>NC_050604.1:17544721-17910555 GCF_013368585.1 Megalops cyprinoides
ATCTTTACAGGGGATGCCATGATATTGACCTCGCCAGATTATAAAATCCCCTTACAGTGTCACTGATGAAAATGGAAAAATCCACAAACATGAAGGACAGTCTAAGGGGGATAAGCACTGAAAACAATGTTGGCTGAAGGGTGTCTTGAAAAAAGCTTGATAACTCACACAATCTAAGGAATCATTCATTGCAAAAGAGTAGCTCATTAGACCATAGAGAGAGTTGATTTAATTTGGCTGTTGTATGCGCTTTGGTTGTTGTATAAAATTGAAGTTCTGTCTTCTAAGGGTCACTGAGGAAATGAAATAATCACATGGTGATTTCCGTATGTCTTGTAGTGTCAAAATTAATAGAAAAAACATGAAGAAAATGTAGGTTATTGTGATTTTCCATATATTGTCTGGCTGAAAAATGGTACCAAAAGTTTTGTCTTCCAGTCACATCATGATTCTATTAATGTAAATGACATGCTGTAAATTTCAAATGTTAACATTATACTTATGTTGTGTTCATGAATAGTGTATTAATGAAAACGACATGCTGTAAATTTTAAACGTTAACATTATACTTATGTTGTATTCATCAATAGTGTAGTATTGATATATTACAGTATCTTCAGATTTGGCATTGCACCTTTTGTTTTAAGGTTATCTGTAAACTATAGTGTGTTCTCAGTTTTCAGGTTGTCTCCAGTTTGACGTAATAGTGTTGAAGTTGACGGTTGATTTGCAAAATAGCTACAACATGTTTTGTACAAGCCTTGCAAAATAAATTCCTACATAAATTCCTCGGGGTAATTAATTGTATTTTGCTTGTTTGAGGAGCTTATAAGTGGTGGTTCTCTCCTGTGGCACCTGGAATGAGTAATCAATAAGAAGTTACAACTCGCGCGGCTAAAGAGATTAGGTGACGAGGAACAAACCTCATTTCAGGGGGTTTGCGAACCGCAGGGTGACATTTCTGGAGAATTGGTTCTGTGAGTATTTAATGCCCCTGAGGCAGGAGGCCGCAAGAGTGGTCACATTTCTAAATCAATCTCCTTGCAGCACGTCCTCTGCATTAAGCTAGTGGAGTGCTGCTCCTCTGCAGATCGCCTCTCTATTTATATAGCAATGGATTTACTGGAACTCCAAAGTCAATGGCCTGCTTTGACATTGGAGAATGTGTCTCTTCCATTCACGAACGCTGCTACCTCCTGCCAGTACAAAGTCATAAGAGCTTGGGTGCTAACCCTCGTGGAGTGTCTATGGTATTATAAATGAATAAATATGGTTTTCTGGAAATAATATTACTAAAGACCCTAATGGTTCATTTTTAATAGACGTTTTATGAGTTCACCAAAGCAAAACGTTTGTAAGGTTCTTCCTACAGCCTGATGTAAACCTGCCACATGTAGGTGTTGGCCTTCTGAACCATACTTTGCTCTGTTGTTCAAAACCAGTAAGCAAAGAGTTAAGCAGAAGAATGTCACTGTACTCTGGGGATCGTTGGAATTGTGATATGTGTCCTTTCTTTAATTACGGGAGTGTCTGAATAGAATTTGGAGAGAGACTGCGGTACAGATGTTGCATTGTTTATTGTTTTAAATCAAGGTTATGATGTCCCTTACTTGGCAGACCTTCGACACAGCTTTGAGCTTCTGTGCCAGTATTAGATCTTATCCAGTCTTAACATGTACTTTTGTCATTTTCTGGTTTACTGGAAAAAAATGATACTGCTGTGAAACAGACTCTTCGAAGGTAGCAGTTGACAGACACAAGTGAAATACGGACACATTTGTTTTTTTATCTTTTATGAAAGCACCTGTTTGGAATTTAAATCGTAGAATTCCACACCATCATGGAATACACAATGGCTGTTCTAGGATTCTCTGCTGTAGCTTTTTTATTTGTGCTCTGCCAGAAACAGTTAATAAAAGCCTTGGTATTGATACCCCCAAGGATGGAAGTGACCAAACATTCATTAAATAAAAACATATTTCATGAAAATCCATTCATGAAGTCTTGGCAAGACAGGCCCTTTTAAAAAAATCTGTGGAATGTAACAATGGCTTAAGCCTGAAAGCACAATTGACAAAAACATCTTTATCACTGGTATAATCTCATGTTCACACACTCTATAAAGTGGTGCTTCAGTCTTTATCTGACTGTGGGCTTCTACTTCATGCTGGACCTTCAATGACTTCACAGTCCTTTATGAGATACATATGTGTGTATAGACTGATGGATGAATATAGACTGATGGATGAATATTAATGAATGAATATTATTAATGTCGATTTCAACATAAACCATGTAGATCCCTGGGTTTTAATGTATGTGTGGATATTATGTCTGAGGAACCTTAGAATTGATTTTTATGTCACCTACAGTACTCTACAGGATAATTAAAGACACAACAAATACATAAGACAGTTTTAGAATCTTAATACTGTTTCATCTGTAATATATGAAGCTAAAATGGATAACTTCTTTTTTATAGCTGTCTTTTGGGGAGATATCGCCTTAGATGAAGAAGATTTGAAAATGTTTCAGATCGACAGAACAATAGACCTCACTCACCATACAAACGAAAGACAAGGCCACACATCAGGTAAGTTTTGAAAATCTTTTGAGATATTTAGAAACATTTTAAAAACTTCTGCTTAATTCAAGCCTAATCATTCAAAATCTTAGCATTAGATCTGTGCTAATACAGTACTATGATGATCACACAAAGAAACTTGAGATATATATGTATATATGAGGTTACTTCCAGCCTCTGGGATCATAGTTACCGATTGCACAATTTGGTAACCTTGTACGGAGGTGAGAGAAACAAACGGAATGGATGGGCTTTGCCAGGCAGAGGAGTCACAGTTCCTTTGATTCAACGAGTCTGGTCTCCGACATTTTTGCTGCACGTATACGCTGAGCGCAGCCTCTTCCTCAGACCTGACTTCTGGAGTTTTGTTTGTTCCCGGCCTTCCTGTTGGCTTCGACATTCCATTCCTTCAGAGAGGAAAGGAGAGGAGAAAAAAAAGAACAGAGTGAGAGAGATCGAGAGAGAGAGAGAGGGAGAGAGAGAGAGAGAGAGCAGCCAGAGAGAAGCTTTGGCAGGAGGCCACTGAACCGTGCTAGACATCAATAAAGAGGAAATGCAGTATTTCACACCTCACTTGCTGGCTGAGTCAGCCAACCTGGGCAGAACTCCAGTTGTCAATAAGGAACCATCCTTCCCCCTCCACCTTTCAGAATGCATTACAATCCTGTAGGACCCAGATCTGGGGCTCCAAGGAGAAGAGAGAGTGTGCGACCACATCATCACACTGAGGACTATATTCACAGCCCAGAACACCTACTCACAGCTGTTTATTGAAGAAAGCGTTGGATTATTTACAAGGCAACATAAACACAAGATGGATGATGTGTCCTAATTCAAATTTACAAGTACCAATATCTGGTTACTGGACTTGCAGTGATTTTTATGACCTTACGTCCATGTAGTGTGCGGCGTTGGGGGCTGTGCAGTAAGATTTGCTGCAGTGCTGTGGAACTGTCCAATTCTTTGCAAATATCAAAGACTGTGACTTAAAAAATGTGGTCCTGAAACACATTCAGCTCTGTCTCAGTCACTCTGAAATAACAATGAATTCGCTCTGCCAAGAAAAAAAGGTGTTGTCAGGTACTTGCATTTTTGCCATTTTAATGAAATGTAAAATGGCTGCAGATAAACAGAAAATATTCACACCTCTCTCTTCTTACGGAGGCTAAGTAGCGGTAGGCTGAGGGTAGCAGGAGAGCAGAGCCTGCTCTCTCTGCCTCTCTACAGGGGCTGGAATGTGCCCGACCTGCAGCACGCAGCGTGAGAGAACAGGGGAGCCGTGTTATCTGAGGTAAAGCTCAGCACGCTCAAACCCAGCATGCAATTCATACGCACAAAAGTCCAATATTTTTCCACACTAATCTGAACCAGCCAAAAAAAGAAAAAAAAAAGGCTGCACTCATGACTTCCTGTGAATTTTATTTTGGGGGCGGAATAATTGCAAATAAGTGTGGTTGCTGGCTGATCGTAGCTGCATAATTCTGAGTTGTCCTTGAGTGGGTTCCATGCAGCCTGTTAGGATGACCTGGACACATAAAGTTGATAAATAGTGGCATAACCACATTCCAGAAGAACTGACAAACACTGAAAGGTCCTCCGTTGAATGCTTAAGCACATGACAGTCATCACAGTACTGCAGAAAGATTCGCTAATCTATGGGTATTTTTAAAGTATGATTTACATTCCATTGTTCCATCTGTCTTTCTAGGTGGTTTAGGTGAACATGACATAGCTAAAAAGAAAGGATCACTATACCTGCTGTTAGACAGGATACGAAGATTGGGTTTGGGTGAGTACTTCTTTTTTTATTCTGGGGCTATTGCACAAATATCAGATATTTTAGTTAAGCATTAGGTACCTCATTAGGTACCTTAGGTGTAATATTTTCTTTGGAAAAGAGAATTGTTTAGGATAGGTAAATAATAGATTTTAAATTTAAAAAGATAAGAATACAATAACTTGGATTCACAGATGATAGGTGATAAGTACTTATTGTATAAGACTGAACTTTAATATTTAAAAATGGAGCTGGAACTTAGAAAATAACCATCATAGAATAACCACAGATAAAAAGAAGGCTGCTTTTCTGTCTTTGATATTGTACCATAGATTTGGTGATGTGATCAGATGGAGTCTTAAATTTAGTCCAAGGCAGTGGGAGAGAGGGCATAATAATGTGATTGAATACTGTTTGCTTATAATTCATTTTGGCATAATTCATTTGGCAAAAATGTTTGATTTATAAGTCATGTGAGTAGCCATGTCATTTCACTAAATATCCAGAGGCATATATGACAGCTTCCAAAATACAGCTAGCACAACAGCACAAATATAACCAAAACATTTTACAGAACAGAACTTTTTAATTATTTGTCAGAAATACAGTCAAAGCTGTCATTTTCAGTACGCAAGGAAACATGTGCTTGCCTAAGCTGATGCAAACTATTAGGGCATGTACATTTTGTCTTGGTGTGCATGTCCTAAATTGACGTGTATGAAAAAAATTTGTTGACAATTTTAACTTCAAATGAACATATCGATCTACAATCTTTACACTAAAATAGCACTATTTAGTTACAGCGAATCCCCTATTTACATTATCAAATTAGCATCAGTCATATTAACTTCTTATTATTAAAGAGTAAATGCTGGACTTTAAACTTTAGTCTGAATCCTGACTTCATGCCATACATAGCTATTGCACATCTGTGAGTGAGGCCCTCAGAATGTCAAACAGGTATTAACCTGCTTTGTACAAAATGGCTTGATGAACATCCCTACGCATCTCATTTTTCTACCTCCACTACTCTTTATAAGTATGGCTTCCTGTTTGGTTTCACTGGTATCAATAACTGTGTTTAACTTTCTGCAATAAATGACAAGAAAAAATAAGTTACTTTCCTCTGTTCTCCTACATTAAAGTGATTTATTGTTTCTTGAGACAATTAAAGGATATCTCAATTATCTCACAGACAATGGGCAAAAAAATTCCACCAGGGAACCTGCAGGCCCAAAATCCTCAGGGAAAATTCAGAAAAGCAGAATTCCTCGAGCCGCCACTTCCAGAGCAGAGAGAATATGGCCTGGAGGAGTCATTCCATATGTTATTGGAGCGAATTTCACTGGTGAGCTACGCCACTTTTGCTTCCAAGGAGGTTGGGAAAAGAACAAGTGCAGAATAAGTGCTTTTGGGGTATTCCACTGATAAAGGTTCACTTGTTTAGCCTACTGTTATCATTTTATACTTACATTTCAGTCAGAGTGTGGATGTTTTTCGACAAGGAATAATTTCCTAAAAGATATAGAATTAAACATTGGGAAATTGTTTGCTTAGATGTGTCAAGAACACAACTGATGGATGTACTTTACAAGGCTCACTGATAAATTCTTGGTATATCCAAGCAAATATTTTCCCCGTGTTTTACTTTTGCCCTCACACAACCTTACTGTAAGACCCCTTTAAACAGTAGATGCTAAACTTTCCATAATCCTGTATTAACAGGGTTAATTATGTTTTAACATTTACAGTAGCGTTTTTGTGGGTTTGAACAATCCTCCATTGGGTTTCTAAGAACATGGATTCCCCCATGTTGACCAGCGGGGAAGCAAAGCCCTGGTACTGTAATCTTTGGTGTGGGGCCTGGAGATCCCAGCAGTCTTAGGGGGTTAAGGATCAGTTCAGCCTGAGGACAAAGTGCATCTTGCAGCAAGCAGTTTTCACTTGTGTTCAGAGCTGGATTAAAGGCTAGCCCCATAATCCGCAGTCTTTGATTCCTCATTTTTATTTAACTGGTAAGAATCCATGTATGTAACATGTGTGCTGTGTGGTGACACTGTATTAATAGTGGCTTGTTTGCATTTCTAAATTATGCTATATTTTGACCCTCAATTTTTGAAGTGTGTCCCTGCAAAGAAATTTTGGAAAGGGGTTGAACATTAAGTAACATTGCTGCAACACTGGCAGTCTCTTGACAGTGCATTTGCCATTAAGCAATCCAGCCTGTTTTATGGAAGTGCATTTAAAGTGTAGTGTGCACTACGTAATACAGAAGCAGCATTAGTTAAGCTGTAGTGGGATAAATATACTACATAATTAAGATGTTCAGCTTGTCCATGGTTTATTAGGTTATAACCAGAAAAACAGTTTGTAAGGGTAAAAAATATGAATTCACTTTTAAAGGTTAAAGGTTAGAAAATAACACAATTATACCAATGCAAATACCACAGAGCTTTATTGCAGCATTATTTAATATTTTATGTTTACATTAATCAAATGTGCACCATATAATAGTTAGGGGCCTGTGCTTAAAAAAACAGAAACAATCGTCTAAAGCCGAAGACAAGAAAGATGAAGGATGATTCTGCCACGCTGCAATTTTGAAAACAAAGCGAGAGCAGAAAAAAACTGTCCTATTTTTAAGAAATAACAAAAAACTATATCTGCAAAAAAAAACATTTAAAAATTCTGCAAGATATTGCAAGAAATTGAGATGGTGACATTTGTATGCTAGTTATTTTTTCCCCAAAACAAAAACAAAACCAAAACAAGCTCACTCTGCACAAATTACTGGCACCAATTAGCAGGCAGATTCTGGGAGTAAAGGCCGGGACTCTGTCTTGCCTTGCTGAGTGTGTATTCTGAGTGTGTAAAGTGTGTATGTCTCTGCTTCCCCCAGGCAGCCAGCGAGCCATGTTCAAACAGGCCATGAGACACTGGGAGAAGCAGACCTGCGTCACGTTCATAGAGAAAACAGACGAGGAGAGCTACATCGTCTTCACATACAGGCCCTGCGGGTGAGCGCTCCTCTGTTGTGGTGAAGTCATTAAGCGGGTGCAGGGTAATCAGGTTATAGGGGAGGAGGGGCGACGGGGGGAAGATTAAAGCCCTGCTTTTTAGGACACAGCGGGGCCTGCGAGTGAAATCGCATCAGCATCTGCAAAGCCTTCCATTGCTGTCCTGTTGATGTCTGTCTTCGGGTTACGGAGGGCGGGTCAAGCATCGACTTGAAGTCTTTCGGTTTGTCAGATTTGTACATTTGACTGAAAGTAGAAAAAGAAGGGGTGTTTTCTGAGACAGGGCCTTGGAATATGTGTGCCACTTTCCCAAGAAGGTCTGACTTCAACTAAGACGGGGGTAATTTAGTTAGAGAGCTCTCCATTCATATTGATAGAGCTTAACATGATGTTCCAACGTAGACCTTTCCTCTCAGTCAAGATGATAGCTCTGCGAGGGTAATAACCCCACTTATCAAACCGGCATTTATTTAAATCCTGTAATAAGGAAAGATACAGAGGTCTGGATCAGCAGTAACCTTTCACGTACTCCATCCACCTCTGTTGCAACGATGGGAAATGTCAGAATGGTTTTGTGAAGAAAAGGCACTCATCTGCATTTTCATTATGTGCTCGAGGAGAAACTAAGTGCATTGTCTTTTTTCAGCTTTAAGTAGCCGTCTCTTTGTTACCTCCGAAAGATCACCTGCTTGTTGAAAAAGTAAACGTATTGTACCGTGGTAAATTGGTACACATCGGACCAGGCTGAAACCGAAGCTGTTGAATGAGCATTGAATTTACCCACCGTGCATGCAGACAACTTTTATTTTCTCCGTCTGTAATCTTTGCTGACTTTTGAAGAACAGAAGACTCAATAATGGCACGGTCACAATGAGAGTTGACAAGTTCACTCAACAATGGGCTCATTTTCCTTCCTGCCTCCGCACCAGCAGTGCTTTGGGCATTTCTCCCCCCCCCCCCCCCCCCCCCGTCAGTTATTGTTGTGCGAGGAATGGCATCTCTGTGTCTGTGCATCGTGCAGGCCAGCTGCTGTGGAGCACAGACTACACCATGGGCTACCCCCCCCAACCCCCAGGAAGACAGCAGTGCACCTCTGGTTGGCGATACTGGCTGGTCGGATCTCTCACATGTTAAATTCTGCAGGAGGAACTAGGGGACACAAGTGGAAAAGGAAATAGCACATTTACCATCGTTACTAGAAAGTGCTTTTTAATAGAGAGTTCTTTATGTAGGGAAGAACTGGGATTTATTGTGGAGTCAGGGACTTGGTATGGGACAATGTCTAGAAGGGAATCTGATGCCCTGTGAGCTGTATCATATGTATTTTTCATGCAGCAGTCTGTGCACTGGACTTGAGTAGCTGTTGTTACTGGCATGAGACTTCACTATAATCATCATGGCAACGGAATGCTGACAGTATGTGCGAAATCAATTCCTCATGGACCTTTCCCTGCATGCTTCTTTCATTGATGGATAATAGCATTTTGGTCATTTTTCTGACTGATTCCCATGTGATATCTTGCTATGAATATGTCCCACATATGTTTTTATTTTGTTTTTGTCTGCATGACTAGGCAGGTTATAGTCAGTTCTGGGGAATCTCAGAGACTATTGTTTTATTTCCACTCATGAATTCTCCATTGAAATCACAATAGGAATATCTCCTCCAAAACATTCAAAATAAGATCACAAGCAATTTTGTCTAAGCAGAAAATTTCCTTACAGGCAAATGACAAACCTAAATGCCCATTGAGTACGGGCGTCACGAAAGACACAAAAAGATTTCTCCAGAGAAGCAGTGCAGGTCACACGAACTGATGGAGGCTGGATTATCTGATCGTGAGGATGGATCAGAAAGTCAGCTCCAGACTAGGAAAGCCTCATGTTGTCATGAAAAGAGCTTCAGCATATCGTGGGAAATAAACACGGCTCGAGAATGCAGAGCTTTGGAGTACAGCACATGTTGTGGCGTTGCGTAATTGTAGCGTGCGGCACCTTTAATTATCATTATTGCCACAGGTGCAGGAGACAGTTTGCATATTTAGGCTGCACAGAAAATGCATGTGGAAACAAAGTCGGCCACATCATTGTGTAGCCTTTGGCAGGGCTGGTGTGTGCTATCATTGGCAAATAAAGAGAAAGGGATTAAGGTGTCATAATCCAGCCTTAAAAATAGAGGCCACCTATACCGTTGTCTGAGGTGATGGTGTTTATGTGGATCAGTCATTCGAAGCTGGTTTGGGGGCACAGAGCATGTCGTGCACAGGCCAGGTGTGGAGTAATTACACCGAGGCACCGCAGCACCTCTCACTGAAAGCACCAGCTGAAGAGCAGAACGCTCAGCATGCAGCTTTAGCCTCGGTCTGGCCTGGATAGCTATGGTTACTGTTAAGACTCTCAGTCCATTTGCTCTGGGAGCTGTGTGCCAGCTTATCAGCTTGCGTCAGGTGCTGTGATAATTGCTCTCACGAGCACCTTCTAGCTGCGACTCGATTCTTGGCAGGTCAGAAAATTTTAGCACAGTTGCACTGAGCAGTGGTTGTCATGAGAGAGTTTAGGAGAGGGACTGCCAACAGCCAATGAAAAATGACTAATTAGCAAATGTACTAGCAAATGCTCCAGCAGCTGTTTTTGACAAGATGGTTCCTGTAGAGCGAAAATAGCGCAGAGACATTGAGTGAGCCGTAGAATAAGAAAGACACAATGGCAACAAGACAGGAGCACCAAGGCAGAAGCACACACAGGACAGAATCGGAAGATGTAGAGCTTTTTGAACTGTGGTCCACTTTTCATTTGGCAGCATCACACAGCTCAAGACATTTTAGCCACATTTTGAGGCACTGACAGACTCCACAACCCCCCAAACAATAATAATTTCTCTAGGTACGTTGGCTCTGACTCCAGCGATTGGCAGAAATAATCTGTCATCAGATCCTCTTAAACGTTTTCACAGCACATTCACAATGCACCTGGTCACAATTTTTGAATATTGTTCTGGGTGTTCTGAGCTTCTGGGATATGAGGCTCAGGTGAGAACGGGCTGCCGTTAACAGGCTAACATTAATCAGCTTTGCTTGCTGCTGCGAACTGTTCAACTCTCTGTTTCAAGGAAAACACAGATTACAGACTTGGTGATGAAAAACTGATGCCGTTATCCTCAGTTCTTTTGATGTTGATTTCTTTCCATACAGTTTTTTGCTAATTGGTTTTTCATATCTCAGTCATATATGTAAGAATTTTTGATAGTGATAATTGCTTATTTGTGTGCCGGTAAAGGTCTTTAGAAACAATGTGGGTTTTTTTCTTTTTCCCTGCTGTTCTTTCATTTAATAAAAACATACATGGCCCACAAAACCCCACGTTATTCTAAACCCCTCCTGATGTTATGTATTCATTGCTACAAATGTGGCATGTTTGAAAAGATCAAATATTTGTATGCCCATTACCTTCATAAGAGCAAAGCAAGGAGCCACCAGCAGTATTTAGCCTCTGGTCTGGATGGCGTTTGCCCTTGGCTGTATGGTGCAGATACAGAATCTATTTGGAGAATTGGCTCAGACACAGCAAACAAGCTGTCATCAGTCGCTGGGAAGTTTTTGTTATTTTTCCCCATTGCAAAACAAGCGACTTTGGAGATCTTTCATAAGAAAACAAGCGCAGAGATCATCAAATGATGTCATATGGGAGATAACACGTTTAAATGACAAGGTTCAGAATGAGGTTAATAAATGCTAGTCCCTTGTACATTTACCAGCCCCATTCACCATCATAATAGAATAAAAACACTTGTGGTTGTGTAATGCCTTGAAGAACTCCTGCAGGTTTTCACACCACAATGCCCGTGGTCCTCAAATGAAGTGTTCTTCTGTTATGTCAGATTGAAATGCCATCTTTTTTCCATCTTTTCTTCTGTTCTGTGCAGAGGGCTAATTAAGTTTCAACTGGCAAGCTATCAAGAAATAAACAATTGCTTGTTCTTGGCTTTGGACCCTGAGGCTCCCTGTGTCTCCATTCTGGAGTGAGGAGCGAAGGCCTAGTCCTCCCACAGCTCCTTTGTCGGGGAACCGGAGCCATTTGAGAGGTAGCGCTTTGCTGTGAGTAAGAGAAGAGACATGACCCCCTCTCTCCTTGTGTGGCAGGTGCTGCTCCTATGTGGGGAGACGTGGAAACGGGCCGCAGGCTATATCCATCGGCAAGAACTGCGATAAGTTCGGCATCGTCGTTCACGAGCTGGGACATGTGATCGGCTTCTGGCACGAGCACACACGGCCGGACCGAGACGATCATGTGACCATCATCAGAGATAACATTCAGCCAGGTGCGGGTCCTCTAACGCTTCCCCAGTTTCCCAGGGCAGACATCTCTCAGATCTGATGTGAAATTACACACCTGTCATATTCCTCATGGACCTTTCCCTGGGAATGACTACAAGGCCTTTGGTTCAGCTTTTACTCATTCCTGGTCTTTGTTAGGATTAGTGCAGTTAAGATATCATGTTTTTTTACTGCCTGTCTCGTAGCGGGAAGGTATACTGTTTGGCACAGAATTATGGGTAATGCCTCAGATGTGTGGGAAACCCCTTACTATGTAAAAATGAAAATGATTTATTTTTTATTGCGTTTCTAAGTAAAGATTTAAACACATTATATCACACATAAGACACTGTGGTACCTTTTAGTGGGGCGTGGGGGCATGATTAAAAGCAGAGAAAATATTGTTAATGATCCTAAATTATACTTTTTTAAAACACAGTTTTTATCATCTACATGTTTCATTTGGAAAGCAGGATTAGGCGTGATAAAAAGTATAAAATTTGTGTGCAAGTTTGCAGTGTATTAATGATGGGCCACATTTTTAGAGAAAACAAATCTCCAGATAACATCCTGGCTTTGGATTTAAGTGCCTTTGGCTTTGGATTTAAGTGCTTTCCCAGAAATTCCAAAATTTAGTATGTATTTGATTCAGAAATATGGGTAAGATTGACACCATTTTTTATTTTATCACATTTTTATTATGTGAAAGAACCGTATAAATATTCTCGCTGGAAAATGAGATGTTGAAAGCAAGAGAAAGTATTCAAAATGACAGTTATGTACAAGGTGTTTGGGCATGCACACAAAGTATACACACACACACACACACACACACACACACCAACCTTATTGGATGATTAATCAACATCTCTGTATAAATTGCTTACAGGGCAGGAATACAACTTTCTTAAGATGGAACCTGGGGAGGTGAACTCTCTAGGGGAGCCGTATGACTTCGACAGCATTATGCACTACGCCAGGAACACCTTCTCAAGGTTGGAATCGAAGGTTATTTATCTCTGAGTCTCAGTGTGTTTCTGTTCCACAAACAGTAGCAGTGTTCCTCTTTTTTTTTCCTGAAAAGCACACCCTTTTTGAATTCATGCTTCATGCCTTTATGATTTCATACGTGGTAAAAAGGAAAAAGCTAAGTTAGTTAAGTGAGCCATTAATATACAGTATTAATAGGTTATAATTATTATGTTTATTTCATTGAGGTATTAAATACCCATATTATATCCAAAGGTGTACCCAAAGCTCCCTCAAAATGACACTCCAAGTTTTAGTGATACAAAATATGTCTGCTGGAAATTGGTCATCTACCGTAATGCATCCACCCTTAGATAGTCATAATTAAAGCGTTAAATCTCCCGATGTCCTCTGTGGGTTGGAGATTCAGAGACCAGCTTGTCAGGTCATAATGTGCCTCCCACAGAAAACAGAGGCAGTGTATGTGGGGCTCCCTTCAGCATGACTTTGCTTTCGTTTTCCCGCTCACCAGGGGCATGTTTCTGGACACCATCCTTCCCTCCCGTGACGAGAACGGGATCAGGCCTGCCATCGGACAGCGGACGAGACTGAGTAAAGGAGACATTGCACAGGCAAGGAAGCTGTATAGATGCCCAGGTACTGCTATGCACGTAACGGAGGGTGTGCGTGTTTGCCGTGCCTCTCTACGTTTACACTTTGCTCCCTGAAAGAGCTTAAACCGTAAGCCGCCTGCTGGAGTTAGCTGATTGGTGGTGATCCCTCGGGAACTGGGTAAATGAAGTATTCGAATGTGGAATTAGCGGAGAGAAACACAATCTTCGCTGAGCTGATATGGAAATACGGGCCAACCAGATCGTTCCACCCAGACTATCCAATCAAATTCATTCTGAATGCAGAATTAATATAATTAACAAATCTGAAGTAAGTGTAGCAGTGTAGCATAGTGCGCCATAGTGGTTAAGGAGCAGGACTTGCAATCAAAAGATTGCCTGTTCAATTTCCCGATGGGGCACTGTTACTTTACCCTTGGGCAAGGTACTTAATTCACAATTGCCTCACCAAAAATCCAACTGTATAAATGGATAACATTGTTTAAAAAAATTGTAACCAATGCAAGCCGCTCTGGATAACAGCATCTGCTAAATGCCAGTAATGTAATGTCTGAAATATCTTTTTTTCAACCAGAGAATACAATGAAAAAATCTGAATGGTTGAAAAAAAATCATGTGCTATTTATTACTGACATTAATATGATCCTTTTATACCTTGTAGCTTTGTACTCAGATTGAATAACCCTCCATGTAATGTTGATGAAAATGAGTTGTAAGGCTGAAGAAAATGTTTGAGGACAAACTTTTTATTTTGGAACATGCATTGGGACAATGAATCATATTGTTCAAACGCCTTACGCCCAGTCTTGTGCGCTGAGCTGAACTGGCACAGATGAATGTGAAATGGTGATTGTCCAAATCTTCTCAGAAGGTCTGCGGTTTTGGCATGCTGTGGCCAACTCTGAGGTTACCCCAGGGCCATTGCTGGGTGTGTGTGTCTGTCTGCGGCGTTCACGCGTGAGTGATGAAGTGCTGTCCCTGCGCATTAGAGGGAGGGTCGCCCGCACTGTTTAGAATAAATCAGCTCCGTGATGACCTCACTGCCGTCTGGGTCCACACGGCCACACTTGGATCGTCAGAGAGATGATCTGTGCTGTCAGTCAGCTTCAGGTCAGGCACACACACACACACACACACACACACACACACACACACACACACACACAAATTAACACACTCATGTGGAAAAAGCTCTCGTTCTTAATGGGAAGCGGGCGTTATCGGCGCTCCAATTCGGGGAAAAGCGTCGTTGTTGACAGCTCTGAAGATGATCTCAGCTTCTTCGGAACATAGCTGGATGCACCAATTCTAATGACTGCTGCTCCTGACCAGGCCTGCCTGACCCTTTCCCCAGCTCACCGATGTACGACATCACAGCAATGGTGATGTCATCTATTTTCTGTCATCTGTTGCCCTCGGAAGGACTCGGACGTCACGCAAACAGCTATGCTCTGCCTGCTTGACGCAGCCTCGTGTCCCAGCGCGGGGAAAACCGTTTGACGGACAGAGTGCTGTTTTTAAAAGTGTGTCACTACATGGCTGTGCTGTGTACTGTAAGGGGCGTCGAGCTGAGCTGTGCGTGCGCGCTGCTTGTAACGCCGCCAAGACAAATTCCTCGCGGCATTTTTCTGGTCAGCAGTAAAGATCCATCTTAAAGTGAGCGAGATGGAATGTACAGCAAACGTTTGTGTTTTACTTTGAGCATAAATTATTTGACTCATTAACACAGAAGTAATCAACAACAGATGAAAAGCAAAAAGAAACGACGAGACGCGAACCGCCGTAGCACGCAGTGGTTCTCCCGTTTCTGGGGCGGCGGCCTTCGAGCGCGCCGCGATTTGACCGGGGGCTCGGCTGTTGTCCTTAAAAGAGAAGGTTACAGATAGCCATGCGGGATGGCCATGTTGTCTGACAGACGTCGCCTTGAACGCTTCAGGGCCGGGATGCGCGTAGCAGCAACGTGACAGCCCTACCCCCCCTGCAGCGGCCATCACAGGCGTGCTCCACTGGGAGGGATGGCAGGTTTTACCTTCGATTTCACTTCTGGTCACGGCAATCAGGCTAACAAGCGGGGGCCCTCGCCCTACAGCTGACAGCAGCGGAAAATATCAGTGTGATTCAGTGGTCGCGTTGCCAGCATGATGTAAAACAGGTTTTGCTGGAATTAAGAGGAAGATTTTCCTTATCTTATGTTGGATTTTTATGTTTCTGCAGTGCTACATAAATTAGGTGCGTAAATTGTTCAGCCTCTAAATGTACAATAGATAGCAATGTTGGATTCCCTTTGGGGCAAAGCATGGTAGGATTGTGGGAAAAGATGTCGTCCTGTAAATGCTTTTTTTCTAATTGGTTTCTTTTCCTGCCTAGTATCCAGTGAACATACTGAGTTAATCTGTATAATCTGTGCAGATTGGGATCATCATTTGTTTTTTTTTTTTCCTTTGAAGTGTTTTTGAGCTGTTAAGACATATTTTGTAGCCTGATCATGAATGGGTTGAACCCAGGACCAGGCCTCCCTACTTTGTAATCTGAGCACAGATTAATCATCCCACTCACTTCCTATGCTGTACCACTCTGTTTCTTCAAAGATGCGTCCGTCTGAGCTTCCCTCTGCACCCAGTCACAGTACAGATCATTTCAAGTCCACATGTGGACAGCATATTTTCCGCTTCTAGCGCTATCTGTAATCGGTCAATCAGCTGATTTGATTTTGTTCAATGTTTTGTCCTGCATACCAGAAGCAGTTATTGAGTGAAGCCCATCACAGAGAGGTGACTTGAGAGATGAAATCATTTTAAGTGCCGTGTTTTTAAAGACAAGGAATTCAATGCCCCCCCCCCCCCCCCCCCCCACACACACACACACACACACACACACACACACACATTTCCTTCCACAGCACTTCACAGATATGGCAGACATCTGCGCTGTCACTCTCTGTATAAGGCTCTCCTCCGTATGCCCGGTGGTTCTGCGCGTTGGGGAGGGGAGCAAGCGGGGGCAGCGCCGCGTGACTCAGGGCTGCTGTGTGTGTGTGTTCCAGAAGAATGTCCTGCAGGCAGGGGCCATCCCCACGCTCACTCCGGGCTCTTCTCTGACCTTGTGCGTGGAGACTCTCACTATGCCTCCCTCCCTCCCTCTCTCTCTCTCTCTCTCTCTCTCTCTCTCTCTCTCTCAGCCCTTCTCTCGCTCTCATTCCCTTACGTCCTCTTTATTTCTCATTCTTTCCATCATTTTCTCTCTTTCTGCTTCCCTCTCTTCCTCCTTTTTTCTAATACATGATTCTTTTGGCGTTCAGCATATGCTGCGTGATTGCAGAAAAATGGCTTCCACACATTGGCGATTAGACAAGCTGTTCCTCCATGTTCTTCAATCCCGGGCGTGAGGTGAGACGGCACATTCGGTGCTCCCTGTGTAAAGCCGTCTGCCTGCAGCAGTGCCCTGTGTCAGGCTGAACAGTCCTGCTCAGTACGGCAGAGGGAAGGCCCTCGTTGCTCTATCTCCCTGTGGAGGCACTCTGCTCACCACTCTGCATAGGAGGCCCCCGGTGGATCAGCTGAGAGTTTGCAGGGTGGCGGTGTCCTGTGATTCACTGGGGAGCGGGGGGTGGGGGGGGCGGAGTGCAGCTGCGGTCACGTCGCGAGGGGGGGAGTCACCTCACACGGCATTGGCACGTGAACTTACCTGGTCGGTCGATTGGCGCGCCGGGTCTGGGGGGGGCGGGGGGGTCAGTGGCTGGCAGCTATGTGGGAAGTACTCTCGGTGAAGCTAAGGATAATGGAGAAGGAAAGGGCAGCACTCAGCGCGCAGCGGGAAGTTCTAGAGCATTAATCTGTGTCCTGCCGCCTGGGGTTGTGATTGACAAAACTGACAGGCATTAAAGGGCACTGGGAAAAAATAATTAGGAGTTTACCTTACAATCGTAATTTAACATGCATGTCTAATTGGAGTGCGGAATGAATGAACAAATCGATTTTTTTCCCTTGGATGAACAAATAAGTGAAAATGAAGAGGGAAATAGTTCAGTTGGATACACAGTACCTCGCATGACCTATGTGGCTTGTCCCTGGCTTGCACAAAGGTTATGAAATAACCTGCCAGAAATATTTAGGCTGAATTTTTTTGCCATTTTAAGCTCAAATGCTTCTAATAACATTGAATTGATGGCTTGTTTCAGAGCTTCTGACACTCAGTAGACTGATTCAGTCCACACAGGGAGCAAGGCCTAGAGCACTAATCAGTCTTATTTGTTTAACGTGGTGTGAAGTGTTGTTTTAATGAAAACATTTCTAGGCTTATTGCCACATTTGCTGCACATGTGGAAATATTGATTATTTCCTCATTACACATCTGTTGTGATAGGATGTCACATAGGATTCAACGTAGTTTCACAGAAAATATCAAAGCATTTGATCAGAGTTGGAGTAAATACTTCACCAGAGAGTCCTAAGTCCTAACAATGTTGACTAGGCAAGACAGTCTTAACTACGGCACGCTAGTTAACTAATACAGACATTGCAATGTAAGTATCTCTGTTGTATTCAGCCAATTATTTTCACTGGGTTTTATATTCTTGTAGATCCAACATAGTTGCCTGTCAAGTAGCAGGTTAAATACATCCATGATATATTGGGTGTTGAAAGGGGTGTCTACTGGATTGCTTTGTCTGTCTGATAGAAACAGTTTCCCTTATAGGGGTACACCCAGCTATCAAGTCAGACCCATGTGTTTCAGCATGTAATTACATGACTGTTAAACGCTAACAATTTTGTAACTACTATGTAATTATCCCTCAAGGGTGGTGCCAGGAGTATCATGTTGACTAAAATAACTATTACTGAGTGGACTTGATTCTATCAATGTCTGTTTTCCAGCTTGTGGGGAGACGTTACAGGAGTCAACGGGTAATTTTTCATCTCCTGGCTATCCCAACGGTTACCCGTCATACACACACTGTGTGTGGAGAGTATCAGTGACTCCTGGAGAAAAGGTAAGCACGTACTACCACTCATTGCCACAGAGTAACAAAAAACCACACAGATACGTTTTTACTTGTAGGTTTGTGTCAGAGATAATCATTTCCAGGTAAGTATTTCAAATGCAAACCGTCCAGTTTTCTTTAGTAAAATGAGACTCACAGGAATTGGGCCAGCGGAAAAAAGGCAGGTCTTGAGAAATTCACCTTTAGGGAAAAAAAAAGAAAGTTATTAAAAAAGACCGTGCCAATGCATGGTACATTTGCTAAGACCAGGCTGGATGAAATCCACCCTGCAGAACAGTCATTGTGAAAGCTGGAATTTCATCCGTAATGTACAAACTGCCCCCTCACCCCCCCACCCCCCCCGCACGCGGATGCCCTCAGAAAGACGTTGCTAAACCCGGGTCAGCGCCGCCGGCTTTGGCTCCCGGCTCCCACCGCGTCGTCCCAAGGAGCTAAAAACGGCACGTTCTCGGTGACCCTCCACCGTCGCGGGGGCCAGCCAAACCCATGGCTCTATTTGCATTCCACCTCCTGCGGCACTGCAGAATCTGCTGGCGTAACCAATAAACCTGCGAAGGGTGCTGACACGCATCCATTGATTGGGTCTCTCCGGGGAGTGCAGGCCACGCTGTCCCCTTGAACTGGAAAGGTTTGTCTCGTCTCCGTTGGCTCCGGAAATCTGCAGAGTGTTGCAGAACACTTTCCTTCTTTTTTTTTTTTTTTTTTCTTCTCCCGATGACTTCTCCTTTGCTCGCTTCCAATAACCTGTGGCCATCGTTCTTCCACCCCCCCCCCATTGGTGCATCTGAAGAATTTGCATTTCTCTCCGTTGTGCATTTTCAGTTTGCTTCTTTTTTAGGAGCGTCATCAGAATAAGCTCAACCTTACCTGTGGATTGGAAACGTAAAGACACGATTGCGTAGCGATAACCCGTTTTTATTTATTTATTTAGCTTTTTTTTTTTTGATCAGAGGTATTTTTCCACTCTGAAATGCCATCAGCACATGGCCTCAAGCTTCGGGCCTCTCGCCAGTGAAGCTCAGCGTGGTGCCGCAGTGGCAATCAGCTTACCATTTGATTAATAGAATAATAGAAAGAGCGCCTGCCCTGTCCCCCCATGCCGTCACGGACACAATCTCCATCTACGGGAATTAGAGATTTTTTTTTTTTTTTTTTACAGTGACCTCTTTCATTTTAACCACACCACGTGACAGGTACGCTTTCCACTTCAGGGGTTATTTCGGTTCAGCCTCCAAGGTGAAGCAGGAATCATGGTTAGATTCCAGTATTTCTCAGTATGTCTCCTGTTGGTTGCGATATCAAACGAATGGCTTCTCAGTTAAGAAATGAAATATGTTTGTTAGCCTTGATTTGTTTTCGTTTTGGAATTCAGTATATGACATTCCACAAAAGGTATGTTTTCCTTGGAATTTGATTGCTTCATACTTACTCACCACCCACTAAGAATGTTTTACAGTTTTGTGGACCTTGCTTGCATGTTTTGCTCTATAGCACCCTCTAGAAGGAACTGTTGACACCTTTATAGGGTGGCAATTTGATCTTATGGCACAGTTTTGCATCAGATTTGATTAACAGAATAAAAGCAGGTCTCCTTTTTTGGCAATGTATTTTACCTTTCATTTCCTTGTGAAATAAACAAAGCACAATGTTTGAGCAGTGAAAAGGTAACTCTTTCTGATTATAAAGAAATTAAAGACTCTTTGTGGTGGGACTATGTCCTGTTTGAAATGGAATAACTCAAAGCTGACAAGATCCAGGGCATATTGCAGATAGCAGATATTTCACACAGAATGCCCCAGGATGATTAATTTTGTTATGTAAGTATCTTGCTTAACAGATTAGCAGGCAATAAAATATCGTTATTCTGCAAGAACACCATTGAGACAGTGATGAAGGAGGACAAAAAGGCAGAGATTACCAAGGCACCAACATTCTGAAATACGATTCAGTTCCAAGAATGGAGTAATCCCTCCACAGTAAGAGCACATGTACAGTAACAGCATTATTGACGGCCGTTTTGAAATATTTCTGCGATAAAAAGCATCAGCCTTCAGTTTCTTTCAAAATCGTCTCCATTTAACTGTTGCAGAACAATACCGTTGTGTGTTATTTTGTTTTGCAGATTGTTCTGAACTTCACAACAATGGACCTGTATAAAAGTAGTCTATGCTGGTATGACTACATTGAAGTTCGGGATGGCTACTGGAGGAAGGCACCCCTTCTAGGTATAACAATGCCTTGCTTTGTATTTACTTTGTGTCGTGTGTCATGTTGACCAAGGTCCTCTAATTTTTTGCTAAATATTTTCATGTTACGTATCTAAGATATACCCCTTATTTATAATATGTAATACCTGTATGTAGGTGAACAAGGCAGTAGGAGGGACAGACTGAACTGAAATGCAGAGACAGTTTGAATTGCTTGAGAGAGATTCATTGCGCAGGGTTTTCCCAGTCTTAACAGCCCAGCCGGTGTGGCCCCGTCTCTTCTGCAGGCCGATTCTGTGGAGACAAAGTGCCTGAGGTCCTGACCTCCACAGACAGCCGCATGTGGGTGGAGTTCCGCAGCAGCAGCAACTGGGTGGGGAAAGGATTCGCCGCTGTTTATGAAGGTATTCACAGTTTTGTTGGGTCATCTTATACCTACTAACACTGCACTGCTGAAGGTTACCGCAGGAAGACTTAATACACTCACTCTCTGAGGTCTGGAACATGCAGATGTTTAAGTGCATACCTCTTTTTCTGTTTACCAGCTTCATAATAGCAGGGAACGTATCATGTGTATTCTTAGGCTGTAGTTTTCATTTTGTTCAGAACATTTGTCACTGGATCATCTGGCATTATACTCACTAGGTTGCAGCCTCTGCCAAATAAAATAGTGCTAACAATATGGTAATTGTTAGTGTTGTGATAGGAGAGAACTCATGAGGTGTCAACAGTCTCCATTTTTCTCATTCGTACAGGAAGAACAGATCTGATTAGTTTTTTTTCCCCCCGCTCTGTCCTCATTAGTTAACAGCCATGTGACTCCTAGTTTAACCGCCAATGGCTTTATAAAGAGGTTTCAGTCAGACCCACCTGCCAGCTCGATCTTGATCATCTCACAGCCACCCTGTTTAAATCTGTCTCTGTGCTATCAGCCATCTGTGGAGGTGAGATCAACAAAGACGCAGGTCAGATCCAATCCCCCAACTACCCAGACGACTACCGGCCGACGAAGGAGTGCGTCTGGAAGATAACTGTTTCGGAGGACTACAACGTGGGATTAAGTTTTCAGGCTTTCGAGGTGACAGCTCCGGGTGCTTCTCTCTTTTCAAAGGCTTGCTGGGATTCGGGTGGAAGGGATTACATGTCAGTTGATTACGTCTGAGCTATGCTAGGCAGTTCTGGCCTTCTTTTTTTTTCATGGCTCAGCACAACAGACATGCACAAGCACGCACACATGCAAGTACGCACGTGAGCTCATGCGCACGGACAGACAGACACAAGCATGCACACATATGCACACGCATGCAAGCACACACGCGCACGCACACACACACACACATACACACCCATTTTCTGCATGTTAGAGAGAGAGCAGGGGGAACATTCCCTCCTGACTGCAATCCACACGTTTTCCTTTGGAATGGGTATTGGTTTCAGGACTCTCTGAGGACTCAGAGGTGCATAGGGGTCAAACACAAACCTTGAGATTCAGGGGAAAGCTTCAGCAGGCCCTCCCGTTCACTATGAGCACTGTGAAATATATTCTCATTTTTCTGGGGGATATGAGATGAAAGTAGATGAAAAGCACGTTGAGTGGCAGGATTAATGCATAAACCACTTTGTTTGAATTACTGCGTGTTTATTTAAATCAAGAGTGGAAGTGTATTTTTCAGTGCCAAAAAGGATTGCGGTGCAAATGTTCAATATGTATTCAAGCCCAAAAGAATGAAAATAAATGAGGAAATAATGCGGTCTAGCCCTGTGTGGCATAGTGGTCAGGAAACTAGACTTGTGTCCCGCTCGGTGTGCGAGATTAAAAGTGATGCCATCCTACTCTTGATTAATGCCAGTAACCTTATGTATTGAAGGTGTACCTAATTATGCTGAATGTATCGATGTATATAAGTCAGTGACAGTGGCATCACCAAAGCAAACTAAATCATAGACATAATGTCTGTATTTCACATATAAATTATAATGGAGGGAAAAATGTGGTTTCGGTCTGTGCTTTCCCTCTGATTTCAGTGCCACCCCTGTGCCATCGGCTATCTTTGAGTAAAAGAAAAAGAAATTCTGTATTCTTTTTAAATGTCACAGTTGAGGCTTATCACTCAAAAGGGCCTGCGTTATTGTGCGCCTCTGCAGCCCCTGAAAGGAAAACACGTCTTCCTCCTGTGCGCGGCACTCATAATGTGGGGCGGAAGCCGGTGTTCCGGCTCTTAAACGCATGCAAGGTTCACACCAGGCACACACTCAGGAAAGTGGCGGCCCCTGCGCAAGGCCCGAGAAGCCTTCAAAGTGCCCGCCGGGGGACCAGCGGCGAACCCCGGCTCAAATCTTGTCATTTCAACCGATCGGCCCCAGGAAAGCCACCGCAGCGCGAAGGCATTGTGATCTGTGAAATCCTGTTTGTTTTGGGCCGGATCCTGGCCGTAAAAGCACACTCTACTCCACTGTTTTCGTACGGCATTGTTAGCGTCGTGATTGAGAAAGCACATGTTCCAGGAGCTCCGCGTATCGCGCGGCTCCAGTCACGTCTTTTCAAACACCGCGGCGTGACAACAAAAGCCACTACGCACCTCTGCGTTGTGCTTTTTTCTTTTTTTTTCCTGATTCGAACTGGGATGTAACCTTGTGGTGACCTTAGTTATGCAGAATTTGTTGCAGAGGTCTCCCAGAGTTCAATTTAGAAGGACTTACGGTGTGTTTACCCACAATTCCTGCGCTACGGTTTGTGTTAATGACATTATTAGAACAGTGTGAGGCCTTTTGTCATTGTAAGGTACATGTTTTTGAAAGAAGATGTTTTGTGAGTGGTTGTGTGTGTGAGAGAGCATACATTTTTGTTGCATGTGAATTGCCCACACTGTAGTGTATGCAGTATTGCACACAATATGGATACAAAATTGGATACACTTGATACACTAAATGAATGTAATATAATGTAATTGCTGAATCTGAGTGCTGTTGTGACAGATCGAGAGACACGACAGCTGTGCCTATGACTACTTGGAGGTTCGAGATGGAAACACGGAAAACAGCCCTCTCATTGGTCGCTTTTGTGGATACGATAAGCCAGAAGACATCCGCTCTACCTCAAATAATCTGTGGATGAAGTTTGTCTCGGATGGAACGGTCAACAAGGCCGGATTTGCTGCTAACTTTTTCAAAGGTAAACAAACTCTAAAACAGGCGTTTGACAGAATTATTAATATATATTATATATACCAATATATTACTTTTTCCACATCTTTGTAAAAGATTGATAAACTACTGTCCCATGAAAAAGCTGTTAGTATTGTGCTTTCTAATTCAATATGAGTCTCTTCTTGTTGTTGAATTACTTTTTTAGGTTCAGTGTCTCATTCAGAATCAGTCATTACCATAATCTTTTAAGAACAGTATTTTCTGTTGAAGATTTTTTTCTGCCCCAGTCTCCAGATTGCCTCAGACAATAGCTAGCCTGGGCTGGACTCTGCCAAATGAATTAAGTTATTGGGAAAGGACAAACACGAATCTTGAGTCCTAAGGTTCAACAATGCCGTGCCTAATTTCCTTATGGAGACAAGTCATTAAGAAAGGTTAAGATAGCAGAATATTTAGCAGACGCTGCTGATTGCTTTGTGCCCAGACTGTAAGAGGAGAAGCTTAAGAGATAAAATAGGACTGGATCCTATAATTCCATTAGCATTTTAAAAGAGTCCCATCTTTTTGAGACAATATAAAGGCTGAACCTGCCTCATAATAAACACTGTATGACATTTTTAATTATGATGGAGATATTTCTTTTAAAATTAACTGATTGCATATGGGGTAACTGGAAGAACCAGAGGTAAACATGCAAGGCGTTGCCGTGGAGGCGTTTCCTTTGCTTATGTTTGAAGAGGATGCTTTGAATCTTGTGTTATTCTCAGGTTCACTTTAGGAGAGGTTGGTGTTGTTTGTCTGTTTTTGGACATACCCACTAAAGTAGTAGTACTGCCAAGTTGACACTCAAAAATGCCAGTCAGGTTGCTGCTGGCCAGAAATGGCTAAATGCGTGTGTTCTTTTGGAGACATTCTAGAACTTGTTCTTGTGGTGCATTTTCCCACTTACACTAGACAGGGCTGCTTGGCTCATGTGCCTTTACCTGCTCTGCTTCACTTTGGGGTGTCCAAACTTACCTCCATCCTGCCATTACAAACCAGATGGAGCTAGACTAATCAAACCACATGCCTCTCTACAAAATCAATGCATTGCGAAATCATTTTAGAAATTATTTAGATAGTCATTTTATCACAGTTTCATATCCATTTTGAATTTTCAGCTCTGATTCGCTGCTGTGAGGCTCTCTGTGATAGTTCCTTGTATGAAGGGCACAACGCTCAGCCGGATCGGACTCCCTGATTGGTTGCTCGGCTGAGAAAGGAGCGGTCATGCTGTTTGTCTGTGTCCTTTTCAGAGGAAGATGAGTGTGCCAAACCAGACAATGGAGGATGTGAGCAGAGATGTGTCAACACCCTGGGGAGCTACAAGTGCGCCTGTGACCCTGGCTACGAGCTTGCCCCCGACAAGAAGAGCTGCGAAGGTAACGCCCCATACCCCCCCTTTTTTGCGGTCTGTCCCAAAAAATCATAAACCAGCCAGTACATTTGTTACAGTTTTGAGCATGAAACAACTTCAAGTGGATGTTTTCCAAAACATTGAGGAGGTTTTGATTTTGCGAGATACAGTAGATATTTTATTGCCGTCCTGAGGTTCTCAAAGTGGATGGGGAATAGACTGTGAAAACCAGTCAACATGTTGGTCACTCAACCACCAGATGTTACAATGTACATTGCGTAATATGAAATAGCCTTTTCCTTTCCTTCATCCCCAGTACTTGAGTCATCCATTATTCTGCTAATAAGGCTGTAGACAGAGCAAGAGACTGTTTAACCTTTACATTTCTGGAATATTCTCACAGTCAGCTGTAATTTCACAGACAGACAAATGAAATGTAAATATGAAATGTCACCTTAATGTCACAGATCAGATATAACTTGGGGGGAGGGGGGGGGGGGGGAATTCTTTTAAATATATCCCCGACCAAAGGGACAGTTTTACACTTTTTACACAATATAATATATTGTACAGTGGCAGAATTTTACAGGAAAAATTGAGGTTAAGCAACTTGCCAAAGGGTATGAGAAAAATGTTCAACGTGAGATTCGAGCCCTCTTCCCTCTGGTCCAGTACCCATGTTCCCAGTGTAGCCCAATCACACATTCCTCACATGGTTGCCTGCAGTTTTCCCTGTTTGCTGTAACTCTTGCGCATCTCCCTCAGCTGCCTGTGGAGGCCTGCTGTCAAAGCTGAATGGGACCATCACTACCCCCGGCTGGCCAAAGGAATACCCCCCCAATAAAAACTGCGTGTGGCAGGTGGTGGCCCCCACACAGTACCGCATCTCCATGCAGTTTGAGTTCTTTGAGCTGGAGGGAAATGAGGTGAGTGGTCCCCCAGCAGGGTAGCGTGAAACTGAAAATAATATCAGCATATTCAGCAGACAGTTTCTTAATCATGTAGTCAGTTCATGCTACTGATTTTTTAACTGTACTCAGTGTTTTCTCATTTTAAATTGCCCCCGGTTTTTGTAATCTTTTTTGTAATATCTTTTTTAAGATAAAACTAATCTCAAATGCTTTTTCAAGAGCAATTTGAGTTGCATTAAAAGGCCATTTATTAAGATAAAACATTTAAGGAAATTCATCTTGTGCCTTTTAAGCTGAATAGCATTAAAATTAGAGAGTGAGAACATTTTTCTCTGCTTTGTATCTATTATAAAGATATATGCTTTTATATTTTAGTTACATTTCTCTCTCTCTAAAATAAAGGTGTGCAAATACGATTATGTGGAGGTCCGCAGTGGCCTGTCCTCAGACTCCAAGCTGCATGGAAAGTACTGTGGAACCGAAGTGCCTGAAGTCATCACTTCCCAGTACAACAACATGAGAATCGAGTTCAAATCTGACAACACCGTGTCCAAAAAGGGCTTCAAGGCTCACTTCTTCTCAGGTACAGCCCTGAACTTTAACCCGCTCCCCTCACCCCCCCATTTTATGTTTGCAATAACCCCCAATAACTCACCCCAGCTATGCCACAGGTAGAATAATGTTATTGATATCTTTAGACGTTGTAGATTAACTATGCGTGAGGATTATTTCTTTTATTTGATATAGTGTTACACCAAACCAACAGCACACCTGTTCGTTTCAATTTTTTTAATATAAAAGTACTACTTGCCAAAACATACCGGAAAAGAACCTGAAACCTGCTCTCTATTTCTGGCCCATTTCTACAAAGGCTAGGGAAAAATGAACCATGTGACCTTGCAGCTGTTTTCCATCAATTCAGGGTCTTTTTACTGTACTCAACTCCATACAGTGATATTTCAACAATTTTACTCGACTGGATTGTGGTGCCGATGGAGCTTTCACAGTAACCACAACATCACTCATTTTACTGAAATTTTTTTATTTAAAAATGTTCCTTTTCAAAATGATGTTTGTTTTTTGCTGCTGTTTAGATACATTTGTGGTAAAAGCTTCCCGTGTGCTTTTTTTTTTTTTTTTAAATGAATGGACCCGCATTGAGAGGTGAGCCAAGTCTTTTTGGAGGCCGCGAGTGGTGTACCCGCGTCGTTGGGCGGGGCTGAAACCGGGGTGGGAAGCTGTGAGAGATAATAAACACTGCTCAGTCCAGTGCCACCTGTTTAACCAAAGCCAGTTTACTGATATGCTGGTGGCCTGCTGAGAGAAGGGGGGGGGGGGGCTTGGGTGGGGTGTGAGAGGAGCAGGAGCAATGCCTGTTCTCACGCCTTCACAGAAAGTGAAGCAGGTCATATGCTGCTAGACATAGACATAGACACAGACATAGCTGCTACACATCAGTTCGGCTCCAGACAACAGCAGAGACGGAGTTCATAGCCAGACCTGGAGAACCACTGTGGCTTACAGCGGTCATAGGAAATCATTTATAATGAAAACCACATTGTATATCAGGAGTCACCACCACTGCAGGTTTGAAATGGAAGCGCTCAGAATGAGACAAGCGCTTTGGGGATTGGTAAAAATTGTTGAATAATATGATCTCAATTTACTGGAACGTGAAATGAAAACCTTATTTGTGGTTTACAAGAGTCAAATGGCTATTACGAATGAATGTTCGTTCTATGTGCTAACTTATGTGCTTGTAAATAGGCCTTCATACCAGCTGTGCTGTTAAAATGTAATGAATGAGATAAATTAATACTTTCCCCCACCTTATCAAATGAACGCTTTTCCTCACCTTATCATAGTTTGCCTTTCTGGTACTATTTGGGTTTTCCCCACCATATCATAGTTTACCTCTCTGGTATTATCAGAGTTTTTGGTCCAGGCTTTTCTTATTTCTCAGTGTGAGGCCAGTAATATTTATTAAAAGGTTTGTTAAAAGGTTTGTCAATGTGTAACTTTCATAGGTGGGGCAGAATGTTGATAAGCATATGGATTGTAATAACCATACAGGTCTGTGATAACCAAACAGGTTTGCGATAACCATACCATACTGTATGTATTTGAAAGGTTTGGCCTGGCAGGGCAGGTGCCCACACACAGACTCACCAATGGCGCCATGTTGCCACGTTTTCTTCCGCAGACAAGGACGCGGCCTGCAAAGAGAGAATTTTTGTTTTTGAGTCTTGCAAAGACTCAATGGCGCACGTGTCCCCCGCTGGTCCAGTACGTATTATTGACAGACTGGCCGCCTCTGAGCGAATCAGAGGTACGACCACGTGTCACCTGATTGGTTCCCAACCAATCAAAATCGTCGAGCACTGGAAATGGATCTGTCCTTGCCCCTCAAGGATCGACAAGAATCCATTCAGCTCTGGGAAACCGGGTTTCCATCTGTTCACAACAAATGCATCTTTTCTCATGCTGGGAAGCATTTGTTGCTTATTAACATTATGACAGATCTTTGACCGTCTCTGGGAATGGTTGCAGCTGTTACCTTCTTTTCTAAATATAATACATGTGGCGAAATAATGGCACAACATAGAGGATAATCAGTACAGTTTCAGTTCACGTACTGTTTTGGTATGATGCAGTGGGCTATTTATTAAAACATATTTCTCCTTGTAATTGTTTGTTAACACTGATAGTCTTTATGTGTTCCTGTGTATGCGATACAGAATTTGTTGCAACATAACTAACAGTTCTAATATATGTTATGTCATATCAACGTCATTAGCAATTAATCACTGTGATTAACTATGGTGGGACTCAACCTTGGTGGAATTTGTGGATTTCTTATTATAAACGGTGTTTGTCTGATTCCAGATGTTCTTAAACAATTTCCCAACCAGAAACAGATTTACTACTGAAACACGTGCAGTGTAGGTGGTACAGAGAACAAACTCAGAAAACCCAAAGGGAAGAAATTGGCTGACAGGTGCCTGGAATGACTTGGCTCATAAACGCATGGGTGGGAGGGAAACAGGTCCAGAATGGCTGGTCATGTAGATGTCAGATGGGTTTTTTTTTTGTTCTAGCTGGAATAAGCATGAGCCAGAGACAGGCCCTGAAGTGGCCCATTCAGAGTCAGCCTTAGATCTCAGGGCTCCATTCATCTTGTGCGCTTGAGTCATGTCAAGTTGGCGCCCTGGCATTGTCAGGAGATTCCCAGGGATGCCACTCCAGCTGGCACCGTGCCAGCGAGTGCTGGGGGGGAGGGGGGCGCTGGGGTGTCTCAGACAGCCAGTGCACCAGTAGTCTGTGTGAGTCTGTGTGTGTGTGTGTGTGTGTGTGTGTGTGTGTGTGCGCACGCGCATGCGTGCATGCAGCGTTTCCTTGAAGAGCTGCAGCAGATTCCTCCCACCCCCACTTGACATTGGGATTGTGGAACTAAAGACAGGCACTAACCTCACAAAGCCTGTGCACTGGGCACAGTTGTGCAGGGGTGAGCCAGGTCGGAGTAGGAACTGGTAATGCTAAACCTGAAGAAATACAGGGGGAGAAAAGGAAAAAATAACTGAAAATAGGTGGAGGAATCTCATTATGTATGATTATTTTTTTCTGTTTCTGCACAATTTAACTTGATGGATTGTTTAAGAACATCTGGCATGTGTTTTCTCAAAGACCATCAAAATCTACATCATTATTATTCTACTATCGCTTAGGAATCAAGCTGTTTTTCCTGCAAAAAATAGCTTCTATATTTTTACTCGGAGACATGTAATTTGATTATTCGTGCATGAACAAAATTACACACCAAAGTTTTTGCAGCCAGTGTATGACAAAAAAGATACCCAAAAGGTCCTTGCTTTTAGGGACCTGACGCTTTGGTGTCAAAGTAAAGTTCATGTCGTCTGAAAAAAGCTTCATTTGTTGTAGCCTGCAGTGCTTTGTTGACGTGGCAAAACCAGGAGGCGTTGTCTCTTCCAGTGACATAATGAACAGGTTGAGGCTCTCTTTCAGTTTCCGCCCTCTGGTGTCTGTTTGTTTTGTCTGAGTTTTTTTTTTTTTCTTGCGCGAACTGTTGACTGTGCTTGATTTAACGGCATGCTGAGATGACAAGACTGGCTCTGACAAGCACACTGCTCTGGATGTGTCGCGGGCGGTCTGTAGCTGTGAGTCTAATAGAGAGGAGCAGTTACTCCGCCCGAAATGGCCGCCCAATCCGAACGGCGGCACCTGGATGGACCGCCTGCTGATGCGCTCTGACTGTTGTCCCTCTCGGGAGAATTTCGGTGGCTGTCTCCTCGCGCAAGCCGAGCTTCCTCCACTAACCTTGGCTCCCGCTAACCCTGCAAAGCCTCTCTGAAAGGATTACTTGGCTTCTAAACACTAACGGCCTGCTCTGCGGTTGTCCTTCAGCAAGCTCTGTTTAATCTGTCATATTGTCTCTCTCTGTTTTTTCTCAACTGTTTTTTTTTTTTTTACAATATTTTTGTGCCCTCATTCTTCTTCATCTTTGCCTCCGACTTTAAATGTGTCAATTTGTCCAGATTCATCAACTTCAATCAAATATTCAGAATGGATTAGAATTTGATAAAGGGGATATCAACAACCACGAGCTTTTATGAATATAAGTGTTACGAATACACATGAATATATACAGAATTATATTGCATCATACTCATATGAAACCTGTTTGATATTAATTCATATTATTTGTTTTTATTTAAATGTTCCTTGCACACACTATGAACATACAGTACTTTTATATGAAGATCATTCTAGTAGTAAAAATACTCACTAGCAGTCACTCATTAACTTGTATTTACTAAGAATAACACAACTTCAGACCAAAAGGTGTTTTTTTTTTCATGATGCTTGTAAAAGTAATGATCCTGTTTAACATTTCACCGGTTATTACATCATGACTGTTTGGTGTAGACCCAGAGGTAGGCCCACAGAGCACAGAATGAATGGGTACAAATATGGCAAAAGGAACAAGCCCTCTGCCTTCTTGTGACTTTCTTGCCATAATTTGCCCTGTTCTGGACAATAAGATCAGCACGTCTATCTCTCTCTGTCTCTCTCTCTCTCTGTCTTTCTGCTCGTCTTCAAAGTGAAGCGATTGATGTTTGCATGTCGTGCGTATCTCGCACTCTCCACAGATAAGGATGAGTGTTCCAAGGACAATGGCGGCTGCCAGCATGACTGCATCAACACTATAGGAAGCTATGTGTGTCAGTGCCGCAATGGATTCGTGCTACACGAAAACAAACACGACTGCAAAGAAGGTATGTGAAGCAAAGACCCTGCTCCCCGCTGCCTGAATATGGCCCTCAGATACCACACACTTCCCGTATTCTTCACTACTGCACACGTGTATGAGGGTGGCCGATCGATCATGGGATTTTAAGGTAAGCACGGTTGTGTTGCCACCTGAGAGGTTCATGTGGACTTATTAAGACAGTGACGATCTGTGAGGAGCTTGAAGGGGAAAAAAAAAGGTTCCGTGTGTACAAACACATTGCATGCAAGAGATTTTCCCAGCTCATCACTTGTGGTTGTGAATTGGCTCTGGTTTCACACACAGCTGGATTTTCCTGAGCCTTCAAAGCAGTTGTTCTGTAGTCTGAGGGCAGTGGTGTTTTTTATCTCTGTTATATAGGATGAAATTCCAAGGTCATGTTCCTTTTGGAATTCACATACATTTAGAGTGGCTCTTTTGAGCATGTTATCCTACCCACTTGGCAAATATGTTTACTTATCTTCTTATTAAAGGTCACACGTTATTGACATACAGCTGAATATTGACTGCAGTAGCATACCCTGCATAGGAGGCTGTGGCATTCTGGTTAAAAGCTGATTTTAATAACTACTGTCCCTCACTGCCAGTAAATGTCACACAACACTTCAAACCAGGCTGTATGTTGGGATAATGACTGCAGTTAATTTATTCTTAATAACCTTTGGCTTATAGAGGGTTTCTCAATGTGTCATATGCTACATTATAAACATTGCAAACTGTTAATTATATGTATGTGTACAGAAACACAGATAAATAACTTAAATGAGTCTCCTAAATGTTTTTAGAGATGAAGAGTGGAGATTACTTAAGGCCATGCCCCAAATGGACTTTTGTTTGTATTGCTTGATGTATTGCAGCAATATATGGCCATTTTGTCTGACTGTAGGGATGTAATGTCACATAGAACTGATAGATTAAAGGAGTGACCAAGGCCCACAGAGACGTTTAGGCTGGGGGGTTCCTCCAACAGGTACGCCAACTAAATATACAACCGAGAGATTCATGACATATTTACATTCAGAGGTCATTTCACTTGAAGTTAAGTGATAGTGTATTATGGCAAGAGGTGCATTTTATTAAGCACTCCAGGGATGCCCTATTTAATTCAGTTACTGTAGCAGTATCCCAGTCAGCTGTTAGCTGTGGTCAACCATTTATTCTTAATTTGATTAGGAAATAATGGCATGTGAAAAGATCAGTTCTGCCTGCACCAGAGGCATGTGAACTTGAATCTACCGTGGCAGAATAAGTTTTAATCATTTGTTATGAGGACTTAGCCTCCAAGGTGTGAAGTGGTGCCTTCATTCTATGACATAAATGAACATTATGACAAAAATAGCACAAGCTTAACTAAATATCAAATGGTCCAGAATTCAACCTTGACATAAATGCTCAATTCCACTAGGTCTGTTGGCTATGTTATGCATAAAATATGCATAAAATATGTCTTCTATAAAGTAATTAAATTCAATACATATTATTATTGAAAGTCAAAAATGAAAGTGTCTCATTACACATATATGCAGTGTTATACCTCATGCAGTGTACCAGTATACATAGTTTGCACAATTTATAAAAAAATGAAAAAAAACATGTTTTGGCATTACACAGAAATGGTTACAGAAACCATATACACATCAAAAATGGACAATATGTTTGAATACAAGACATCAAAATATGTTAAAAGCTGCTGACCTGCTACTTCCACACGGATAATGTTCGGAGTTAGCATCACTAGGTCTCCAGTACCAATATTTAGGTAAGAGATGAAGACTTGGAAATGGATTAAGATGTCTTTCTACTCTGCTGTCTTGAACATGTTGCTCAGACAATTGCCAACATATTTCTACCACTGTTTGATGTTGGGTTGTGGTGTTGACGCCAGAATAAACTATGGGTGTAAAAAAAACAAAAAACATTTATTGAAATGCCTACCAGATGTATTTGCTGCACAAGTTTGTCAGGGACATGTGGTTTGTGTTCCCACATGTCTAGAACTCAAGATTTCTGCAATCTGGCGTAAAAATAATTGTTTTTTTCCAAAATATATAATTCTTTGCTAGAATGATTTATGGTTCATGATCAAAATTGGATTCACACTAATACAATGCAGACTTTTTCCTGTTTTGTTTACAATACCAAAGGTCATGCCTGAAGGTATAGATAAAATAATTACGGAATGATATCATAATATGCTTTTAGCTAAACCTATCCAAAAAAACGTACCACTTCCTGTCCTTTCATGGTAAATATGCAGCACTGCCCCATGTTGCTGTCCTCTGATGAGCGCTCAATGACCAGAAACCTTCTGCCATTATCTTACTGTGGTAATACACGTATATGAAGTAACCTTCAGTAAGGTGTGCGTTGTTTTGACATTTCCCCTCATTCTGAAAAATCCAGGTCAATGATGAGCGTTTAGCTTATTTTGGACAGCACGTAAACATACAAAAGGTTAATCATGTAGTAATGGTATTTGTCCAAGGTGCCTTGACCAATTAGGCTGTTCGTTCAGATCCGCTCAGCAGCCCAGTGCTACTCTTCATAGTCTGATTATTTCGAACATGAATGCAGTGGTCGAATGTCATTTGCTCAGTGTCAGTAAATGTACTATCTAAGTATTTCACCACTAATTTCACCACATCCATGACCTCTTAATGTATTTAGGAACATTTTTTTTTCACTCATTCATAAATGCAAGCTGAACCACAGCTGCAATGCAAATGTATAATTGTGGGAGGAAAATCAACTTTGTGAATTCTTGCTGTCAGTTCATTTTTCACTTCTCTGACGTAAAGAGTTACAATCGCAGATAGCGTGTATGTGTGTGTGCGTGTGTGTGTGGATATATATATATATATATATAATAACAATGTGTGAATGTTTTTCCATGCTGACTTGAGTTCATCATAATGATGACTGCTTTGATATTTTGCACATGAACATGAACAGCATAATAACACAACTGTAGCTTCGGTCCTATCTGTAACCATAATGAATCAGGGGGCTGATAACATTGCTTGGTGTGATGTTTTTTAATGTCTGTATCAAGCAAGAAGGGTCTCCGTTTAATCTCACCACAGTGCACTTTGTTCTCAGCCTTGTAGAAATGATGAAAACATTCATTTTATCAATGCTACATGGCATGGCATCTTACTGGGCCCTACAGTTAATAAATGCATTGTAGAAGAAAAGAAGCAAAAATGTTATTCCAATTTTTAGGACAAAGTGGGCTTGAACAGTGTTATGCTCACACTCACTGGTCTGGGAGTGTTGTTAGCCTGGTCTGACGCTGTTGCTCATTCAACTTGAATGGATCCCCTTATGTTCTATTGTGCTGTAAGTCGCTCTGGATAAGAGTGTCTGTTAAATGAATGTAATGTAATGTAAGTGCACTGTGATCAGATTCAATAGAAAACTGAATCGCTATCTGTTCGAAACCACTCAAACTGGAAGCTGGGCAGAGTAACGAGTGTAATTGATTGCCCAAATTGACACCCACTGAAGTGGCTTCATGCTTATTTCTCAGCACAAATGAGTGAAGTTTTGCGTCAGTGCTGATGCAATTGAATCTACAATGCAAAAGATTAGACAAAGAGAATCAAGATGAATAGACAGAGCTATGATTGTTCAACGTTGCATTGGAGCCCAGCTACTCACACGCTTGAACTGAACTGCCTTTTTTTTTGTGTCTGTAGCCGAATGCGAGCACAAGATACACAGCTCCAGCGGGACGATTAGCAGCCCCAATTGGCCCGACAAGTACCCGAGCCGCAAGGAGTGCACCTGGGACATCACGGCCACCCCGGGACACCGCGTAAAGATTGTGAGTAACGCGCAGTCCCCGAAACACGAGCACCCGGGCCGTCGTTATTCCGATCGTTAATCACAAAGGATGCGGCTTCCAGGCTGACTGCGCTAACTCCATTTGGCTATGATTGCAAGCACATGGAGAGGATAATTTGCCTCTGGCAGCAAACATCTGCACCAGCGCTGTATGTCATCTCATGTCAGATTAAATGGAGAAAGCCAAGGGTGTCTGCCGCTACAAGCCATGAGCGCAACCCATGTGTCAGGGACGCTGCAGTTCGCTCTGATGTAAATGGTGTGAACCTGAAACTCTCGCTGTGTAAAATTGCTGATGTCATACCACAAATATGTGGTGTATGTTATTGGTGTTTTTACTTAAAAAAAAAAACAGAATGCCACATTTGTCACTTACAGTATTTACAATGTTACAGTATTTACACAGTGCAGCCTCAAGGGTTGTGAATAGTGGGGAGTTTGGGATGGGAGTGTCATGTTTGCGTCCATAGCAACGCATTAACTGTTCATAAAAGGGTTCAGTAATGCCGTGTTTATGCAAAGAAAACAACTCTTTTTTTCCATTCACTGCACATTTTCTCTGTCACTCTCAGTTCGTGCAAATAATGTATTTGGTAAGATTAGAGGGGATACTCATAATGTCTCCTTTTGCACGGCACAGTTTAAAATACCTCTAAAGTAGCAAAGAAAATCAAGTGGGGAGATGGTTCTGTGATAAGGCTCTTAAAGGTAAAGCTTTTGACAGCTTTTGCACTGATCCTAATATACTTGTGAGGGTTGTTGCGAAAATTGTGCAGACTCCTTTTTAAACTTCTTTTTTGATATTTAATTTTTTACAGTCTTGCATACAGTATACATAGATATAGGTTCTTGTTAGGGGACAGCTGTGGGCATCGGAAGCCTGCAGATTCAGGGCCAGGGCAGGTTCCTGCAGGGATTAGATAGATTAAGGCAGCTTTGCTGTACTAGACAGAACTTGCACTATAATTTGCACAATGTTGTACTGTTTTCTGTTGATTCATTACAAAATCTCCCCTCTTAATCTTTGAGGCCGCTCCATTTTGGTATGGAATTCATTCTCACATTTTTTTGAGGCACGGATAAGAAATTCCTGTTAGAGACGTGACTAATAGTAGAAGATTTCACTTCTGTCATTCCAATTGGTTGAGGCAAAATTGCCCCAGTGCATTCTGTGTTTTCTGGTTATTAGTTTCTGATATAACGACCTGCAGCAAATACCATGAAAACAGACGAGTACACAGAAACACATGGGCTTTATTGTGTACAAAACAAGGAGGGAATATGGTGGAAAAAAAAAACTGACTGTCCATAATTATGAGGCTTGTAAAAAAGTCAAAAAATTTTTAGGAAACCGACATGACATATAAATGGAATGGAATATAAGTGGAATTTCACGAGAAACAAATTAAAACTGGCCACTCGGTACCTGAATAACTGGCGGCGGTGCATTTACATGATCCGATTAGTTTAAGGGAAGTGAAATGAAATGAAAACGATGAGGCGCTGTCCGAACTTAGCCTATGGAGGGAGCGCCGGGGCCAAACAGATGGCCGCGCTTCCTTAAAGCTACCCCCCGTGGCATGCCGACGGACCGGGGGGGGGGGTCGCCGCGAGTCAGCTGCAACGGGCACGTTTTCACCGAGGCGGAGGGAGCGTGTCCCACGCACGAGGTGCTAATCCTCCCAAAGCCAATTCACGTTTGGGACACGAGCGCCCCACACACACACACACAGCCCCCCCTTCACACGCCTGCGGTGCGTGCGCATTAGTGTGAGCGCAGATCACATGACCACGTGTCCCATTTTTTTTTTCCCTCCCCCTCTCTCCCCATGTACTTTGCTGATTGACACCGCAGGTTCCATTTCTTGTCTGGCCAACTACTGAAACTTGGTCATGCTGCGCTTATAATATTGTTGACTCCTTATATGGCTTTTTGCTTGTGTTGTGCTCTGCCTCGCTTGTAATTCGCTTTGGCCTGCCAAATGGATAAATGTAAATGTAATGCATAGGGTGACATCAAATATACGTTGGGACAATTCTACCATGCGGCTTCAGGAGCATTTAGAAAGAAGAAGGGAGGTTCTCTGTTTCTTTGTAAGAAACCTGTCACTTTCACATGTGATGGGTGGAATCCCAGATGCACATATCATTGGACTGGCTGGAAAAATAGATCCATGACATTTTTGCACATATTTATGAATCTCAGTGCCAAGATGTAATGCAGTATAAGACACACAATTGCTAGACCGTAAATTCAGCTGGAAGTATGCAAAAACAACCCCTCAAAACTTCCCGGTGGCTATTTAGATTTAGTGGTTCTGAAATCTGAGTTCTGCGAATGGCTGGCTGAATTTATGATCTGGTAAATTAGTGCCTATATTAAATTTGGTCGTTAAGGTCAAAGTGACTGAAAATGATTTCAGACTAAAGCCAGAAACTGAAACAAGATCACTTGCACATTGCATCTGGATGCAAAACATGGCATTTGTAAGTTAAAAGACATGGGACATTAATTTGCAGAGTGAAACAGAATACTTCTGGACAATATCAACACTGAGGCAACAAAATAATTCTTTGTTTTACTAAAGACATGACCTGGCTTTGGGACATTTATTGAATTACGTTGACATCTTTTGTCCGTGTCTCCTGCCAGTGGGTGCCACTAGCGGCCTACACACCCAGATGGGACATTATTACATTATGGTGGAATTAGATGCTGAATTCAAAGGCTGTTCAGATGGAGAGTTGTTTTTATCTCTTTATGCCGTGACTGTCTTAAGGCTAAATAGTTTCTAAAAGTGGAATGCATTTTCAAGCTGTGGTTCCTGAAGCCTGTTTTTTCCTCTCTGTTGGCATTCCATGTCCCTTTCTCTTACCACAGTTCCAACCAGGAACACTAAGCAATATGTAACTTCCTTTGTATTGTTTTTGGTTTGTATATGGCGTAAACTGTAATGGTTTAGTCACATTTCGGCAATGTCAGTGTACACACGTGTATATCCTAATTGTCACATTCGTACACTTTCACCTAGCATCAAATTCAGGTACATCTTGAATATAGACAAGAAGTAAGCGGAGCATTGAGACTATGACTGCACATCATGGTATTTCTCATCACATCAGTAGTTCTCATTAATCATTCCAAGAAAACAGCAGAAATGTCCTTTGATTCAAAACCAAATCAATCATACTTCTCAAATGTCTGTAAAAACTTAAAGTTACCATTTGAAAGGCAGTCTTGTTTTTACATTATAGAATAAATTAACAGGCATCAAAGGATCTGCACAAAAGCCAGTTCCCTGCGGTCTCTAAAAGGCCCTTTGAACCCTAAAGGTTCATATCATGTTTATGTCTGACTTAAGCATATCCCAGCAATTTGCTCACTCCCCCTCTCTTCATTTAAATAATGATTTCCTATTCATTGAAAGCAATGGCAGAAGATGTAGCCATCCATATTAATAGTCACATTCAGGCCACATTTAGACAGGATGTCAGAGTGTGGAATAAATGCAGTAATGAGATGATGTCTGAAGCCCCTGTGTTTTATTGCTTTTTCAGTCCTTTAATGAGTTTGAGATCGAGCAGCACCAGGAATGCGCCTACGACCATCTGGAGGCGTTCGACGGAGACAGCGACAAGGCAGCCATTCTGGGACGACTGTGTGGGAGCAAGATACCTGACCAGCTTGTCTCCACCGGTAACAAGATGTACCTGCGGTTCATTTCTGATGCCTCGGTCCAGAGGAAGGGCTTCCAGGCCACCCATTCCACAGGTCAGTCCCAACAGGTCTGGGCTGTGCCGCTGTGTGCCTGCATGCAAAACCACTCTTTTTCCTCCTGCTGAACTCAGATCAGTGATCAGCCAGCGACGAGTAGCCTTGGAAGAGCGATGCTGCTTGACCTTTGAAAAAGCTGGAGCTATCATGTGTTGTTAGAGACACACTGATTTAAAGCAATTATAGTGTTTTGTTGTAGAGAGTGTTTCTTTGAGCGGTTGAGGACAGTCAGTGATTGACAGCCCAGTATGGGGTTTGTGATCGCACATGCTGATTGCAGATCAGTATGGTGCAACTGCTATGGTTCCCTACTCTCTCTGCTCCACAAAGTTTTATTATTTTTATGCACCTCTGATTTTATTTTTCAACCATTTGCTTCCTATACATACCACAATAACTATGAATTGTATTGCAAATATTGTTTTAATTGTAAATCCCTTTAGGGCATAGACGGACAATTTAACTTGGTAAGTATAGTGATGCCCTCTAGTGGCAATAAACAGAGAATTCTAATCAGTCTGAGGGAATGAGTCTCAGGTAGGTATCAACTGTTGCTCATTTTATAAAAATAGAGAGAATCTCAGTTATTCACACTATAAACTTTAAAACTGGCAAGACGTTAATGTATGTCCTGGGAAAATAATAAGAGATAAGAGTTCATTCAGTTTCTTTATTAATCAATTAAAGTGAATGTTGAGAAAATGTGTACATTTTGTACCCATGTCCTTGTAATACTCAATTCTGTAACATTAAGTATTTGCTGTGGAGCTTGCTGTATAGGCTTACTAAATGTCTCAGAGAAATATCGAGCTGAGCTCTCCTTAATATCCAACACATTTTGAAAAATGTGCAGCTGCGGAGGAGAAAACGATGACGTGCATTGATTTTCCGAAGCCGATGTCAATGCGGCTCCGAGACGTAATGCTGGTACATGGAGAGGTTTTGACCTTCTGTCTAATGAGCCTGGTGAGATTTCGATCATGACTGCCACAGTGATCTACGTCAGGAAGCCAAGCGTTTCTCTTGGCAGCCGTTTTTATTGTGAGGTTTTTGATAATGGGGTTTAAGCCTTTAAATAGCTACGCACTTGCTTAATTCATCTCCCATATGTTTTTTTTTAAACACGCATACATTAGTTGTTTACTTTTTTAGCTCCTTCCTGCAAAGAAGGTATCATATTCAGTTTATGGGCTTCTTTACAGGAAGTACACCTTTCCCATCATGCCTTTTAGTATATACTGTACATGTGTGATGACAAAGGAAACGAAACTGTATCAGCAATATATTATGCATACCTAAAATACAGTATTATGATACTAATAGAATTAAAATAAATTGTTTCCAGACTGCCTACAGTTCCTGTTCCAGAGAAAAAGAAGTCAGCGCAGCAATACAGTAGTCTTGGGTCGTATATAGCATCGCTCAGTGGGAAAAGAACAGAAAAGAACAGCCTGGAACAGAATAAACCTTGCTAATCCCCAAGGGGTAATTAGTTTGTTTGGAGCAGCAGCAGATATCCAACAATAGGGCTCCCGAGTGGCTGCATCAGTTAAAGCACTTGTTCCAAGAGCAGGCTGAATCCTACAGCCCAAGACTTTGTGAATTCGAGCACGGGCTGTGTCATTTACCGACAATGACCCGGGGGGGGGGGGGGTCTGCTGGAGTAAGAACACAATTGGCTTCTTTCTGCTGGGATAGGGTGGGTTTTGTCTGCCAGGGTTTCTTTGTCTCACCACTCTTGGCAATCTGCAAGTTGTCAGGTGTCTGCGAGTTGCTCAGATGGCATCAGGGAGATGTGCCTATTCTTCGTCGGCGTTTGTTTTCCTACCGCACCGTGGGACTGGAAATGTGGAAAACAGTTGTGGTTGTGAATCGTGGATTGCGTTTTCTCCACCTCAGAGCTCCTGTGGGAGTGCAGAAAGATGTCACAGTGAACATAATGTCCTAATTCACAATTCCAAAAGAGAGGGGTACAAAGAAATCCTTAAAATAATATAAAAACCATATTATGACACTTATTCCCCAATTAAATGTTTGGAAAGAATGCCATGGGGGCCATGTCACCTCAAGGGATGATCATCTCACGCTTTGATAAGAACATAAACTTCTCACTAGTTTTGTGACATCATGCTTCTTGAAGATTGCATTTTCCCCTCTGATTTTAATGCCTTTTTTGCATTTTACCAAAATTAAGGAATGAAGGACACCACCTTCCATTTTAGTCCAATGGATATACACAAGCTACTGAAATAACATATCAGATTTAAGTATTATTTTCAGTGGAGTCTGTCTTTATAAAATTATTGCAGGTTTGAAAGAGTACTTCTGTTAATTGGTAAAGAATCTGCGAAGAATAGAATGCACTAAAACACTTATGTTGCATCAATGTGCAAATAGAAAATGGAGCTCATTCTGTATACTGGCAGCAGTTCTCTTTGCTATATTCCATTCAACAGTTATCTTAAGGAAATCTAGAGGCCTAACAGTTGTGGAGTCAGCTGTCTTAATTAATTGTTAATCACCACACCGTTGCAATAAAATACCCAGGTTTCCTATCGTCCCCAGAGTTGTACTGTAAGGCATCTGTTTCTCCAGAACCTCACACTCAGGGTAATTTAATCTAGTCCCTTCTGCTTCCATTGGGTATTTAGAGTGGCAGGCTGAGTGTTGGCTCTCTCGGCTCTTCCGGTTTCCTGGACTCAGCTGTTTCCTTGTGGTTCCGTGTTCTGCAGAGTGCGGGGGGAGGCTGAAAGCTGAGCCCAGGCAGAAGAACCTCTACTCTCACTCCCAGTTTGGCGACAACAACTACCCGGGGCACACGGACTGTGAGTGGCTGATCATAGCCGAGAAGGGCTATGGGATTGAGCTCACCTTCACCACGTTCGAGGTGGAGGAAGAGGCGGACTGCGGGTATGACTACATCGAGCTGTTCGATGGGTATGACAGCACGGCTCAGAGGCTGGGCCGCTTCTGCGGATCCGGGGTAAGGCCCTGTCCCCTGTCCTTCTCCCCTCTCTGTCGCCCTGCCTCCCTGTCCCCCTCCCCTCCCTGTCCTCACATCAATCAGCATGCTATCTTAGACCACTTCTCTGGCTCATGCTGATAATCTGTCCCCCTTTTCGCTTCCAGCCCAGAGAAGAGATCTACTCCGCGGGCGATGCCCTACTGATTCACTTCCATAGCGACGACACCATCAGCAAGAAGGGATTCCACATACGATACACCAGCACCAAGTTCCAGGAAGCCCTGCACACCAAAAAATAAAGCGGAAAACCTCACCAGAAACGACACCTTTTATACACACGGCTAAACTGAACAGAACGCTGCTCATCTGTGGAAAATAATGCACCCAATGAGAAAAAAAAACCCCCACAAACACACACAAACATGCTCAAACAAAAGTGCGCTGTTGTAAGAGAGGTTGTCCAGATGATACCAGGACATGGAGGTGGTTAGTGGCTTCAGTCATCGTCACAAACAAAACAGCAAACAACTGATGCTACAGTGGCTCTGCTCGATGTGTTGAGATTCCAGCAGACGGGAGAACGCTAAAGAGGACCATCGTGCCATTTGCAGCTGGGCCCCATGTCCAAGTCTCATTTTCTACACCATAACCCATACTGCATTGGCTATACCAGCTGCAACACCGCAGCAGCCGGAGCTGACATAATGCAGTGCACAGGCTAACAGCTACACAAACATCGCATCTAACAGTATGTGAAAAATAAACCGGCAAGGACTTTATTTTTGTATTGTATTTGTAATATTTCTTGACTCCTTTTACCGAACAGCGACGTTTTCAGGTTCCATGCTCTTCTCTGTGTGATATGAATAAATCATATCTGTTCAGTTTGAAAGTGAAGTTATTAGAATACATGGCGATATGTATTCCCAGGAGTTGGAACAGGCACGCCCTGTCCCTGTAATATGAGTTTAGACTGGTGTGGATAATTCTGCCAGTCAGTACCTCTACCATGCTTTAATGCAATGGGGCATCTCGCGAGATATGATATTTATCAAAGATGTGTTCGAAGATTCAGGCTGTTAACAATTTAACTGTTGGCATCTATGTCGCTTTACAGATGCTGTTAGCCAAAATGACTTTGTTTCAGATTTGAATCCAAAATGCACAGGACTGGAGGAATGACCTTATTTGAATGCCTTCGATGCCCATGGACTCGTTAACCAGACTCTTTTACATCTCTGAACCGTTGTAATGATTATGTTTTTTTTTTTTGTTTTTTTTTTTTGTCTTAATTGGTAATGTGTGTATGTGCATGCACGTGAACACGTTGGTCTACAGGAGCGAGAGGGGCGACATTTCTCTTGCTTTTGGCTTTTGGCAGATGTGAAAACAAAGTGAAGCCTTGCATATTGTATGTTCCATTTGTGTCCATTTTCTGTTGTTTTGCTATGACAGTGCTGTTCTCTTGTTATGCTCTTACAGTACATTGCAGAGGAAATCCAGCACAGGGTCCCTGTGCTGTGCTCTACTGTGCCGTGTTCAAAGTGTTATGAGAGACTAGTTTTTATTTTTATTATTATATATATATTTTTTTTGAAGGGGGTGGTGAACAGGAAAAGCAGACACCCCCCTCCATCAGTTAACATGGCTGGCTCAAAATACGTGGTTGCTCTTATGGATCCTGAATCTACTAAGTCAAAATACCAAGAACAAAAACGAGGGACCTTCTCAGTACGTACAGTTGTATCGATAGTGGCGAATGATAAGGCAGGTGTCTGACCCTTTGCCAGAAGGCTGTCGTTTCTGGGACTCAGAAACGTCAGCAGATGGAAGGAAGGCCAATGCTGTCGAAAGGGAATTCCTATGGTGCTATAAAATGTACAGTACAAAGGACTTTTTGAACCTATGAGCCAACGATCCTGCAAACGTATGAATGTGGAAGTGCGCGTGCGGGCGCAGCTGAAGGGAGACCGAAAATGACAGCAGTAGTCCTGTGGATCAACAACTGTTGCCTTAGAAACCAAAATGTATATTCTTGCACATGTTTCTGTAGATAAATTTGTTGTTTTTTTTTTTGGAATTATTTTATTTGATAATACATCTAAGAACTTGAACATTTTATTGTTTAAAAAAAAGAACAAATCTGAAGTCCTACTATGCCCCTGGACTCCTGACGGGCATCCTGTCTAATATATGTTGTGACGCAAAGTGGTATTTCTACAAAGAACCATTCTATGTATGTTATGTAAACTGGGCCATACATGAATTATAGTTATGGTGTATGGTGTATATGCATTATGTATGTTGTAGGATGGGGGGTGGGGGGATCGAAATTGATGTGGTATGGTTGAACAGTCCACACATTACTGTATGTGCCAAGCTCCACTTGAACCTATTTCACCGTAGTTCATGTTCATTTTCTCCAATGTTTGTAGCCTGATGACAGTGACTGTACACAAGGTCATTAAATCTTTGGGTCAGGTGAAAATTAAATGTATGAGTGGCTGAGAAAGAGGTTTTTTGTCATTGCTACATAATGTGTTTATCTGCATTTTGCATTTAAAAACTGCTGTTGAGTCTACCTAACCTCTGGATACCAGGTAATGTAATGGCCATACACTGATTCTTCACAGCTTCTTCCATGTCCTGCTGCTCATATACACTCCTTGGTGCTCTTTGCCTGCTGTATTTAGGCCTCATAAGACATTGTTTGTATCACATAAATGACTGATATGTCTGGGGTTCATACCATTGTGAAATGGTAATTTATTTTGGGTGCCCATGGATACAGTATATGTGCTAAATGATAATTGTATGGCAGAACATTCTAAAATGCTGTCAGAGAATATTCCCAGGTTCTCTTTAACATAGTTTTTCTGCTCACTGAGAAAAAGTGTCTCTTTCTCTGGCTAGGTCTGGATAATTTATAGATTTATAAATCATTCAGAAACATTACAGGTTCTTAAAAATACAATGTTGTGAAAAACACTGAAAGACATTATTGTTACAGGATAAAAGAAACACTCCACTACACACACACACACACACACACACTGAGAATATAAAATCCATGTTTGTTCAACACAGTCTATTTAAGTACAGCAAGACTGAGGTCTTGTATCTTACTGTATGGCACCTTCGAGTAGTACTTTTATAGGTGTTGCAGGTTTGCTGGTCAGAGAGGTCAATGTTGAAAGGGGCTAGCCAATCTAGGAAAATGTATTGCAGCAGTTTGCAATTTTCTTGCAAAGTCAATAGAGTGTGTCATGTCTGTAAGGTAGTATGGTAATCATGAGAGCTGACAGTGCCGCTGTGTAGCCGTTCTGCCCTTGGCCAATAATTATCCTACAGGCATGTTTCTGTGTGCATCCCATCCATTTTGATGTGCCATTGACTCTTTTATTCATTTATATATTTATTTTTACTGTATATCAGTTAGTAGCCGGTAGCATATGGTCAGCTTGTTGGCTGCATGTTAGGTAGGTCCGGGTGTTCACTCCTAGGATTTGATAGATTTGACAAGCTTCACGGTGGCTTGAAAAGCTCTGCATTTCTGTGAGTTCAGTTTCATCTTGTGGTGCTTGACCCATACATCAAGCCTATTCACAGTGGTCCAGAGAGTGTGTGGTTTCTGCAAAGTCTATATCTGGGCCAGGTTCATGGCAATGACATATTTCTGGTGGTTTGGAAAGTCTTGGAGGGCATTGACAGTTATTGTCAGGAAGATAATTAGGCCTAGAATAGTTCCTTGCGGAACTCCATAGGTGTTCCCAGTCCTAGAGGTGGGTCTGGCAGCATACTGTGATAGCAGTAAGTCGATCCATGGGATCATGGCTGGTCTAACTCCAAGGTTTAGGAGGCACTGCACAGCAGTTGGGTGAACCATACAGCTGAAAGCTTTGGCTAAAGACCATTGTTATGAATGAATACACTGAGACATTTGATGACTTGTAAAAATACTCCACCAGACTGTCCACAGAGTATATTGTGAGTAGCGAGACATTTGTGTGAAGTGTTATTCACAATCAACTTGCAGCAAACTACTAGCATAGTTTCAAATGTTGAGAAGTTACTGGAATGAGTCTCAGTTTCTGAACTTAGGTTGGAGTTGTCTTAGGTATGGGGTCAACATTGCCTTCTTACGAATAAAGGAAGAGCATTTTTGTAGATCTTGTGAGAGTGGTAACATCTACATGATGGTTTGTTGAAATTTCTTGAGACTTGTCAATTTTTTTACAAGTGACCCTTTTTTACAAGTAAGTCAGTGTTGCATACCATCAGATGGCCTTGTACTCTATCTTGATTTGAATTAAGTTTGTTTGGTAATATAACTGAGATGGGATTTGTGGTTTGGCTAGGTCAGATATTCTGGCATTGACAGTTTCAGCCTTATGCATGATGTTCCTACGCCCTCTCCCTCTTGGTTTGAAAAATTCCTTTGCGTCCCCTCTTCAGAGAAGCTTTGTAGCTGAGGTTTAAGCTTCTGTTAAAGTGGAATACTAGAGGCTCTTCGTGAATTTACCAGGATTTCTAGCCAATTCAGGAAGCCTTTTATGATATTGCAGGTTTAATCTGAGGCATACAGAAGGACAAAACTGGAAACTCTTCTAACTCATATTTCGGAAGCAAGGGCATACACATCATAACCTATTAAAAACAAATGGATGGCTAATATAAAACAAGATATTCACTGGATTCTAAATTCTCCTCGAAGAGGCAGCCATTTTGTAAGATGTCATGTGACCCCATCACCATCAAGAATCATTTGGTCAACCTTATTTTATATTCTCAAAATTCAAACGAAATTCCACATTGCCTCAGCCTCATGGCAACATCAGAGAAGAGAGAGCACAATTAAACAGGCAGAATAAAATTTAACCCGATAAATAATCTCATTACGAACCCTTATGGTGAATATACAGATCCACTGAGACTAACAGACTCCCCCTTGAATTGGCCCACTATGTAAATGCCACCAATCACATAAGAATTAAATTGGATTTCCATATGATGGCATTGGGAGTATTCCCAAGTATTGGTCAAGTAAGACCCCTTTATCCCTGTATATTCAGGAAAGTGATTGTATTTTAATCTCAAATCTCAGAAGAAAGGAGGGGAGGTTACTGAAAATATTACGTATAAAACAAGGTGCTATGGAATCACAATAAAAATTGTCTTGTACCAACTTCAATCTTGTTATTGTCAAGCGGTTGTGACATTATTGTCAAGTGGTTATGAACAGGTCTCTTAAGTGACTATGTAGGCTATTGGAGAGGGCAAATATTATCAGGTCACTTGGAATCATTTGGAATGTAAAAGTCCCATGGGGCCACGCTCCTTTCTTCACTGGACGGGGATGTAGCTGGCAGAGGGACGAAGGATTAAAGCATGAGCAAAGATTTTTATTGACAGCAAGGATTGGCTGGGGTGTTATGAATGAACAGGGTGCGTCTTATTATTTGAAAGATTCCCTCATGCGACTTTTATTTTTTTAAAAGCACTAAAGAGAGGTATTGAGGCAAAAAAACACTGATCTTTCTTTCCACTTCAGAAGCAAGCACTTTTAATATCAAAATCATAGAAAAATCCATGTTTCTGTTTGATTTAATTAAGACAGGGGTTTGTATGATAAAGTTTAAAATTAATTAGTAAATGTCATAGGAATATTCATATATGACAGCAAATATGCTTATTAGTCCAAATAAGTATTGAAATATTTCTTGTCCCAGTCTATTTATTACAAAAGATAATGTGTGGTGTCCATAAAGAGATACTGCACAGTCATTCACACTGAACAGGGTTCGTCTGACAATTGAACATCTAGCATTTCAGAACAAAATGAACTCATCTCACCCATCACTGTGGAGAGAATTATCTCCAACGTGCATTGGAATGTTATGGAATATAAATGTTTGATTATCCCTTAAACCCATTTCACGAGAGGTTGAGTTTCGCAGAGAGCCTTCGGAGCTGAACGAAAGGCCGACGTACCGAGCACAGGAACATCTGCAAGCGGGGGACATCCTGACCGATGATCAGTGAGGGGAGAGAGTACACGACTGGCTGAAGGGCGCGCCCCGGGGGGCGGGGGGGGGGTTGGCTGCTGCGGATTTGGCAGGAATGGCTGAGATGAACCAAATGAAGCAAAATTGCTAATCTGTGCTGCCAGAGTGCAGAGCTTGACTTGCATGGATGTGCACGGAGGAGTCGTGCAAGGGTGCTGACAGAGTTGGCCGGCCCTTTGCACATGCCCAAACAAGTCCAATGAATTATTCATGCATGTGCAGGAGGAAAAAAAGCACCTGTCTAACCTTTGCCCCTTCACTAGATGTATTGATGTGGCATATACAGTATTTACTGAAAGGATCCTAAAAGCTCCATTAAGATGAATTTTTCTTCCCTTTCGACAAATTGCATCACACGAATAAAGAAATGAATTATGAAAGATGACAGGTGTATTTGTTTACATTGCTCTGCATTGTCTCTAATGATAAATGATTCAACAGTGTAGCATAGTGGTAGCATAAGGTAAGGGCTTGTGACCAAAAGGTTGCTGGTTTGATTCCCTGCTGGGGTCCTGCTGTTGTACCCCTGGGCAAGGTACTTAACTCACAATTACCTCAATAAAAATATCCAGCTGTATGAATGGATAACATGTAAAAACTGTAAGCTACAGTATGTAAGTCATTTTGGATAAGTGTCTGCTAAATGATAATATAATGTATTTTCCCCCACTTTGATTTAGATTTAGATTTAGATTCAATGCTGAGGATGATTCCACTGCACAAGCACAATGGAAAATCACACAATGATACTATGCAAGTATCACAAAAACATCTTATTAGGGGACCAGGCACCAAAGGTGTGAAACAGCCTATTGTGATTTTGTTAGTATTATTCCAGTTCTTCTTCTCACACTACTTTTTTCATAAATTTCTAAACTCCCAGGCTGTGTGTACTAATTTTATAAAACCTGGCAGAGTTGTAGTTGGGAATGTCATACCATGTGTTGTGTAATTAGATCACATTACAGATGAATTACAAGTTATATTTTGACAATTTCAATAACTCTTATCAAATAAGATGAATATTTAATTGTCTTGAAACTCAGGATAAAGTGCATTACCCGGTTTACAGACATGGTGGTATTGGATTACACTACATGTACATAAATTCTGTATAATATTACACTAAATCCTTACAGTAAATACTCTGTTGACTGCTGTAGTAGTTATTGCATCACTGCGCTCTGTGGTTTTAGACTTGCTCGAGGCAAATGCAGAATTCTGCAGAATTCTCAGAAAAATGCTTTTGGTCAAAGAAAAGGTTACATTAAAAAACAAACTGTATGATATTGATCACTGTAATGTCAATAAGCAGGAAGGTAAGTCAGTACAGTCACAAACTGAACAGATTACAATGTAACATAAAAATGTAGCCAAACCCCTACTGGATTAGGATTCAATATAAAAGTATAGTAAAAATATAAATGGATCATGATGTAATATAAAACTACAGTCAAAAATCAAATGGATCACAATGTAATATAAAAAGACAGTCAAAATCCAAATAGATTATGTTGTAATATAGAAATACAGGAAATACAGTCAAAATCCAAATAGATTATGTTGTAATATAGAAATACAGTCAAAATCCAAGCGGATCATGATATAATATAAAAATACAGGTGAAATCCGATAGGATCACAATGCAATATAAAAATGCAGTCCAATTACAAATTCCAAATTCCTCCTGCATTTTTTTTTCTCCTGGCACCTGTCAGTCCTTACCCACAGTCAGGGAGGATTTAGGACCTGGGAGAGCAGGGGCCTCACAGACAGGCGCCTGCACAGCTGAGGCGGATTGCTAATCACACCATGTGTTGCTTGTTGCCTTCATTGGGCCTGTTTTAAAGAAGGCAGTGTGGCATGTATGGTGTAGCTGGGGTGATGGCTGTCTGTTTTGTTTCATTGCTGTTTAGTAGGACTTTTTTTTTTTTTTTTTTAATTTTAGTTAAGTTTTGTTGGGAGGCTAAGTTGTTTTGTTGTTTTCCTTAACTCCAGACCAGGGAAAATGAACAGCTGCAGCAATCAACAATCTGGTACTTGTGTTCTTGGCCAGTCACTGCCTGGCACCATGGCCTCCCCTGCCACCCTTCTACAAAATGCAAATAGTCCTAATAGCTATATAACAGGACCCAATGCTGGTGTAAAATAGGACTATGTCATGATAGGAAAGGGGTGTGTGGTGATGCAGGGATGGACCTTGGTTTTGTATAAAACATTCTGAAAGAACATCTTATTGCACAGTAACCTTGGCCAAGCTTCATGCTCTTTTAAAGAGCTGGGCCCAGCACTGCTAGACATGGGATTTAGAATATGAAATCTAAAAATGCTGAGCACACCTGCTCAGATGAAACCAACTGCATTTTCCACCCTGTTTAGGGAAACAAACTTTGAAAGACCAGCTTACACTGCTAAGAAAGCATTGCTTTCAGACTATGACAAAATCTCTGCTTAAAGTGTATAATTGGCAGCATCAGGCACTGGCGATCCATGCTCAGACACATGAGAAATTTCAGCTGTTAATTATTCCTGCAAGTGTGTTCTTTCCATGGTATTGTAAATGCGCACATCTGCTGATGTTGTAAAGATAATGTGGTCTCAGTGTCTTCACCGTGTATCAGGCACACGAGCAATTTGCTCCATGCATTAAAAGACTTTAATATATTAATATTTATCTTTTATTCCAAAGGTGATGTTGATGGTATTTTACAAATACTTTGACATTTGATACAAGAATCTCTTTTGTCAAGTTGGCTTATTGAAAGTAAGCCTTTGATTGATTGAGTCAGTGGTTTTTATTTTTACTTAAGTTTGAAATGTATTATCAAATGTAAAACAATAATAAAATACATAAATAATAGTGAAAATAATATGATAGGAGTAAAGACTGAGTTGCCATATCATGGACACTATAGCACATTCTGCACTACACAGTCATGCCCAAGGTCCAGCTCCAGCTCAAGGTGAAGGTACACAAAATGGCAGCATATTGCAGTATACGAAGTCACCACTAGATGTCAGCAAGCCAATTGAAATCAATCTGTTCTTTCAATTTCCTATCCCTTGCGGCATGGAAACAAGAGCTTTTGTGCGATACAAAGAATGTTTGCGTGCATAATATTTAAATGAGACCAACAGGTGAGCAAATCTGGGACAGATGACAACTTTATTGTTTTACTTGACAGACTTACACCCTGTCCAGTACCTGGAGTTCCATCAGTGCTTCATCTGATTGGTGCAGGTATAGGTTGTGTTTTGTTCCTTATTGAAATGTATGTTTTTTTTTGTTTGTTTGTTTGTTTTTTCATGATATACCCATACTGTAAGTGACTTGCGCTAGTATTTTTGATTTCATTCTGATGATCCAAATGAAATACAACATGGATCATAGGATAAATGACCTTTGGAAGTCACACTGAAGTGTAATATTCTCCACAAAGATGAAAACAAACCATGGTGACCTGTAAATGATGGGTTATTGAGATGGGGCCATTTAGAGAATGTACCTGCCCCTCACTACATCAAAAATGGTTCCCCGATTCAGGAAAGTAAACATGGATACCACGAGAAACAGGTTAGATGTAACCAATTTATTATATTATGTCAGGTGCAGCCAATTACAGTCTGCATCTATTTTTTCAATTAGAGTGGAACCCAACTCAATTAAGGTAGTTTGAAGAAAAGTGAGCATGATCCATCAATGAACCTTAAATAACCAAAGCTCTACGGAGCAAGACAATCCTCAAGTATTTTTTCAGCATCGAATTTCCTGCATGTACTATGTACAGCTAGTTCCCGATAAATGCATATACATGGGATAGCAGTATGAACATAACAGGAGAATTAATTCAGCAGGACTCAGGACTAAAAGTATACATAAGTATAAAAAGAATAAAAAGGTCTGCTCAGACAGGTCAAAAGATGATATTTTATTACATGCAATTCTGCTTGATTCCTTTAATTCACTTTTGTCAAGCTACCACCTCCCTCTCTACAGAACAGTAGAATTAGTTTTGTGTTTCAAGTGAGAAACACAGTGCTAACTCATTTGTTCCAGCAGCTATTAGATTTTATGCTGAGCATCTGGAAAGATGGGCTAATTTTGATCTATTTTGTTATGTTATCAAATGAGCTGGAGCCCACTACTTCCTTCCTTATGTTATTGACTTATATTGTGTGTGTGTGTGTCTGTGTGTGCGTGTGTGTGCGTGTGCATGTGCGTGTGTGCGCGTGTGTGTGCGCGTGTGTGTGTGCACATTAGAAAGTTTGGGGGCTAATGTTTCATACATTGTGATTGTGATATGTGCTTGTTCCATGCTTGTTATAAAAGGCAGAGGACATAAAAGGGCAAAGGTCATATAACAATTTTTTTTTTAATATTCTATAGCTCACCAATTCCTCCTAACCCTCTGTTTATGGCTCCCCAAACATTTGTTGTTTCATATTGGCACAAAAACGGGTGCTGATAGGCCTGGGGCAACAGCCATCTTTTTTTAAACATTACTAAGTGATATGCTGCTAGAACTCAACACTTTTAATTTCCCCTGACAATAATCTGCGCAGAACATTACTTGAATGGATGTTTTAGCCCATGGCACTTCCTGGTTCACAGATCTGTGGATGATTCACAATGATAAAGAAATTTTTAAAACAGGAAGAAGGAAAACAACATTTATTTAAGAAATGATGGGAAACTGAAATGTTTTAGGGTGTAACACCAGTGCTCTTTAACAGTATCTACCTACAAGAGACACTTAGACCTTGAACCCTTGGGACAAAAAACAGGGGAACTCTGAAAAATGAATGGAGTCATTGTTTAATCACAGGAACACAAATGATGCAGATAATGTCAGAGTTTTAGGTTTTGGACATTCTGAAAAATGTGCCTTTTTTCTGAACAAAATAACTGCAGCAGCCCTACATCGATACCTGTCTGTTTTGCCTTGTCTAGGAGATGAGTGCATCTGCATTGCCCATATGCACACACCCTGCGTTTGAGAAGTATCGCATACAGTACAATAGACCTGTCACTTTTTATGTAGTCGTACATTATTCTGTATGCAGCAAAGATCTTATGTCTACACTTGTGGGAAAATAAGGGGAGAGGAGCTTTGCTGTACTCACGCAAGTAATGCTTGTGTAAACAGACCGACTCCACACAGTCAGCTAACAGAGGTGTTATTTTTCCTTTCACTTGTGGTATTCATCCACTTTCCTGTGTAAGAGTCATACCTCAGAACCAGCTGTGTAACAAAAGGCAACCAACAGGTCATACTACTCAAATCAGACTGCAACAAAACAGTATTTGCTTAACGGATTCCCTTTCCCGGAGTGACTAACATAGGTTGCATTTAATCCTTGCACACACACGGATATTTACTGAATAAATTCAGGTTAAGAATCTTGCTGAAAGGCAGAACAGCAGTATCTGACCTCGGTGTCAAACCGGAATCCTTCTGGTTACACGGCAGTAACCACTTCGACATATTCTTAATTCATTTTTCTACTGTATCCCCTATCATATATATGTGCACATATGCACACAAACCATATTTATATGTATCTGTATATGTTATACAAGTAGTAAAATATATACACGCATACAGTACTTACTTGATTACCCTGAATTCTGAATTGAAATGAAGGCTGACCTTTTATATATTTTTTATGATCTTTGAATAACGTGGTTTCACACAGAGCATGCTGCATCTACACACTTCACTTAATGGTCAAGGATCACAAGGCAATGCTTACATTGAATGACCCTAAAGAGACAAAGATCACCAGACATTATCTTCAAACACCAGCTGTGAGGAAAAGAGAGGTAGCTGAGTAAAAACAGGACACACATCTATACACACGTACACTCCTGCGCATACAAACACACACACACGTACATAAACAAACGCACACATACATATGCATGCATAAACTAACACACAGACCTCATTCTTACATTACAGGAGAATCGGCCACTGTGTGCAAAAGCCATGTCCATCTATTGTCTAAATTGCACACTAGCACAAAAAGAGTGAGTCTAAGTTTCCGGAAAATGTCCAATTGGCTCCCGATGATGCTTTATGAACTGCATGTATAACTGGCACCCTGTGTTCCTCTTCATCTTATCGCGCTGTCTTTTCTCTCAGTAATTAATGTAGCCTGAGCAATGATCTGCAAACCCATGAAGCCGCTGGCTGACTCGTTACTGTCACGGCCAAAGCAACCCCAAAGGCAAAATAGGGTCGTTCATTAAGAAAAGATCAGTAGGTTACCTACCAATTATCGTTTCACGTTGGAGTCTCATGAGAACTGGAAATTGCTAAACGCAATCATTGGCCTGAGCAGTACTAGCTATAAAACCATGTTTTTTCCTCATAGACTCACCATACGCAGGTTTCAATGACAGGTACATGCCCACACTGGAAGAAATGGATACATACATCGAAACATGTTTTAATACAGCACATTACGAAGTGTAGCTTTAATTTTTTACAGCGTTTTTGTTGCCAAGCAATTCCAGTTGTTCATACAAATTTATCGGTTTCGCATACTGAAAAATCTCTTGGCTGAGCTCTTACCAAGAACACTGGTTGGGTAGATGCTGCTGCAGCAAAATAAATAAATAAATAAAACAGTGCAGTCAATCAATCCACTCAGGCTTGCACTTCCTGTTTTTACCGCCACTACCTGGGACATTAGAAGGTTTTATTGACACAAGGAGGGGAAACACTAAGTGGATGGAAGCCACTGATGGGACCATACTTTAGATAAAGCATTGAGTTTTAGACAACAAAAACACATTATTGTCCATCTTAACACAACCCCTTCCAACCATTAGAATTAGGGTTCAAATATGTATTGATTTATTTATTTTGTACACCATAAAGGCCATTTACTGCGATTTCAGGAAACAAAAAGATAAGCTAAGACACATGACAACTGCAGGGAAAGCACTTTTCTTCAGTTCATGTGATGTCAAAAAAAAAAAAAACAGGTTTCGGTAAAACAACATGTGTATACCATTATAAACACAACCTACTACCATATGATTTCAGTTAAACGTTTTTATTATTATTTGAAATAGCCAGTCATAAGAAGCGTACTGTAATGGCGAGTGGGAAACACAAACAGACCTTCGCCCAGTGGGAACATTGCAGGCAGGGAAAGGGGAACCAATTAAAACACAGCTTAGACAGCCTATGGTAAATCATGTCTGTGTTGAAATATTGTAGAGTCAAAAGTTTATTGGTCACACAATGTGCCCTTTTGAATCCATATCCATATATACGGGATCATGTCATAGAGGTACAGTCCTGAATATAGAGAGCAATGAGGTACATGAAGGGTTTCGTCTAGTCTCAGACTCTAACATCCTGTACTTCATCATTAAACATGATGGGTGAGAACCCATTTTGTTTTATGTATTTAATTTTGTGGTGTCACGAGTTTCAGAGCAGGGGAAACGTGTATAAATGTTTGACTCTGAGAAAAAGGCAGCCAACTGACATTCCTATTAGAAAAGGAATGATTCACATAAATTCACCCACAAACTTTTCAACTTATTTCCCAGGGGGAAAAATGCTGACATTGTGGCAGCTTTGGCAAACCATTGTACATTGTGTTAAATTCTCAGTGAATGATAATCAGTGGTAATCAGATTGCATCACATTTTAAGCCTTTGAGCACAATGCAGGTTACAGCTGTAGTGCTGCTACTTTTAAAGCTAAGACAACATGTTCGATTTTTCATAAAATCTTTTAAAACCCCACAAAAGTAAATGACAACGGCAAACATCTAGATTATGATAATCAACTAATTCCACAATAAATAATGCTGTTCTACTGTAAAAGAAACCTAGGCTTGTTCTCTAAGAAAATAAAACCCAGGGGAAAGGTTTGGGCAGATGTGCAGTATATGTATTCTCTTTGTAAGAGGTCATTTTTGTTCTAACATTTGTGCATGCTTGGTCTATTTAACTAAACACATTCCATGTATGAAATATTAATTCAGAATGATAATTGTAGTCTGTATATATAATATTTCATGGAACAGTATAGGCATAAATGTACTTCATAATATTTTATAGCACAGACACAGTGTAGCTGCCGATAATGCTCTACATACATCAAGGTACACAATGTGGCAAACACTGAAAACAACTGTGTGTGTGTGTGTGTGTGTGTGTGTGTGTGTGTGTGTGTGTGTGTGCGTGCGTGCGTGCGTGTGTGTGTGAGTGTGGTAAAACACACTGAACCCAAAGTCAGATAATGGTACAGCACAACAGATTGAGAATATGTGAAAAAGTTGTTCTCTTCACATGTGTCTGCCATGAAATGTAAACTAACATGACAGACAGAGACTGTTAGTATACTTTTTAGCTGTGAGCTATAGCACTTTGAAAATTTGATTGATAATGACCTATGATTTCATCTCTGTATTTTCGACAGAGTCAATGCTAGGAGATTTGCAAAAGAATTATGTCCCTAAAAAATTCCACACAATACTTTTCTTGTAATTAGCAAATCTTCTCAACCACCAAAAAAAGCTAATTATTTCTAAGACTTCAGTGCATGTTTGTGTAGACTAAACATGCTCAATTATATATAATATATATATATATATATATATATATATATATATATATATATATATATATTACATCTGCTTCAAAACATATTTAAGACCTAAAAGTGGGCATGCACAGAAAATCGACCATTGTTGCATTAGTGTTATCTGTACTTTCAATTAGTTCAAGTGTGATAGTAGCAAAGCAAGGCCAGGCACAAGGGAGAGATCTTCAGCAGTACATTTATGCTGATTTATAATGATCATTAAAAGGAAAAATGAAACACGCCGGCGCAAGAGGCTTAATAACAGCAGGGATGAATGTGTACATCCACAGCTCAGAGCTTCAGGGGATGATGAGGTGTCCACCCTTTTTCTGTGTATTCTCTACAAAGTGACCCTGTGAACAAATGCTGTTCAGCTCTCCCCTTTCCTGTTATATACTGTATACACCAGCAGCTATAATGGATGGGGCTGGATCACAGACCGATAAGATAAGGATCTTTTCACCTCTAGCTCATGTTTCCTTCCACACTTCTGGGACATTTTTCGTGCCATTCTGCCCTTATTACAGATATAGATTTATGGAGCTAATGAACAAATATTTTGCGTTCTGGGTGACCTGGTTTGGAGATGTGGGGGTGACAGCAGCACACTTTAAATCAATCAGCTATTAACAGGAATAGCAACTGGATTATACAGCCAGAAAGAAAGAAAACAAGACCTGATCAGGCAATGCTCATGTAGACTGCTTGCCTGAGGTGGCCTATAGAAGCAGAACATGTGACGGTCTCTCAGTCTCCATCAGTCAGTGAGTCGTTCAGTCACTCCTGGAGCGTAGGACCTTGTACATTTCTTAGTGCCGTCTCTTCCTTTGGATCTGTAGTCCTTACACCTCTGTAGGACTTTCCAATGATCAAATTCTCTACCTAGGGCTGGGCTAGGACTAGGGCTAATGGATAATGTCCACCTTTTTCCACTGCTCTTTTTCAGATTTTTGTAGGTCTATAAATTTAGGATTACAGCTTTTCCATTAGCCTTGTTCGTGTCCTTGAGCCAAGAGGGGAAAGTAGGGCTAATGGAGGTGATATCCACTGTTGTTAGCATTTTTGAACTAAACCAGGAAACAATTGCATTACATGTTACTAAAGAGGCAAAAACATCAGGAAGAAAAAAATGCAGCAAAAGGCAGCTTGGCTATACATATATATTCACATTATAGTGTGTCTTCTCTGAATCAAGTAATGTTTATTTAATCAACATGTTTGTGTAACCAACTTTTGATTGCTAGCTATGTGAAATGCAAAAAGAATTCTGCTTTCTAGCTACTTATTGACATTGTTTCCCTGGCTTGAATTCAATATCTACCTAGCTTGCTGTCAGCTAGTCAGAATTGCCGTCATGTTGTTATTACATATGACAGCAATTCTGCGATATCTTGAGTGGAATTAGAACAAGGGTTAGAAAGGTTTGTATAGCTTGATTTCTGTTCTGTTATTACAGAATATTGTCACAGGGATTCAGCCTAAATGTATATGGTGAGATATTAAAGAATCACACTTTCTATACAACTATGTGTTGGCCAGTACAATTCCATTAGGTAAGCATTTTAGAATTTTAGAGTAAGTTATAACATGGTATGGTGCTAATGTGAGATGATTCAAACCCCAAAGAAAAACTGCAAAACCGTCTTTAATATACACATATCTTCAGAAGCACTCTCCATTGAATGTGAAACTGTTGAATTACACAGTAGTGCACAGTCTGTACGTAGTAGTATACAGTCTGTACTCGCATTCACCTAATCCTACTAGTTTCATTTCAGTGCCCATCACTTATGCATTTACGTGATTATTTTAAGCAGTCTGCTGAAAAAAAGAAACCCTTAAACTCATCAAACTTGTGGAGAGTGACAACGAATCAGCGGAGAAAAGCCTTCTGGATTATAGCTCCTGAGTATCTACGGTAATCCTCAAAATCTGAGCAAATCCAGGCTCAACTATTTTAAACCCACTGGCCATAAGGACAAATAAATCACAAAGAAGGATTTGGTCAATTTAGTAAGCATGAAATTAAAGACCAAGCCATTTTTTTCCAGTTTTCTCATTCACACTGCATTGTCATGTCTGTCAACATAAACAAAGCATGCAGTAAAATTCAATGAAAAAACATTTTAAATGTAGTCCATGTGAACTAGATTCAGGATAATGTAGAAAACATTCAAAATGAAATTAAATAGAAAACCAATTATACTGATATTATCATTATAATAATGTTTTAGTTTATTTCAATTATCATTCATTATTTGCACATTTTAGTTATTTTACCTTATTGTACCATTCCTCATTCTGGAAACCAAAAACAAACACAGTGTGTTTGGCTTGCATATTTCAAGCAATATTTTTAGATTCAGATTAAGATTTTAGTAGCAACAAAAAAAGCAGTGATGCAGAAGGAGAAGTAAAGTTGTTTTTATGCCTTTTGTCCTCTTTGCAACTCTGTTTATTCAGAATCACTGCTTGTGTGCTGGGCTTGACCCGCTGTAACAACCTGCACACAGGCAGCATCTGTTTTTCACACAATACGTCACACAGTGCACAACAGAGTCCTCATTGGAGGATAGGTCCTACTTCACCGATATCATCTGAGCACCTCACAGGTGCCCAACAAATTGCAGGGTGGCTGAGAGCGGTGAGAGAAGAAAGTCTTGGCTGGCCTACCCAACCTTATCTCAGGTGGGACAAAACCAGTTTGCTCCGATGCTGTGGGATCCAGGTCATTGCTGGAAAATTACACAGCATGTTTCAAACCACCACTCCGTGGTGTCACAAAAGCAATACTGACTTCAAACACTTGGGAATGTTCTGTGAGACAATCAAGAAAGACAAGAAAAACAACCCAGGCAAATATTAAGCAAAGGAAAATAAATAAAAAACTATCCTTCATTTTTATCTGTGAAAATTCCAGACGAATAGCTGAATAGCTTTTGATAACTCTACAAGTTATCAAAAAAAAAAAATAGTATAGCAGACCAGAATAGGAGAGCATGCCAACTAATTATGTGCATGTTGTTGTAAGGAAGAGTAGATTTCTGTCATATAACAGGTGATGAGGCTTTTTGTAGCTTTGGTTAAATAGTTCAGAGAAATCAAGAAGCCTCTTTTGTTCATCAGTCAGTACTGAGTTATGCCTCAAACCCCAAGACAATCCTACAAAGTAACTCCAAAAAATTCTTGAAATTCGAGATGTATTGATACTATATATAGGTCAGAGCTCCTGGGTGAGATAATTGTGTGATGCTGACAGCACAGTACATTGCTACCTGCCATAGTCCGATGGACAGTGAGTGGCACTGGAGCAGCTAATAGCATGAATAATTATAATAATAAAAGGGAGAATAATTATGAAATTGCATATTTTACCTGATCTTCTATTGTCTGTGTCTTCCATTTACACAACATTATGCCAGTTTGTTCTTTTCTTCTATTTCATACCTTTTGTGCATGCTTTGGCAACACGTGTATATGTCATGTCAATAAAACTAACTTAACTGAAAAAATTGAAATTGACAGAGAGAGAGAGATAGATAGAGAAAGAGAGAGACAGACTGAAAAAAAAGAAAAAAAGAAAGAGAAATCTGTGATGGAAGCACCAGTCAGCGGCAGCAGCAGTCAGCTCCACAGCTGTGACATAGAGACCGGAGGCGGTGCAGCCAGAACCTGATAAGTGGATGTCTCCTGGGAGCAGCTGTACCGTGATGGAGTCACGTAGCGGGCCATAACATACACTGTCCCATTTATTTAGAAGACAACCGAGAACCTTTCATACAGTACAAAGTAATTCTGCAAGATAAATACCTTTCATTAACTGCAGCAGTTAAGTCATTGTGTCATACCTACCATTTCATATTTTATAATAGTAGGAATAATGATGTAAAAACCAAAGGTCACAAACAACATGGTATCTTAACAGGGAGGAAAAAAACCCAAATATTCCTGAAATACAGATGCAGTGGTGCACCTTTTTTAAGGAATTGTGATATTTTTATTTTGATTAGGCCATATGTTTTAGGGGCTATATACATTTGTGCAAGATGGAATATTGTAAAGGACATTGCTGACTTACCATATAGCGCAGCAACTTTTTCTTCTAAATTTACTCACAGCATTACCACTAGTTTGTACTTTAAATATTGAAAGGCACAGCACTGTGTGATTTTTGAGGGTGGCCATTTTGTCAAAAATGACTTAAGTTTGCCGTGATACGTGTGTGTGTGTGTGTGTGTGTATGTATATGTATATATTTAGCTCTATTAATATATTTAAAATCACTAAATATTGCTTTTTTGATATATATTTCTGCTTTGCAGGTTGGCAACTTCATCTTATAGGGAACTACAAGCACTGTATATGCTGTCTACATTAGTAACTGTCTTTACGATATGTTAATATAATTCTCTTTTTGCCTTTCCAGCTTCACCTGCTGTACTGTAATTTACCTCCTACCACTCTTTCCACCATTTAATAAGCTATTTTCACTCCTTTTTCTTACTTCAGTACAGACAAAATAAATGGGTGCAATGAAGTGAGCCTTTCCCCTGCAATGTCAAACTGCAGTCGTCTTCTGTCTCACAGAACTAGGCTTAGAACTATTTCCCCTTAGCCTGTGAGAGGCTCCCAAAGCTGTCAGAAGAAAGAGGAACACCTAGACTCTCTTAACATGAATGGACCTGGCAACAGTATGCACCCATCAATCATCCCTCTTTTCCCATTCTTTACATGGTCACTGTGTCTAACAATGTTTATCAATAATAAATATTATATATATTTTGGTATACTACAGATGGACACAATGTTGTGCCCTTTAACCATTGCAGGGAAACAAAGATAACTGGTTATGTAAACCTGACCTACATGCCCTTGAAATAAATCCAGCCTGACTCTCCTCGGCTAATCAAGGATCACACCCGTTTCGATAAAGAAGTGTCTTACATACACAGGATAAGGAAACTTGGCTGGATATATTGTTCCAGAATACGATGTGTTTTGATAATGATTAGCAACGTACACAGTGCTATGTCAGCCACTGTCCAAAGGACATCCACTCATACCGTGTAACGGTATCCTTCACAAAGGATAAGGGGATACTGTTTTTCATTCTACTGGCCAGACTATACCAAGAACTGAGTGCTGAGGTGGATTAACTTTTAACCAATTAATGGCTTATTCAATGAGATGGTCTTCTTGATTTAAATCCAAAAACAACCACTGAGCTACGCTGAGTCCTCTGGACAGGAATGGGGTGTTTTAAGAAAAACAATAGATATTTACACAGTCATTTCCTCTCTCTTGAACTAATGACATGTTAGCTGACTCAGGAAATAGTTTTTTTATTGTTTTATTTTATTTTCTTCTGAAATGGGTTTGCTGTAACCCTCATTATACTACTGAGAATACATGCCATCATGAAAATATAATGATAAAGAGGTATATTGATCTCTGAATCAATCCGAAACCCCTGAATAAGATTAGTTATTTTTCCTATGCTGATTCATTGTTCTGTAGTGTTTCAGGGCCAGAAGCAAAATGCATTTAAAACCCAGAATGTCTCCCGATTTACTGTAAAAGCTTTCACTGTTTCCAGGTCAGTGACATTGCTTTTATTCAATAACTTAATTTACCAGACATGTGACCGCAGCGAATACTTCTAGACCCCAGCCTTACTCAGCTCTTCCAACAAATGCACAAGCCTAAAATGTCTTTGCAAACCCATGCCTTGTTACAGAGTTTTCTCTTCTGTACATTGGCGTATTTTCCTGGTATCTGCATGGAAGTATTAATCGGAAATGCAAATGGACAACAATCTAGAATTTTCAAACATAAACTATTTAAATTAAATTTCTGCCAAGCAGTCGCTTGCCCTCATGTGGCATTTCCAGTTAAATGATATGTTCCAAAATATTTATGAGGCGGAATGTTTCGATTCTTAGCAACAGAAATAGCACAGCAACCGATAAAAATGAGGTTGTCAAAGTGGCAGCGTTTGGCCCATCAAAGTCTCCTGAGCAGATTCTTCTGTGAGGGTGCAGAATGACAGAGTATGTGTTCCCCTACTGAGCTGAGGCTGTCTCCAGCACGTACTGTAATCAGTCTTAAGTCATATGGAGGATTCAAAGGATCCGGGAGATGAGCAGGCCTGAAAGGAGATTTGTGACACATGGAGCATTCAGATGCCGTGCTGCTGTACTGCTGTATAATGCAACATGGCAAACCTCTTTACATCTTTTTTTTTGTTCACTATTAGCCGACTCCTTCAGTAAGGCATCTTTGTGGTTTAAAGATGGGATCTGAGTTGTAATTAGAGACATCTCTGAACAGCTAGGGGAAACTTGCCAGTATGCTAGAGAGGATATATACAGTCATACACAAACACACACACACACACACACACACAAATTGAATATATACAGACGGTTGCCACTTTTATAAAACAATGCTAGGGCTATCATTAACTGGGTCGCTTGAAACTGAATCTCATTTCCCCACACATGTAATGTTATAATGAGGTTACATTCATAAACAGAAACAGAAGGGCTAGAAATCACAATTGAAAATAATAGGAGAGAACCATGGGATTATGTCATGATTGTCATGATTACTGTATATTTAAATATACTTATTCAGTACAGATATATATATAATAGTTGATGGTTTGGAAACAATAGATCACAGAGAATGGCAAATCGCAAACCACACTCTTCGGACACTCTTCTGGTTTATTTAGCTACAGGGTGAGCGAGACAGTGCACAGAGTTAAAGGATAAATAAATAAGTCTGCGTCATCTCTCCCTCACAAGTTTGCTGAATGAACACAACAAATTAAAACAAGAAAAAACAGCACATAAAACTAAAACAAAGGCCCCAGATGTGGAAAAAAAAAAAAAAAAAAAATCAAAGTTGACTTTTTAACTTTTGTCTTTTGCCGGCTCTTTGTCTCACTCTTGCTGTCACTGGTCAGCATCTCTCGTAGTAAATAATGATTTTGTTTCAGAAAACAATGGAGGTATTTTTTTTTTAAATGTTACCAAGGATCATTGTAAAACAGGAAATGTCAGTATATGGACATTGATGTAGACGATGCTCTGAAGTTAATAACCAGTTTCAAATCGGGTGTTATACAAATGTGTGCTAAACATTTTTCACACATAACAATGAAAACTGCTTGAATAAAGAAGTGTCAAGTTTCTTCTGAATACTGATACCATACAAACTAGGACATCCAGCAGCAATTGGACAATATAGATATATATACGTATATTTATTTCGGCAAATCATACATACTGTAAAAATGCATGTTATTACTAAACAGTTATGATTGAAACAACATGAGTCAATGATCTCCATTGTTTAAGTGTGGACAAAAAGCAGAATATCTCCAGTTGTTGATGTAAAAGCTTATGGTTAAATGACTGTCCACAAACAGAAACACCGAACACAGGACAGAGTCATAGGTACCCAGTCTCTGGATATCTTCTGTTTGCTATACTGCTTAATATGCTGAAATGAACACAAATGAAAAAATGAATAAAATAAGGTACTACATGGAAGCATAGCTGTCCTTTTGCTAATTGATGTTTCATACACTTTTTATGTGTGTCTTACAAACAACTGAAAAAAACCACTTCATTTTCCAGCAGCAGTAAATATCTGAAACCCTTTTATAAAGGGTTATGTGCTTTTCTACAATCTAACTTCTAGCTTTATTATACATGCTTAACCCTTTATATTTCTATGTCTCTTACCAAAAGGCACCATATACCGTAGCCTCTAAGAATGGACTAAAGAAAAGTAAACTCATATTGATAGCCTACAAAATACTAATGCGCGTGTGCATGAGTATGCATGTGTGGGTGTGGATTTTAAAACATTTTTAAAACATCTCAAGTCATTACATAAATGTTATAGCAATTCAGTTCTGATTTTTAAAATTTTTCTGATCAACATCCTGAAGAATGTAATAAAAGAATTCAGATTCACTATATTTGACTAATTAAATAATTTGAATCAACATATTTGTTAAAGTAAAGGATGTATGAATGAATGCATTATTCAAATGGTGACTATAACACATCTCCTCTCACTTTGTCTTGTTCTGAAAACACGCTCTTCACAATACTGATTAGTGTGCATTTAAGATATTGAATTAGCCATATCACACACAGTTTCAATTCATAAAGTCTTTGAATCTTTTGTGTATACCTGTGCGGGTATTCCCACAAATCCCATCTTATACGATTCCACAAAAGTACACAAAACCATTTTCAATACATTTAAATGTATTTTGAAAAATAAAGAGGACAGAGGAGAAATAAGACAGGATCCACATGAGTTAAACCTTGAAGAAACCGATCTTGTTTGAATGCACATTCTGTTTGACAGCAGATATTAATTAAATAGACACATTGGCTAGACTGCACTTAAGATCACTCTGTGGTCACCCTTCACACTAAACATCTGACCTGTCTCACAGTCTCTCACACAAGCAGACACACAACCACACACAAAAACATACACATGCATATAAAATGCACACATACCCATACACACAATCACATGCACACAGAGACAAAGCATTAATTTCATCCTGTTCTGCTGCTCCAACTGCATATTTGTTAACAGACTCATTCAATCTGATTCTCCCAAATACTGGTGTCTCCAGCTGAATTCAAAAATGTCATTATCTAAATACCAGGGGGGACAGAACAGCTACATGTAAGCTTGGGGACCACTAGAGAGTGATCTGGCCCTAACACTCAATTATGAATGCAAGGAAGTGCCCCTCTTTAATTACCTATGCAAGACATTTTTAATTTACTTAATTTGAAATTAAAAGTACAAGTAGTCTAAGTAACACTCTTAAATTTGCCATTGAAAGAGCAGATCAAACCACTTTGTGGTAGGATTTTACCTTCCTTGCCACTTCTATATGTTGTCCATATTTACTAGGTTATTCTGTGTACTACACTTAAAGGTATGATATCATATTTACTGTGTCATGGCAAATTGACAACGAAACCACAGGACAATGTCAAAAAGATTTCAGTGCACATACTGTATACATGAAGATAAAAATGGTGGCTGGGCTGCACCCACAATTCTACTGCACGTACACACATCTCAGAACTCTTGAGTGGCATTTTTGCTTGCTGCAGTAAAACACTTCTATAGTCCACGAAGCAGTCACATGTTACCTAAGCTTGGGATGATGAAACTGTGAAAATATTTATCTGGTGGCAAATCAAAAGTGGACTTGCCATATCAGCATGAGTTGTCACTGTGCCAAATTCACGAAACTATACAATAGAAAAATAGATAAATTCTACGTGTGTACTTTTTTCACAATGACATTTAGCTCTTGAGAATCTGGACGACTGAACAGTCTTATGTACTGTTGCATATTCTGCAGCCCTGTTTTCTCAGGAGAGTCTGATGTCTAACCTATGACATACAACGTGTAAATTCACACAGCAGGGTGCACATGTTTGTTGGAACATCATTCAGTTATACAGTTATCAAATGAAAATAAAAAAAATTATAATCTTCTCATTTCTTGATGTGGGAATGAGTTCCACCACAACAACAATATTAAAATTAATAAATAAAAATGTAAAAAAAAATTAAAAGGACTACCTTGCACCATGGTGCCAAAAGTCATACTTAAGTATGGATGCAGGCTGGCTATAAAAAAGAGCAACTCCTTTGAGAAAGTAACTATATTATGCATGAATGGGGATCCACCAGTGGAGTTATGTTGTTTTTCATCTCAATCTACTGTATTTCAGTCCAGTTTCAACTGGTTTTCTGATTTTTTTGTCTGATTAGACAACTATGAAAGGACAACTGCACACACACGTTACTTTAAAAAATAATAATAATAATAATAACATAAATAAAATTGCCGGGAAAATTTGTAATTTGCTTATACAAATTGTACACACTGAATATAAATCCTTCAGCTGCTATTATGGTGAGTAATCTGCCCGGGTTGTCACCTAGAAACGTGCAATTTGATCAAGAAACAAGTTTGTGAACTGTGAGGATTAGGACACATATGCGTCATCATCGTCTTCGTCGTCACCATCATCCTCCTCGTCATCGATCATTTCATCTTCGTCATTGAAAACCTCAGATTCATCGTCCTCGTCATCAGAGAGTTTGTATAAATCTCCACTGCCAAAATCACCAGAGGACTCCAATTCGACACCTACAAAATAAACCACCAAAAAACAACCAGCATTTGAGTAAATCTGGATTGTCCATTGAGGTAACTGACACCCCCATCATCCCATTCAACAGGCTATTTATTTCCAGTTACAGTGTTTTCAATATTGTTGGTACATCATGAAATTCAGAGCACACTTTCGGTCATTTATAATGTTCATACCGCAGTCTGTTGGCCCATGAGTCCGTGACCCGGCAACCTCATTTCCATATCTATCGACACACCAGCACTGGCCGCTGCTCCCGTGACACTGATGAGACTTGTAATATCCATCTTCATCACAGGATGGGACATACAGCCCTGGAATTACACGTTTTAACAAAATCTCTCAATCTTCCTCCGAGATCACAGAACAACATCGTAAGTACAGCAATGACATGGCATCTGGGACTTGGCAATTCAGAGCGTGACAATGAATTGATATTATTCATTCTTCAATGTCTAAACAATCTTGATACATTAGTCTGTGCCAATGAGTTTTATCTTTATATGAAATACATGGTAGTCTGAAACCATATGACCCAATGTTGTCATTTTGAGCATGGGGTCGTTTCCTATAGCTCTATACTTCTATAATTGTGAGAGTTTGGAGAATAAAGCTCATCCAGCACTGAAATAACTGAAATCATCAGAGATAAAACAACAGGGCATCTAAGATCCCATAGTAATAATAACCATAATAATCATAATATTATTGCCACTAATTATTATTATTATAGAAAACTAATGAACAACAGTCCTCCTGGTTTTGATCAAGTTACATCATTTCCATAGTGATTCCAAGTCCTTACCCAGAGCGCCTCATATACCTGTCTTTTTCCAATGTAAAATGATACATTTATTCTTCTGAAGGAATTCAGGTGTCTTGTTGATCGCACATCCATAACCCACCTGGGATTCACACTTGCAACCCACTAATACCCTTAGCAACAGGTTATACCAATGCCACAGAAACTACAGTCACAAGCTTACAGATTTAAAAATTTTAAAAACCAGACTCTGTGCAAGCACAACGCTAACATAGTATCACTACCTCCTCTGTAGCATGGTCTCCATCTGTGACACAAGTCAGCTGGTGTACAAACACAATACGCTGATGTAAAATATTCCCAAAAGCTTCCAAAATCAGTATTTAAAAAAAAAGAAAAATTAAAAGGAAAAATTGCTGCTGGCACTCAAGGGCGAAGCACTTTCGCAATCAATTTATCACCGGTGATTACAATTTAATTTTTTTTCCTGGTTCCACGTGAGACATTGCCCCCTATCCACCTTGAATCAAGTCCAGTGCCTTTTGAGCCCTGCTTTAAACGAGTTCCTCCTGGACTCCGTCCTCATGATCCGTGTGGGCGGCATTTTTAAGAAACTCATTCCTCAAACTGTCAATGTGTGTTAAAGTCATTTCACAGCTCCAATGATACACAACCCCAGGTGTGCTTCCAAACTCGACCAGCAGCCATGAATGTTACACAACGATTGCTTTACCTGCAGCAATTCATTAGAGAAAAAACCCTTCCTACGCCATCCTGCATCACTCGGCATGTTACAGGCCACTGCATATTTTCTTATCTGCCCCCCTGAGGCAATAGCCGTCCGCCTCAATCCTTTTCATGGGAGAGGCTCAAGTTAAAAATATCTCCCTTTCATTTTTTGGATTCCTGCTTCGGATTACAGTTTATACTGCAATTAAAAAATGTTGTTTTTTTTACTTCAGAAAAGGTTTGCGTTACTTGTTGTGTGACATCAAACAATATGAAATAAAAAAGTTCTATATTCTTACACACACAAGGCATTGTACATGAATATGCATAACTGAAAGTGATTACAATGCAAAGATCTAAATGAAAAAAAAAAACAATCAATTAAGAAATTGCAAAACTGATGCTTACCCAGGAGTTTCTTTCCAGAATGCTGTTTGCTAATGCTGGCCAGCTCAGACCGACAAGGGGGATCTGCAATGAGTGATGGAAAAAACTGGCAAATGATATAAACTTTAAGTGATATCTTATATACAGTATGACCTAAACGTGCATTTAGCCAGCTGGTATGAGTCATGTTGACTTTTCCATGTTACTATAAGAAGGTGCTTATAAAATAGGAACGACATTTGAAACTGTTGTGTGAGCACAATTCAGAAAACATAAATAATTGACAGCCCCAAAACACAGTCATGCAGGGAAGATGTTTGTAGCTTATCAAATCCAATATCTATAGCAAAAAAAAATTCCCAGGCTGGTCACAATGTAGCACAGCCATTATCCAGCTGAACTACTCAGGCCTCGTTAAGAAGACAATGTACTGTATCTTACTAGAGAAATGTCATCCTTGGAATTGCTGCTAAGACAGAGAGATAACCATGGTGATTTCAAACTTTCTAGGCCCAAAATGTACCTAATGAGCATGTATTTTCCATGTGTATGCGTGTGTGTGTATGTGTGCCTGCCTGAGAAAAGGATGAATGACCATTCAAGACATTATCTGTATGATAAACTGTCATATGCTGTTCATACACTCTCTGAGACTCTAAGATGAAGTCTCGAGGAGAGGAGCAAACACCCTCACAAATGTATTCCCACAGAAAAAAGGCAAGGCAATTGTAAACCACTTTATATGACTGAAGCCTTTTAAAGCTTGTCAAACCTGACATTTAAATAAGCGGTGTTCCGTGATTGGCCGACGGCATGTTCCCGCACTGGAATGTTAGCACCGATCTCAGCGTGTGACGCTGTTTATGCTTCACGGTAAATGGCTCGGCCGCGCTTACCCTGCTGTCTCTGAAAGCAGGAGCACCACTCGTTGTTGGAGATGACCCCGTCGCTGTACGTGTCGCAGGAGGAGAGGAATGACCTGGTGCAGCGCTCATTCTTGTCCAGATAGAGGCTACGGAGCTCGGACTGATCCAGAAGGAGGTCGTAGTTTGTGTCCAGTCTGTTGAACATCCAGCCCAGTGAGTCCTTACATATGGGCAAAATACTAGTGTCAAACCCTAAAAAAGATTTCAGAAACATAAAAAAAACAAAAAGTACGTCACAATCAGATCATCTTTTTGTTTACTCACACCAAACAAATAGGTAATATTCTGTATTGCCTATTTGTATCTTACTAGAGATACAAATACAGCGAATTTCAAAGCAGCAAATTCCTAGGGATATTACACCAAATACAAACACTGCTCAGGAGTGTTGTGGTGATACTGCATCATTGCCATAGCGACAGCATATCAGAGAGGGCAACAAATACATCATTATCTGTGGGTTCAAATAAATACGTCTGTGAACTCTCTAAGCACCTGGTCCTTAGAGTGGACATCAGACTTACATTTTTACATTGCTGTTAAGTAAAATCGCATATCTTCACTTGTATGGCATTAGGGTCAGCTTATGAAATTGGTTAATCTAATGACTTTCTTATCAGTCATGACTGACATGGTGAAAATCAACTCGAGGATAATATCATATTCTTTTGGTAACATAATTCTCAGTGTATAATTAAAAAAAAACATGATTTACATTTTGGGTCATATTTTTACAATATGTTTTAAACATTGAAATGTAGCTTTATTTGAAGCTGTTCAAATGGTCGGTGTACTGTAATTGGATTTCTAGCTTCAAATAAGGTTTCCTTTCAGAAACACATTGATTAGTTGATAGACCTGTTTAGACCTGTTCAATAGTTGTGACCAACAGAGTTGTAAGGTTTTTTGGCCAGTGTATATCATTGATTTTGAACTAGGGAGGTGTTTCTCTTATCCTCTTCACAGAGCATAGTGGATTTTAAAGACTCGCTTCAGATTTCTTTCAATCTATTTATAACTTTCTTGACAGTAGAGAATAATTGCCAAATGGAAAGAAGATAAACAGCGTAGACTAATGTGAATGTGACTTGGAGACTAAATAAAGACAGGGCGGACTCACATGAGAATACAAGCAGTTTAATTAATTTTCTTCCTTTCATAAATCAAGCGTAAACTGTATTTCATTCACCTCTCTGCACAGTCTTTAGGAAGATAACTGAAGAGAAACCGATCACCCAGTCACTTCAATTGAATGCTGCTGAGTTTGTGCTATGCCACATGCTGAACAGCGTTCGACTGAATTATGATGAAAAAGGCGCAGACGTGTGACAGATAAGAGGAAGAAACTTACGGCTTCGATCCGGCCTTTGAATCTTTGCTTTTTTGTTCTGGTCTCCGTTTTCATGAAGCACTTTAAACCAGTCCCTTAATCGGTTCACCACCTCCCTGAGCTCCACATCGCTGCAAACTAGACAAAAAAGTACAGGAAATAAAAAAACACACACACACACATAACAAATCCACTTTAAAGTCTGTAAAAATTAATTTATGTGTGGACTTGCTTTTATGGCTAAATGCACGTGTATTTTCATTGATACTTCTGTATGTTTTGAAACGTACAGATCTACCTCATTCTCAGTGTACTTCAGTAATGAGACACTCCGCAGCAGACAAACGACTTAGCTGTGCCCTCTCCTTCAGTAAAACTCAACGAGTGCACTGATCCAGCAGCGGCACTGGGGCTTGTTATATACAGAGTTCTTCCAGCATGCAAGTATACTCAGCGTAGTTTAGTATAATCAGCGATTGCCCTTTAATGATGTGACACAGATACTTTGGCTGCAAGGTTATTGGGATTAGAATGGTGTCTGTATTGCACTGAAGACAGACGCCTAAGAGCTAGGCCACACACACAGTCTCTATCAATATTTCATTACATTCCTCAACCCAATTGTTCTTGGATGGCTGGCACATACTTGTGTAAACACAGCACAGGTGAGGCCACAATTGTTCACTGTGCATATTTTTCAATTTCTTGACTTTGTTTAATGACATACAATGAATTTTCTACTCGGGTTACTTTCGTGTGGCAAGGTAATTAATAAGAATGGGACAGACGCCATATTGTCAAACTGCAGTTCCTTTTTCATAGTGCCACAGAATTAATGTCCCATTCACAAGGCTGCTGGAGATTAATGTGTCATAACATTTCAAATCATTCCCATTGGAATTCCATTTTCATTAAGTAAATAATCTCGCTGTCGAAACAACGATGAATGAAATGTCATCTTGCGGCCCTGTTTTTCCCGTCTTTTACTCTACTTTGGACTTGTTTAGTGAGGATAACACCAGTGCAATGAAACTTCCTTTCAATACTAATGCTGTGACTCTCAGAAACTGTTAAGGCAATCCTTAAAAATATGTGCACATCTTCATTTAAATTAATCCAGGTTAATACATCGATGTAATGATGATAAAATACTAAACTGTCTGGAATAACACCGCTGTCTGCAGCTTGCCCTGATGGATGTGGGGATGGTGAAGCCTTATCTATGAACTGCAAGATATAGTGCTCACTGTAAATCACTTACAAGAGACAAAACAAAGTAGTTAAAGAGAGCCCAGCTTGTGATTGGCTTTAGGACTGCTCCTGACCCCTTCAGACCTTTTTTTGCTCTCACCAACATAGATGGACCAGTTAATAGGCTGCAGTGGGATTTTCTGGAGATGTGTGTACAAGTCTTGAATTAAACACAAGGAAAAAGTGAAGCTGAAGGTCTGCTTTACTGAGATATGTCATCACAAACTTCAAAAACAAACAGAGCACTTCTCTCAGAAAACAGAAAAATGGCACAATCGCACCCCGCAATGTTTTTTCACCATGGCATTATTGCAGACAGAGCGTATTTTTACACCCGCTGAGCAGGGCGAATCCTCTACATACATGGCCCTTGTGTAGCCGAGGGACTTCATGTATCAGGGAGTACTGAAAATTGATGACAGCATCTTTCATCAAGACAGGACATTAAAAAGAAATATGCAGCCAAAAGAAGTCAGGTTCTTTGGAAATCAGACTGTGCCTGCAAATCATTGTTTGTTCATCCAGACTTCATGAAAGAATATTTCCATGGTTTATGGCAATCAAACTTCTCATGCCTGCTTACTTCTCACTAATGCACTGCATTTTATGTGACTGGAATATATGTCGCTGCTTACTCCTGTTCTTTTAAGATGAGTGCAATTTAGGTGAAACAAAAACTAGACACCTCCTCATAACTTCAACTCACAAACTCTTCTTTTTAGAGATGCATTAAGCTGTGACCATAAAAAACAAGAAAAAAAAGTAGGTAACTTCAAAACCTCAACAAGAGACCTAATCAGTATTCATACATAAATGCAACATTTCAAGAGTATACAGAGATTAAGAGACTTTTAAAAGTGTTGTAATTCTAAATGTACCATGCGGTGAACATATCTCTGCTGAATTCAAGAAAAAAGGATGGAGATGCATAAATTACACCACATGCCCTTGAATGTTCCTCAGTAAACAAAGAAATGTTGTTTTACTTTGTTTACAAAAGTTTCCCCTTCAAAAAAACCCAACTGTGACAAAACGACTATGCTGAATGGAGCATGTGAAAAACATGTACATACTGTATGTACTTCCCTGTCCTGCACATGGAGGTTCCTGCCTTCATTACTCAGCTTCATTTGAATCAAATCTTTATAAAATTTGATACTAATATCAACCTGTTGTTGACAGTAAAGTGTATTTAGCTCCTCTGACAGAAACAATGGAGGCATCATGAACCCTGGACTGTTTCATGTCCTGTCAATGACTCATTAATTTCAACCAATCATAGTACTTTGCCCTGAAGGGCATTGTTTTTTGATTGGGCTGTATAACTTTGTGATGACCAGAAAAAGGTGGCGTCACCCAATACAGGGTTTATGAAGCCCCACTTTCCCAACACAGCTGCATAATCTCCATGGTGCTGCAGAACGTGGGAAAGGACTTGAAACTCAGCAAATTATTGTTGGGACACAGATATTTTCTCTCTTAATTAGGGGGGGGGGTGCTCCTCAGTCATAGATAGGATGGTCTGTTCCGTTCACAAAGCTGTGATTCAGTCAGTGCCATGAGTCCCAGGCAGAACTGTGTTCCATTATATTGCATTTACTATACTTGCTTGACAGACACCCTTATCTAGAGCAACTTCACATAGTTTAGTTCTTCACAGCTAGAAATCTACTGAAACACTTCAGCTTATGTATGTTGTTCAAGCTGGGACTTGTACAGAACCAAACTCCTTAAACCACTACATCACACTATTGCAACAGCTGTTATTTTCCAAATATCATTGGGTGCAGGGTAGGAAACTAACACCCGACACACTCCAAAGACAGGTAAGTATTTTTATTTGCGGGTAAATCTTTCCAATTTACTGGCCGTAGTGGTGGGTATCCCAAGAGCATTTTCAATCACTGCCACCTAATACAATCATAACTTTCCTTAAGGCTGACGTTACACAAAACAACTTACATGCAACCCTTATGCATTGTATTATACAACCTGCAATTAACTAGCAACTCAGCTGCAACCAAGTTGAACAAAATGTACTGCAATCCCACTACATGCAACTAGTTTCATGCATAAATGACACAGATGTTGTTTACGTTTCACTGGTGAAGCTGGCATTCATTCATAATAATTCATTTTCCAACACACTGTGTTTCATTCAGATGATCTAAGGATCTAGAATTAATTCGTATTCAGCTGTTGACAGATGGAGAGGAAAAAATGCACTGTGTAGACTCCAGGGGTAGAAATCATGCTCAGTGAATTTTTTGTGGGTCTGTACAAGCAGTAAAGCAGTAAATAAAATGTTAAACATTAAACATATTAAAATGTATTAGCTTTGTAGCTAGCTCATAGCTAACTATAACGACAACTACTGTGTTGCTGTGATTTTTGTTATGGGTTTTCGTGAGTTACTGAAATTCTCAGTAGCTAATTCACTAGCGAGATAAATACAATTTTTAACATCACACAAAAGAATACAAAAATGTCATTGGACACTGAGTGCAAACTAATATACAAATATGTATATTTGCCTGTAAAAGTGGTTGGTACACTTTTATCATTCACCAGCTAGTCAATTTCAGCTAGTTAATTTCCCACCCTTACTGGGAGTCCATGGCACTGCACCTTTAGCAGGGTTATGTGGAACTATTCATGATTTTTACAACCAAAGTCATAGATCATGGTAAAATGACAGTGAGACACCAATTAAGTATCTAAGAAAAGAAAAACCAGAGGGCTCTTTGGAGGATGCAATGGGGTCGATTCATCTGTGATAAAAGTCAAAATAAAGAGCTTTTAGCTTTTTCATCCATTGAATACATCAATAAATTTAATAGCCATCTTTAACTTGTCATTAGATATTCTAAGCATATGCACATTTCCTGGGTTTAGCCATCTCCAAGGATATTGATGGACTCTAATATATCCTGAATTATAAGAAAAGCACTGATAGGATGATGTTATTGTGAGCCAGCTACCATCCTTCATGGCTACAAAACAACATTCAGTTTAGTCAGTTCTAAGTTTGTATTTGTGAAGAAGATCGGGATTTTGAGAAACAATCGATAAAAACAAAAAGCAGATGTCTCCACCAAGGATAAAAACCTATTCTGACTGTCATAGCTTTTAATAAAGCATGCACTTCCAATCGATCAGAAACAACATGAACTTGGAGGTTCGAACTTAAAAGGTTCCATAACAAAAACTTCTGGAAACTTTTGGGTTGTCTGTGTGTTCCCTCTCCTTAAACAGCCCTGAGAGTTAAGCTCTTTTGGGATGTGTAACAAAAATAACCACGATGACCCTAAGGTCTGAGTCCTCACAAACACTTACTTCTGCATCATCAACCCTGATCTGAATGCATACAATTCGGATACAACTTCATATGGCCACAGATTAAATGACCAAACCTGGACAATCTTTCGTATCTGCTCTTGCATTGACTTTTTCTAATTTTTCACCTCAAAATTTTTTTCAATATTAATCATTGCAAATACTCCTGTTCCCCTAAAATATTTTGGTCTGTCCTGTCTGCATAGCCTAAATTCTGACCTTTTCAACCAACAGGTATCAGGTCTTGTGGCACATTACAAGTTACTTGAAGTTTCAAAGAATTATGGGTACTTTTAGAGGCACAACTATGCTGGATGCTGCAGTGTAGCATAGTGGTAAGGAGCATAACTTGTACACGAAAGGTTGCCCGTTTGAATCCACAATGGGGCACTGCTGTTGTACCCTTGTTCAAGATACTTAACCCAGAAATGTTTCAGTAATTATCCAGCTATAACATATGGGCAACATGTAAAAAAAACTGTAACCTATGTAAGTTGCTCTGGATAAGAGTGCCTGCTAAATGCTAATAATGTAATGCAGTGATCTTACAATGTCAAAGCAATGGGCTGGGGTTTATCTTGAGCAGTGTTTATTTAGTTCATCTCGTTATCATCTCGAGGTTGAACAAAAACATCCAGGGCAATGAAAAAATGATCAAAAATTGGCCAAGTTCCTTGGAAAATTCCGGAAATATTTAGCATGTTCTGAATAGCGCATCTTTAGTGGGTGTGAGGTAATGTGGGCAAAACTGTGAAAACAAAGATTTGGGAGAACTTTCAGACAATCCCTATGCAATTAATCAAACCTAGATAAACCGGTCCCATCCACGACTAGGAAAATCCCACTCACCACTTCCTTTTTGTGTCAGCTGTTCACAGCATTCCTCCTCCACCCCTTTTCCCTGTCGATGATGTCCTCACAGAGGGCCAACGACCTCGGCCCACGGCCAGGTACAGTCCCTTCGTCTGACTTCAGTCCAAATAAAAGTACCTCTATAACCACATCAAATGTGACCTTCCAAATGTGTATATACTGGCTTGTGAGGAACTTGGACTATGCTGACTGCTTGTTGTTTGGGAATTGTCATGGCCCCAACATTGCTTAACTAAAATTTGGAAATAAAGAACATTGTCCCTGTCCTAGTGTCACCTTGGGAATACCAAGTAAGGTATTTCCTGATCAGTTTCAGACACACTGCAGGTATTAAAACAATCAGCTGATTAACTACTCTCTCAGGTATTGAGGGAAAGTCATGTGTAGCTCTTGCAAGTATTATAACAATGTTCTTCACAGTAAAAGAAATAAATAATTAATTTGAGAAGTAATCGAACAAGAAATGGATGGTTTTGTCAACTGCAACATAAACATTGGGTCCATACATAGTTCTACTACTGATGAGGAACTGATTTAATAAAAGGAAATAAATATGCCCTTTACACATCATTTAAATGGCTGAAAACTGCCACAGTTCACACCATGGCAACCCAGGTAAAACATTCAAAAGGTAAGGAAACCTTTATTGTAGAGAAAGAATTCATGGATTTATATATTAAAAGCTCTGGAGCTTTGCAAGTATGGTCAATGTTTACTCTTCCTCTATATGGACACTGTCACTCAGGAAAGTCTAGTCCTTGAGAAGTCAAATGACTCTAACAGTGGTTTCATTACTTTAATGACCAGCGGCTAATAACGTTTGAATTATGAGGCTTGAGTTTAATTTTTGGACATGTCAAAGTGCAGTTTTTAGATTTTTGCCATCAACCCTTAAGGTTGCCCCAGGTTTCTGGAACGAGCAACCTTTTCCCCAACTTTAAATCTGGATCTCTCAAACCTTCCTTTGTCCTGCTTTCCCTATTGGATGATGGCGACTGCATGTGTTGGTAGCAGCTTCCGTGTCTAACAAATTTGTCTCACCTCTATCTGTGTGAAACCCTAGTGCCTCCGAGTATTTTCAACACTGCCCTTCGGCAAGATTCTGTGATGGAGAGCACTCTCTTGGAGGAGTGGTATCGCAGCATATTTTTGGTATAGCATGCGCATTGGAGAGGACTGACATTGATGAATCGTGAACGTGACGTTTGGCAGATCTGACACATTACTTGACTGCCCCTGAGGGTTGAATCAAAACTGCACGTTGTGATGCGATACCTCTCACATTTCCAGCCAAATATTTGCTGACAGCCACGAGTGAAAATGTGGGGTTTTTTTGGCACTTCCTGTTGTGTGAGACGTTGCTTATATAACTGCCTGTGTTAGCACACATTACTGTTTGTACATTGTACATCGAACCGACCGAAGGACACGCAAGGCTTTAAGTCTCACATATTTTGAGCGTGAGATTTGTTTGAGAAAATGTGTCGTGACTTTTCAAGAGCATGTTAAATTTCAGCAAAAACAACAGCTGGAATTTTTTTCAGTCAACAGCAAATAAAACAGACATTTCTGAAATGGTTTCCCATACTTAGGTTTATTTAAAAAAAATGAAGAGTTTTTATTTAAAGTGAATGGAATGGAGTGGTGAAGCAATCAGAAGGTTTTTATTAGGTGTGACTATATTTTATATTAGAAATGGTTTGTAAGAATAGATAAATGCATTGCATTACCACTCCTACAGCTGCTTGTCCAAGAGGAGAGTAAACCGAAAGTAAGATGATGTAAATAAGTACTGTACTGGCATGCATATGCTTTTCATCTTTCAGTGTGGACCGCATTTCCCAGATGAGCCACTAGTGGGCAACTGGAAATAAATCAAATCCTAATTGAAACTGACACAAGGGGCGTACAGTGTAGCATAATGTTTCCATATACATTGCTTTATGTCAGGGTGCATGGAGCCAAGAGTTATATACGGGGTTGCTGGGGTCAACAGATACGGTCCAAAGCAAGGCAGTTACAGTAGGCTTCATAATCTACTACCTATTATTATATTTGCAGCTTCTGCTAAATAGTAAAACCACTTGATTAACCTGGTCCTAAACACCTTTACTTTAGCAATGGCAGGCTTCGTCATCCCCAAGAGTGGAGCATCCATATGCTGTTAATCACTCACACACATGAACCAATCAAAAAACTTTGTGTACCATAACAAAGCACAATGATAACATACTAGCTGCACCCACGTTAAGGCTCCCGTCATTGCTTTACAAAGACTGATGTTTATAAATAAGCCACGGGACACGAATGATCCGTTTGTACTTACCTTTCTTCTCCACTCTGTTCCTTGACTTGCTGGAGGGGCAGGGACATTGGCCCGTACACTTTACCGATATCTGCTTCCCCGATACACAGGCCTGGTACTCCAGTTTGCACTGAGAGACACAAGTGCACTGCATTATTATGCCAGTTTCAAAAAGACAGAAATCTCAAGCAAAATCACCACAAGTATCTGATGAAAACATAGACGTATGAATATTGTGCTGCTTATGACACTCACTTTATCAATTTCAAAGCAGTGTGCTGAAGGAGTCGTGTGTAGAATTCGGTCAAATGAACATGACGACACTCCAGAGCTTGCTCATCCATTCGAAATAATGATAATAATTAAAAACTCATGTACAGCCACAGCCAAACTCTGGAAATGATGTCCCAGGAAAACAAAGGTAATTATTTTTTCAAAAGGAGTAATGTTGCTGAATTCCCCCAAACAACTCTTATGCCAGTGGGAAAATGTGAAAGAGGTCTCTCATTGCATGTTACATTCTTTCAAATAAATATAATTTTTCTGACTTAAATTCACAACTCCCTGGGAAAAGTTTCAGTTTCAAACTCTTCCTCTGCAGGCATGTGAAATAATAATCATTAAAAAGGTCGTTTTTAAAATATTATCGGTTAAGGTGGTGAAGCTCCTGCCATAATTTTATTTAAAAAATCATGAAATTCGACACATTCATTCTTGACAAAAGATTGCCTAGCATTGAAAGAGTTAAATATGCTTTTGCTGGCAAAGTCACGCCGGCAATGAAAGTGATAAATACTGACAGGCAAGCTATCACACTTTCACAATAGAGACATCTCCCTGACCTTAACGCTCATGGACACTGGCTTTGAGAGCATCTTCAGATATAACAGACACCTGACCATTTCTGAATGTCACTCCCAACTGTTGTACACGCAACATATGGCACGGCACCTTTTTGTATTTTACCTTGACATAAAGCAGTAGTGATACAATTGAAGCTAAAACAAAATGCCATTCATAACACAATGCTAAGCTGTATGCACTCTCTGTGTGCTCTTGGGCTTTGTACACTCTCAATGACTTCTAAAAGCAAAATGACCACAATGTCTCTGCGGCAATGTCAAGGGTTTGTATCTCACTGTTAAAGGTAATTTGGAGGTCTCCATGTCCTTTACATTTCTGCATCGTGGTCAGGGAGGGAAGAGGACATTTTTTTATAAAATGGCTGACCCATCACTTACTGTACTTCCATTAGACATGTGAACACAGTGCCATTTGTGGGATCTCTTTAAACCGTTCCCCACCACACACGGTCAGCCTGCGGTCAGGCCGGTGGTATTAAACCCTTTCATAGGGCATCATTGTCAATGTGCACTACTGAGGCCGACCACAGAGGACGCGGGCCTGCCCACGGGCAGAAATGTGCACCAGGCGAGAGGACACATTTCTAAAACCTTTATGTCTTAGCGGACCTCCGTTCAGTCTGCAGCGTGTTACACCACATCATTTTTTTTATCACTCATTTCTTGTCTGCCTGAAAGACACCTGTGGGTTCTGGCTCACCTTTGAGGAGTAGGTATGTCCGTCAGTTCCACACACAGGGTCAGGATGGACAACTGGGCATGGCTTGCATTTTGAAGATATTGGGTTCTGAGAGAGGCCGACTTTAAAACTGGGAAGAAAGAGTAAAACTATGAATTATGAATCGATCTAACTAGGTTATGAGGTTTTTTCTAGTTGGTGACCTGATATATTCTCTACCAAAACAAAGAAGGTTATAACAGTATGAGGGTGGAGTGATTGTGAGTGTGTATGTGTGTTTGGGGATGTGGTTGTGGCATCCATTTTGAAATTATTTTATGATGTAACGTGCATCAGATACAGATAGCTTTTCTTTTGAAAAAGTGGAACACATGTCTTCCTTGTTTGTTGGACATAATTCATAATCAATGAGCCAAAACAATGTGCTTTTCAGATGATCTAGCATCTAATGGGGGTGTACATTTCAGAAATGATGCTTAATTGCTTCATAAAGAATATCAATTCTGCAGTAAAAGCTACATTTAATATCATTCTGACTTATTCTTCATCCTTACAATGGGAAAAACACTTAACTGAAACCTCAGATTTCATAAAAAAACATTTTGAGTCATGGTGCTATACAGTATTTCTCTACATAAAAACATTCATCACTTGTAGATCACTATTAAACTATAAATGTTACAAACATTGTCCCTGAATAATTGTTCCCTTGTTACAGGGATATTTGATTTGATCGTTATTTGATCGATATTTCAGAATCAGCATGGACATCATAAGATACAGTAAACGGCATGACAGCCAATATCTTACACACAAAAGCCCTCACTATGCTTGCAATAAATTCAAATCTTATCTGTGTGTCTTCAATTATTGAAGCACACCATTTTGATCACTTGTGACCTTCAAGTACATACAGTAAAATACCATTTCATCCTTTTTCTCTGTGATTAGTATCCCGTGTCCTTTACTAATCAAATTAATACATGAGCACTCTTCAGAAGATATGTAGGGGTTGCGTAGTGCTTGGCCTAATTCAGATTCAATTGACTGTCTGAACCGAAAAGACAATTTAACAAGATAAAAAAGAAGAGATGATTTTAAAACATGCAGGGCACTTTTCAGAGAAGGCTGAACATTTCCGCATCATGAAACACCTTTTCAAAACTCATTAAATGAAAATATAATTGAGTGACAAAAAATCTCCAACAGCTTCAAGAAAAAACATGACAATTTTAAAAAAGGGTGAACGACAGAAGGTCTTAAGGAGTACACTATTTCATTACTGCCGTTTTTCTATCTAAACATATTTGGTGTAGAGAAGCGGAGACCACTTGAATCTATTTGGATTCACTGCAGGAAGCCTTTAAATAGAAATTGACTGAAGGTGTACAATTCACAGTTTCTTTCTTGGAAAACTCCAGTAAAGTGACTGAATCTCCAAAGCGATCATAGAGAAAGTGCTGGATCATCTGGGTGCCAGTGAGAGGCACAAAAAATTGCGTGGCAGAACTCCTGGGGACTACCAAGTGTGTCGTTCCCTAAGAAGTAATGCTGCGATGCAAATCTGTAAACCTGGCAGTGCTTCATTGTGTCTGTGAAGTAGGAAATCAAGCACTAACGTCAATGGCCATTTGACAAAAACCACCAAAATAAAATCTGCACTCAAAGGAAACGTTCATGTTTTTTTTTTTTAATCTTGGTACAGATAAGGAAACATTGCTGACATGCAAAATGCTACTTTATTGTAATATAAAAAATGGGGCAACATTTGAGTTTTGGAAATTTGTATGTAATGTATAATTATGATGCAGAATCTAAGATTTAATAGGTACCATGGGTTTTTTCTAAGAATGGTAAAACCTAGATGTGTCTCCATCTAAAGAAACACTTTCCCTAGGGTTCATTTTCAATTAGCTGACTTTTTGAGGAAATATTTTGAATTGATTCGAAGCTCCACATACTCACACATGCTACATTATGATTGTCAGGAAAAGTCTATGCTCTATTTGCAGTTAAAGGGAAGTAAAATACTCCCTTTATCTGATGGTAGTCTGCTTATAAGTCCCTCCTTCTCATTGTAAAGTTGAGCACAGGGTGCAAACTCACATATTTCTGTCTAAAGTTTACATTTAAAGTAAATGCATTTCATTGTAACTTCTCCACAAAATGTCATGTCTGCTATAGTTATGTAACTGATACTAAAAAAGACTATATAAAATAAGTATTCAGGGCATAACCGTCTGTATTGGAAAGGATTTCATGACATTTAAATCTGATAGACAAATAGAAAGGAGCATAGTCTGTGACATAAGATCAACCAGATCAAACTTGTTTTGCCCCATATACTATTATTTTTACTACCAATATGGAGCGTCTTTATTCAGACAAATTCAACCCTATTTACATGTACATTTGCACAGGAACAGTGGCTGTTGATGAGAGTAGAGCTGTAAAAAATATGTGTCAGGAAAAATTAGGCCACCTCTTACTGCTTGTATTGTTTCTGCCAGTTCAGTTTCTGTGGCAGTCTCAGGTTTTCTTCCAGCACAAGCCCTCACACTCACACGAACACACCACACACACACAAACACACACACACACACACACACACACACACACACACACGCACACACGATTCATTCTCATATTTGGCAAGACATTGCATCCACTTCGCTCCTGCCAGCTTTGTCGTAATTGGGCTAAACGCTTATGAAATGTAAGCAAACAATAAAATCTTGCAGAGTATGCAGTGGAAGAAAGCACCATAAAACAGCCGAATAAACTCTCTCCCTCTTGGGTTCTTCACCACTATATCAAATGTGCATACCAGTCCGACATAATTTCCCCTGTGTGCGTCTCGACAAAATGATGTTGTTTTTACTGTTCTCTAAGACACATTAATGGGTTTTGTTTGCATCCACCATTTCATATTTCTGAACATCCTCTCCACCTGGACATACATTCGAATATGCATAGCCAAATAGGCCCGTCTATCAATCAGTCTATGCCTCTGGACCCCCTAAACCTTCCTGCTAATAATGCATGCTGACCTGACAACAGTTCTGTTTTCTTTGTATTTAACATGTCTAAACTAGTGCAATACCAAAGACATGAGTGCAGTAAGATGTATAAATACAATGTGATGAACTTCAATATCAAAGATATCAAATATCAAAGATGCTTGTGCAGTACATTGTAACAATATAACACAAACAACAGAAAAAACAATACTTGGAAGCTTATTTTTCCTACCAAAATGTCACACACAGATAAACAGGTATTCGCAGCCTGGGGCAACACTGTTTTTACCCACTTATCGAGTGCAAATGAAGTTTGGCATATGCAGCACGGGAGTTATAGTACACGTGCTAATGACAAGGAGTGAAGCTGCATACAGTTTTAACTGGCGTGCAGGAATCCTTCTGCCAATATTCACAGGTTTTACTTGGGTATTCATTTAACATTGATTTTGGTTCGAACAGGGATACAGTCATGTAAAACGTACATGCATTTCTGGAGGAACTGGTCATTCACTGTTCCATTGTTTTGTTGTTTTTTTTCTTTGTTTTAGAAGCAGGATCATGACACCATGTCTAAATGCAGCTTGGCACAGCAGAGCCATTTAGAGCAAAAGAGTTTGTTCATTGTACTCTAACTGATAAAAAGCCAACTCCTGTCAAGAGACTCTTCAGTTGAGGCAACACTGTACGTGACAAACAAGTGACTGCATCAAAACCAAGCTCTGCCCTTTACTAGAGGAGAGGCACACTGTTCAGCAGCTCTGCCAGGGTCTCTCCCCCCCCCCCCCCCCCCCTCGTACTATTATATCAAAATTACTTCTCTGATTGGATAATAGCCCTGCACATTTCAATCAGAGCATCAGCCATTACTGTCAGTACATTTACACTGGACATACATTCTTCCAATAATAACATGCATATCTCAGTCCACATTACTGACAAAGGGGAGTAAAGTCTATATATAAACATACCAGAATACCAGATAATTTAGACTTTTACAAAAACACTAAAACACAGATTCATGGTAACAAATTATTTGCCAATATCAATGTCCCGAATGTAGTTCACACCATTTTAGAGACAAATTCAATATGTTTACCTCATCCGCCTTTGACTGACGCAACTTGCTGTTTGGTGGCCCTGTGCCACACAGACCTTGTGATGGCTGCATTTAACCTTCTGGCATGGGTCTTTGGCAGGGTCCAGAGCTGCAGGATGAACAGAGAGAGAAAAAAAAGAGCTCTCTTTGACAACAACCTGTCATGGAAAAGTGTAAAAATAAAAAAAAAGGAAAATTATGTAAATAAATGTTAGTAAGGCACAAGAAACAGACAGAAGCATTCAGAGAGATCATGACATGACACTTATAGTGACAGACTGTGGCAGGAGCAGAGGTAAACTGGAAGGACATGCTGTGATAAGAATCTCAACAAAGGTGATGACCATGGTGGCATTGGGTACCCGAATCATCGTTATGGCTGAGCTAGTCATTCTGAGAGTACTCAGAATGCACATGATAATTCATTGCGGAAATGTTTTGATGATCCAAAAAAAAAAAAACAAAATAAAACAGTATTATGCTGTCAAAAATGTATATCATTTCCAGAGCCCTCTGGATAACACTGAAAGATAACAACAGGCTTACTTTGCGTTTTCTAGACTGGTGAAAAAAAAACACCTTTTTTATACCATGAACTAAAAAAAAAATAAAACATTGGCTTCTGGATTGTCACTTGAAAAAGAAAAAAAAACGTATCTGAATAAGAAACTGTTGTCTCAAAAGGCATACTACCAAGCCAAAATACCACTTTCGGTTCCTGGAATTATAGTCCTTCCTAATAGAATTATGTCCCATTAAAGACACTAAGCAGATCTTTGTAGTTAAATAGGTTGTCACAGTCTCTGCCTAACAGCGATGTCCACCACCACGGTTAGAGTGACCTCTGTCCTTAAGAGCCTTATGTAAATCCTGAACTGGCTTTAAAAGATTATCCATCAGCTATCATCTGACTGCACTCTAATTCTATTGTTGCCTATCTGTGTGTGTGCATGTGTGTGTGTGTCAGTGGGTTTGTTAGGGAGCATGCGTGTGGTCATGTGTAAATCAGATTAATCAAAGTAATTTGATTCAAATAATGGGAAAGGCATTTTCTCAGTCTGAGGAAGGATGGGTTGTGTATAATTGTTTTGCACCCAGAGCCATTCTGAAACGAATGCTTTCTGCTATCTACAGAACAACATGTGTAATGTAAAACCAGGTACTATGTCCCACCTCTCTCAACATTTCTGATAAGAATGTGTATTAGTATGATGGACAACCTTCTCGCTATCTTCTCATTTTCATAATTGTTTTTTTTTTCTTTCAAGCTAAATGAATAGGTGCATAGGTTCATGCAATTCTGGGGTCAGAATTATAATCCTGTTCCTACCTTGATCAAAAGGCTTGCCAGGATTCCAGGTTCCAGGCTCCTGAAATGAGAGTTGTACAAAGTTATGAAACAAAAAGGGATTAAAATGAAAAAGCAATTTGGACGAAAGTACAGAAAATATGCGAAGGTACAGATACAAACCTCCACCTCCTGAATGGGGGCAGCAATAAAAAGAGAATAACAATAAATATTAAAACATATAAAGAATAATTATGCATAGCAATAAGAATATTGAGATTTATCCCTGATGAAAAATGTGTGCATGAAGTCATATCATCATAATAATAAATATCATACTAGTGGCTTTCATAAGTAAAAACATAAAAAAGAATGATGTGCACAAGTGCACACACACAGACACACACACACACCAGCACATTGATTTGAAGGACTACTTCATGTGGTTCAATCTTGCAGAATGCGGTGGTAATCTGATTTCACAGGAATCAAAACTGTCAAAAACTGTTGATATGCTGCCAGTTCAACACTGCAATTAATTGACGCAGACAGCTAATATGCTTTAACGTGTGGTAGACAGAAATCCAGCCAAGTGGCCTGCCAACGCCTTTGTTCCCCAAATCCTCGGAAGACAGTGGCGTCTGAGTCTCCATATGGCTGTGTGTGTCTCCGTCACTCACTGGTCTGCATCCCGCTGAGAGGGGACAGTGATACAGAAACACATCTCCTCGCTGACAGGATCCTGGCATATGAATCCGCACGCCTGTCTGTTTCAACACCATAATCTCCCTGAGTTGGCTTGACTGCCATTATGTAGTGACTTGGCACGAGGGTGTGAAGTGGGGTGCATATTCAAATATTTATTAATTGCTGAAATTGATTTTAAGATTCGGGATTGATCCAAAGCTGTATCTAAAAATAGATTTCTGATACAGAATTTCTCCGAATTTCATCAAATTCTACATTTTTCTTTCCCATAAAATATAAATAAATTATAATGATCTCTCACAATTATGACACAGATTATTTACAGTACACATGAAGCCCTAATACACATGCTTGCATAAATAATTATGGAATGGTAGTAAACGTAAATTACATGCTTACAGTCAAAGCAATTCATAATCCTTCCATCTCAGCTCACATCATTAAGAATATACAAAATGAGTCCAAAAAGATATAGCTACCTGTGCAACATATCTTTATATTTTACAGCAGTAGGTGAAAACATTTTAACGTGGGTTTAAAATGACAAAATAGGGTATAAAAAAGAAAACAATTTTACTGTGCCAACTTCATACAAAGACTTCCACCTTATAATACCTCTTCAGTAAACAAATAAGTAAAGGAGAAGTGGGTACTGTCTGTTTTCAAATCAAAACTGCTGCATGGGGGATCTTCAAAAACATCTTGGATAAACTGAATGAGTGCCTTTCATCATGTAAGAAGGAAGCTTCGGTTCATTTCACAAAGGAAACCATGCCAACCACCCTGCAAAGACCAACCTCCGAAGAGAGTGGTCTGACTTATTACAACCTATACATTGCTGGCAGCGGGTAATTTCAAATGCGCTATCATGGTATACAGGATGGATTTTGATGAAAGCTTTGGTGAGGAGCACAAGGAATATGCAGTGCAAGCCAATTTTGGCCGCTCCAGGCCCAACCACTCTGGGCCACGAGGAATACACATGTTCAGCATCTTTTGGAGAGGAGGAATCAATCCTTTCTCAGGGTGGACCTAGTGCTGCTACTCTGCTCAGCAACCTACAGTTGTGTGCTTTCAAGGACTCTGACCATTCTTGGCTGAAACTGGAACTCAGACTGTTTACCGCAAGAAAGAAAGCCAGTACCAGCTACATTTCTCCTCTCACAGACACAGAATAATTGTTGCTGTGTGATGAATACCATGTGTAATGTGAAGGTTAGTCATAGCTGAATAACTCCTTTCAGTATTGCTAGCAACCATACATGCATGTTATTTTACATAGCTGGTTAACTAGGCAGGTGGACTAACATCATTTGGTTAGCTTAATCTACAACAGTGCAGTATGTGTTAAATAGATATCTAAATTCTAATCCATTACTGTACATATTCTGAGTTGGAACACAAACAAAGCAGCGAAAACTAGTTTCACTAATGAGCTACCATCCTATATGTGGTTTGGTAAAATCAGTTCTATTTAAATCTGTGGCAAAAAAATTCAAGATCTATCTTCCATCTCACAAAGACTGTAGAATCTCACAACTTGTTGTGGACAACAGTCAAAATATGTTGCCCATTAAACTAGGAAGTACAAAGTATTTAACTTGTATTATCCATTTATGTAAGCTCACTACTGATGCTGTTTCATAAAAACACAGATGCAAAAGATGCGCTTTATATTAATATTCTAAATGCTTAGATAGTTTGATCACAATGAGAAGTAATGACTGGGGGGGGGGAACTGATGGGGAAGCCTAAGACCCAGCTCTTCTGCTCTCACCTGAGCACCTGAAACACTACCACCTAAATGAATTTCTCATGTCCCAAAACTGTTTCCTATTAAACCATGAACAAATGTAATCTAATGGTTTAAAGCACTTGTTATCTCTACCAGCTAGCTTGTACCTTGTCTGGCCAACCATTGAAACCTGGTCATGCAGTGCTTCTTTTTTCCTTGTGTTGTACTCAGCCTGACTTGTATGTCACTTTGGATGAACGTGTCTGTCAAATGAATACATGTAAATTTAAATGTAAGCCTATTTTTAAAAGGGGATTCACCTAATAAATTAGCAAAATTGAAATGCTCTGAAAGGTACCAACCAGGCTGAATAACTTAGTATAAATATTTTCTGCCAGTTATTAGACACCATGTAGCCACTTAAAAATGACCACTTGAGCTGGCAGTGCCATTTATTATAAATAAAGCAAAACTGCTGTTTCATAGATATCAACTAGCAGTCTGTGGAAGACTATATTGTATTCTATACATCAAATGGGTTTATAAAGTAATCAGTCGCTATTTGGTGGAGGGGTAAATCGTTCAAAATCTTTACCCTTAAGAAACAGTATGGAAAATGGAGAGGGTAAATTCATATCTTAGTTACTCTGCAATCGACCCCTCCAAAACAGCAACAAAGGCATGGTACACAAACACAATGACCACAATAAGCCATATGTTCTTCTCCCACGTGCTTACTTCATCATATGAATGAGATCTAAAATTACGCATTCTACACTATTTAGCAGAAAATACTGTCCATCTACAGCCAAAGGACTTTTATGTTATTAAATATTCCCCTGGCAACAACGTGTGTGCCAAAAAAAGGACAAAAATTGCCTGTTTCTGACAAGAAAATGGCAGCATAGGCGAAATTGCCCACTCAGTGGGTGTTGCGCTATTTTAGAGGTAAATATTTCAAGATTTTTCAAGAACTATATTAATGGCTTTTTACATCCTGTACTATAATTTGAAATGTGTTTTAAAATAGCTGAAAAACAGCTTTAATTAATTCTCAGACAAATTCTTCAACATTAAGTAGTGAAACAAGAAACCTTGTAATGATATCCTAAAGTGCTTAGAACTTAGAAAAAAGCTGGGTGATCAGGGTGACAAACAGCTCATGTCAGTGACACAGAATCTGAAATAAAGCTAGACAAAAATCTTCATTAAAAAGAGTAACACTTTAGTCGATTGATTGAACAATTAGTGCAACATACCTACATTATTCAATCAAAACATAAAACACACAACAATCATATATTCACATACACAAACGTGAATAAATTGTAGACATACCAACCACTAAAGTCTCACTGTCTGGGATGGGGATCCTTAATGATTGGGGGGGGGGGCTTAACTGCTCCCCCTTATCTCTTAATGAAAGTGATTGATGGCCCAGCTGCCATGGTCACGAGTGAGCTGACTGAATAACCTGGGACAGGTTAACTGGCTACGTGACTGCAGGATGATGAGAAAGCCACTTTACTCAAAGGTCACAGCGATTGATGCTGAAAAGCGTTAAGGGGGCTCATGCACTCTGACGATTTAAAAAGTATGGGTTCATGAAACTCTCCACAAAGGGCACCCTTTCATATAAGAAACTGAAAAGAAATGTAATCTATATCTGAGTCAGGCTGACATGCTGTTTTTTTTTAGTTCAGTGGATGAGTCAGGGTGCAGCATTCTGAAATGCACGCAGAGAAATACAGAACCAAGAAGGTCCAAATGCTCATGAAATCTTACATAAATACTGTAAATACGTGGCAACCTCAGCTTCCAGGTCATGCACAATGCTGCAATTCAGCCTCTGTTCCATCTAGCTAAAGTGTGCTCAGTCATTAACTTTGAGCCAAGGAAAATTAAACATTTTTAAGTTCCTAACACCACATTTTTCATGCATTTTAACTCACGTTATGAATGTATAAAAAAAAAAAAAACTTCCATTTCCTTCACCTCATAACTCCAAGTGAGGTAATTGCTGTAAGACTCAATAGGGGCCTTAAAACAGGGATCTTGCTTAATCTGATGGAAAACCCTGACAAAGGGCCAAGGATAGAATTCAACTGAAATTGGGCTAATGACCTCTCTCATTAATTTCGCTATTAATACCTACAGCATTATCAAGCGATCATGAATTATCCAGCAACGGAGAATGTTTAGACATAAAAACCCCCACCATTTTCACACGTTCACTTTGCGCCCTGTCTCCACACTACATCACCAGATTGTACTCTTTAGGGTACATTAAGCAAGGCAGCTATAGCTGGTTGAACATACAGGCTGGAAGCTGGCGCTGGATCTCCTCCTCTCTGACGTCTTCATAAAACACAAACCGTTCCGACGCCTGCGTCTGTCACACAGCAGCTGTCCCCTTGGCCTGCTCTGCCCCGCGGTGTTTTTCACCACGTTGGCATGGGTTCAAAGCCCTGTCGGTTGAGAGCACTTTACATTGTGGGAGTGCCAGGGACAAGGCCAGGGCATGCATGGGCACACCAGATAATGCTAACGTGATGATGTGATTACATTTTTTTTTTAAAGATAACGAAAACAAGACATCAAATTATTTATCCATCTCCCTGGCAAAAAAAAAACACGCTGCATTGGGAATTTTACACACCCACCCACATATGACCGGACATTTACAGAAGCAGGACAGGTTAAGAGCTTTGCCCATAGTGGAAAAAAAACTGAATCTCACAAGCGATTTGAACCTGACACCTTCTGGTTGTAAGTCCAGCTCTTTAAGCACTGCGTCCACCGTCCACTGAATCCAATACTTTACAGGATTTCATTGTGAAAAACCGGTGCGAGACAAATAACAAGCACAGGTTTCACTAGCCATCTTTGCAGAGAGCCTATCATTGTCCAACCAAACATGCTTCCTAACAGGGAACAACTCTAGGTGCCCTTTATCAGCCCCTCACTGGAAAGCTTATTACCTCCACTGAGGGCGAAGCAAAGGCATCCTTCAAAATTAGGCTTCGGGGAGCACACAGGAAATCATAACACCGAGGACTAATGAGGAGTATTTTCCAGCTCACTGATGGAGCGGACCTGTCTCTGTTCCAGGGCCACAAAATCATAATGCAGCGTTCCAGCAAACGAGGAATATCAGGGCCCCGGTGCTCATCGATCAGCAACTGTTTTAGGCACGAGTCTGTGCTTATAGTAGATCGTAATGGATATGTTGAGATCAGCATGATTCAGGATAAGCTGAATGCGAGGCAGCTGTCTGTCACTTGGGTGACCTTGTATTCATGTGGACTACGAAGATTAGCCCTCTGCGGTGGATATAAACTGACAATATGCTCACTGCTATAAACGTAACCTCTAGATATTAATTACTAAAAATAAGGAATACCTGCAAAGAGATAATAGTGTTGCCTAAATGATAGTGTTGTCTGAATTACACATTCTGTTTTAGCCCTTCAACGTTTTTTTTATAAACAACATGTTTGTATAGCTGATGAATAATTTAACTAAGAATAAAAGTGCTTTGAAATACACCATCTGTACTCAAATGGCCCTCCATTTGGATCAGAATGTGAACACTGGGACTAATGTGAAAACAGACCAAATTGGACACATTTGAACACTAGCTGCCTCCCAGAGACATCCATTCCTGGATTTTATTTTCACTACCAATACAGTGCATTCGGAAATCACCAAACTGAATGAAAAAAGCCTGTTTATAAAAATGCACTCACATTTAATTGTTATTCATAGTTAAGAACAAATGTTAATTGAATCAAGGCCCCAATGTTCTCTTCCCTTCCCCCCCAGGGCTATACAGAACTGCATCATGCACCAATATTAGAAATTTGCAGTCTTCATCTATCTTCTGCTGTCTTACCCATTTAAAAATACTAATGTATTTCCCCTCCTCTTCCATTTTTTTTCTACCCCCATTAACCTGAACTGTTTAAAATGCTACTCTTTAACTCCAATGAATTATTTTAACATCCTCTCTGTCTGTTAATACATTGTGAAAATCAATTGGATTATACATGTCTTCAACATGGAGTGTGTAGCCCCAGCACTGACAAATATATTCAGATGCAAAATTACCCACTTGCATAACTTAATCTTTCCCATACTGCAACTAACCTCAGAGGAATTCATACAATGACTCGATTATCAGCAGCTCTTTCAGAGCAATCGCCTAAAGGTTTAAACATCATTCAAAAAAGAAAGATTTAAAATGAATTATAAAACACTGCCTGATTTATATTACAGGAAAAAAACCTAACTCTGTAAATCAATACAGGCATTTGGTCCTTGCTGTATACATACAGTATATGTTATATGTTTTTAAGACCACAGAAATTAGATGAAGGAGAGGCTCTCCTAGGCTGAAGACTAGCCAAAGGGTTTCATTCACTAATGGACTACATGCACAAATTACTGACTGCTCTCTTTAAATAAATCTAATTCAAAGCTTTGTCTAAAAATGCAAAATCCTTATGTAAACACACTTCAGTAGATTTCCTCCCCAGTATGATGAAATTTTGCAATAAGTGAAATGGCTTCCTGTAGCTGCACAAGCATACCTGAGGCTTACCAGAGCATGAGTGGCAAAGCATTAGAAATGACAATAATAATAATTATGGTAAATGGTGATTAAACACATGCTCCTGGATCGAGGCATTATAGAATCCTTTCTTGTAAAAAAATAAATAAATAAATAAAAAACCTAATATGCTAATGCTAATAATGCTAATATTGGCTCTGTTTTCTAACCACCTGCAAACTATTTTAGCTGTAAGAGCAGGAAGAAAAATGGCACCTGGAAAATGTCTTCAACACACACCTTGAGAGTTCAGTAATGCATGCTACAATGTGTAATTAGCTGTCACCAGCAGTAGCTGGAGAAATGGCGAATTCCATATTGTATATGGTGGCATGCCACGAGGGCAAACAATCTCATGTGAAAATGACACTGTGATAATTGGTGTGTAGTCTATCTCTGCTATGTTTCCCACTGTTGGATCCAAGTATTACTATGTCTCTGCTGAAGCAGAAGGCGCGCACAGTACATGTCCAACTCTGAACGCACACACTTCATTAATACTGCCCACACTGAGCTATGCAGGTATTGCGTCCCACAAGCTTTCCTTCTGCTCATATAGAACGGTCACTATGATAGTGTCACAGAGGTAACGCCACAATACCCCTAAGCTGGCTACACAAGCATGTGCTATCCCTGAGGGGGAAAAAAAAGGAAAATCCCAAAGCTAGATGTGAGTGTTCAGTCAAGCTACGTATTGAAAAGAGTTCTGGGTCTGTTATGAAAAGTTTTCTCTGTTCACATTGGAGATGGGGCGCTCTGCAGCAGAAACAGCCTGCAGCGTGGAGCCTCACCTTCTTTGCGTCATTCATTCTTCATGACACAAATAGCTCAGGACAGCAGAACAAAACATACGGCTGCTGGACTTGGTGGGAGCACAGCTTGGGAGGGTTTTTAATGCTTTTTGGCAAAAGCCCTTCAGCATAATGTTGCATTTAATTGAACCCGAGTGAAATGCCACCGTTCGCCTGTTTACTAAAGTCTTAACACGCACGCGCCCTCACACACAAGCATGCACATACACACACACCTATGTATATATACTTTGCATATTCTTTTAACATGTAAGTCAGCAATGAATATAACCTAGAGGAACATTTTCATGACGTACGTTGGTTAGTACAAGAAACAAGAGAAGGTATATGGACTATTTTTAAGATTTAAGAAGTACTTTTAAAATAAGATTTTTCCTTATGCATTCCTTTGAAAAGGTTCCAGAAGTTATAGCCAATGGGGTGAAGCAAAACTCCAGTTTTGAGATGCAAGCATTGACACTGACATTTCAATCAGCCCCTAATGACAAGGTACAGTGAGCACCGAGACAGCAAAGACAGTCAAGAGCAAAAGCCAGACTTACAAGCTTTAGTTTGGTATCCAAATTCACTACTTAAAGTATTAGACTCACACTTGCCTTCCTTATCCACTGCTTTAACCACATGCAAAAGGAGACACACGAAGAAAGATAATTGCACAGGTTATCCAAGGACACATGCTGTACATATTACGTTGCAATGCCAGAAATCCAGCAGACTTCTGTGGGTTGGAGGCTCTGCACAACTGCTGTCTTCAAATGCATGGGATGCCCACAAATCCAGTTACTACCAGCTTGCTATGATCACGGTTATCATTCATGAATATATAATAATGTATATCATAATCAAATGCATTTAAGTGATGCAGCTACATTTCAGCAACTTTTATAGCAACTAAAGAGAGTACAAACAGACACACAGATCAAATGCTCTATTCATGTTATGCCATGCATTTCCCTCTATTCCTGATTATTCATAACATATTATTTCATCCGTGGTTTTCAATTTAAAGTCATTAAAGAACTGGGCTTGTTACCACCATGTTATAGGCTTGAAGTCCCAGATGGACTGTTGTAATTTTAATTCAGACATTTAGCCTGAATCAGTAAATATATGGTCATGTACAATAATAATACACAAAAGCTTCACTAGGTAAAGGTGTCTAGCAAGGAAATAAACAATCACAACCATTTTAGTTTAACCAATAACAGCATAATATATGATATAACCAATACAACTGATAATATAAACCAATAATAGCAAGAACAGCCCTGGATACCTGTAACCACTGGTAGCATATGCTTTGTAAAGTGCATTTAGCAGTTTGAGGATATTTGAGGAGTGAACAGAGTAACCAATCCCAGACATCTATACACATCTCTGCCAAACTGAATGTGACAAAGCTACTGCGGTGAGAAAGCAGGAGTTACAGTGCAGACTCATAATTCCACTCTAAATTCCAGTTCCTATTTCTGAACTTACAGGCTTCTAGGCTTTTAGGCTTTCATCAGATCTGGCCCGCCTTGATTAATAAGGGACCTCAGAGAAGGAGAGATGTTAGATTGAGGGCACATTAAAAGAACTTTTATGCATTACATTTTTTGAATTACATTATGATTCGTGGCTTAAAATTCCATAATAAAAATGTGGTCTGGAAACTTCTCTCAGTTATTCAGCTGTTATTTTTCTGGTGTTCTTATATTATGTGGTGCCTATAGGACCCTTCATGAATGTCTTCAATGTAAAACCAAAACACTTGCTTTTTCAGCTTATTATAGTCATGACATGAAAAAGATGACAAGTTCTCGTGTTCTCAACTTATTTCCTTTCCTTGGATCCGCGTAAACCATACAGACTGTTATTGCTTCAGTGGGATGCCCTGTATTGATATTTATTTTATTAATAGGCCGTAAATCTGTTACCTAACACAAATATTGCCTTTTTCATTATGTTGCTTTCATATCAGTATAATGTAATTTTGGGTAGACACCATACTTTGATGTGTATTGAATGTTTTGATACTGATGGGAAATGTATGAGTGATGTGAACTGAAAAAAAAAAAAAACTCTTAGCTACAGATAGCTATGTCTCACCAGGCTAATAATCAGAGCTCCACTGGTTCCCCTGCAGGGAGGGACCTGGGTTCTTATGCCTGCAGCTATTCGTCTTGCCAGGAAGTTTTGCTTTGCAATTGCGCAGGTCGTGGATTTGAACCTGACTCAGACCACACTCGTTGCAGATGCATCCAATTCACGACACAGCAGCTTCTCATTTCCACATACAGAATAATGGGGAGATGTGTACTATAAAGGAAAACACTGGCTGAATGATTGCAGATAAGATGTAGCCAACTCTTCGTTACACTCTCCAGACAAGTTGGCTTAACGGCTATTTTGAAACGGATGCCTCTTTAAAGTGATGATGTGCTGTTGGGGTAATTGCCAGTGCAGTTTCCCCAGGGAAGCTAGATTTTATTCCAGCGGCATGAGAAAATGAACCAGGGGCCAGCGTGTGCTTGCAACCAGATACGCAAGGTAGAGAACTAGTCATTCTTACACGTTTATTGTGTTTTCTCTACAGCAAGAATGGTAATTCTGGTGTACACAGGCTTAAATTAGCCAAATAAATCAATAATATGGACGTATGGAGGTTACTTTTAGGCAAGCCATCACAGAATGTACCCCTGAAACATCTGGGCAGTGATGACTGGCAGATGGCCCACAAAAAATTCAAATTATGATGATAAAGAAGACAAAAATGGCAAGAACATCAAAGTGATGGCATGGGAATGATCTCTTCATGTATAATAAACAGTGGTGACCAACAGAACATTAAAATGGACTACTGCTAAAATATCAACTGACCACAAACACAGGAATATCTGATAATAAAGAGGGCATGGTAAAATGGTAAAATGAGGTAAGATCACATGTGTTGGTCAAATAAAAAATGGAATCCAAGAAGTACTTTCTTACTGTATAGGTAACCTTGGTCATTTTCATGTTGGCATTTAATGTTGCTTGACAATGTCATTTAAAGAATTTGTTCAAATTCAATAGGAAATGTTTTTGCAAAATATTAATTTATAACATGAACACAAATAAAATAATCTTGACAATCTTCCTAAACTGAACATCTGCCCTGACGTGAGAAAAAAGCGCTATGCACTTTCGCGTAACAGCAATGAGATAAACCTACTATCTGCCATTGTGAAAACAAGTAATAACATTTCTCAGTTGTGGGAAACAGACATGTCATGCTAAAGAAAGTGTTCCATGCACTGACAGGTCTGCACCAATAATATTGGGTTTCAAATCTGAAAGGTAAAAGCTGAGTTGTCATTTATACAGAAAAGGATGGCATAAACTTTAGAGTGATTTTGACATGTGAAATAATCATATCCTGGTTCTTAGGACATCAACATTAAAACAAAGAATCTATTCAACCCTGAGTGATAGCTCATAGACATTCCCTCTGAATGCAAGCTCCTGAAAATGACTAATCTTAACAAGTTGATGTTTTTATTTTCACCATTTCACAGCAAGAATTCAAATATGTCAGTTTCATTTTGTTACTGGAAAGTAAATCTAGTGATAGAATGGTGTGGAGGAGCTAGGAAACCCCATTTGCAACCAAAATGTTGCTGGTTTAAATTCTGAACTGGGCATGGCGGTTGTACCCATGAACTAGGTGTTTAACCCAAATTACTTTAAAAAATGTTCAGCTGTACAAATGAATAACATGTCCGAACACAAGATATGTAATTCATTCTTGATAAAAGCATCTAAAAAAACAAACACTTAATAATAACAACAAAACATACTTAGAAGCATTAGAGTAAATGCTGACTAAAAAAAAGAAAAACAAAACCTTTCAAACCAAGCCAAAAAATGTTTTGTTCCAAAGCAGTGTATTGCTGATTCTTAATGAAAATTGGTAGCTATATGTTTCAGCCATGCAAATAAGAATAAAGGGCCAATCCTCTCAGGAACCGCTGTTAAATTGGACAAAAACGGGAAGCAATGAAATGCTGTACGGGTATTACCATATGCCAATGCCTGACCGAGGGACTAGCATTTAAAAGCAATCAGCTAAATTCAACATGCTTGTCTGGCCCCCGAGGATACTGTGATTATCTTGTGGAACTATAAAGTAAAAAAGAACAAAAAGTCCTTTTTACTTACAGCTTATTATAATGACCGCCTAATCTTCTCCAGGAAATCTATTCCAGTTGCCAGCGTAAGGCCTTTAAATGAGGCGTGACAGAATAAACCTTTTTTCACTTCACAAGTGAAATCATCCTGTGTTCCGAATATTAAGTCAAACAAAAAGATGCAGCTGTAACAGTAATACATTGGGTTTTATGGATTAAAACGAAACCACTTAAACTCATTAAATGCCTTGCTAAATCATCAAATATGGTTTATCTGTCAAAACAAGTTCAGCAAAAGATTTACAATTGGCATATGTTCCAAAAATACTTGATGACGGAAACTTAGTAGGCCTGCATTGGCATCAAACTAAACCATAACACTATCACAAAATCAAATGTCTTAATGTCATATCTTCTAAATTTGCTGAATGACTTGCTCATTGATCATATGCTCATAACATAAGTTTAAGTATTTCAATAGTCAACTTTGTGTCAATGAATAGTACTGTGAATTTACTACAGTCATAAGAAATGAAAGTCAATCATTAAAGGGTGATGCCCCCAGGTTGGCCAATAACAGGGATTTGTATAGAGCCAACGAGCAGGTTACTGGCTGCCATTCTTGAGTGGTTGAATCTATAAAGCTCTGCTCAAGGCTCAGTTTCATGTACACAAGACTAATATATAAGAAGTCTGATCCGCGATTCACCAGCAGCTAGAGGGGGATTGTGTTTGCAGTTGATGGATTTTGACCACCTCACCTTCTTTCCATCTCTGCAGCAAGTGGTAGACAGCAACATATGTATCCACACATAACTTGTTAATTATGTGTTAATTGCAGGTCCATTAGGCAGATTTTCTAAAAAATATAATTAATAAACTGTCTCAGTGTGAATTTCCCATATTTTCAAGGTAACTAATTAAGATGCCTCAGGTTTGTTCTGACAAAAGACACTTTACATTTAATTCTGGATCAAATAAACTAAAATGATCCTGTATCTGCTTTGCTGTCGAATCTCAAGAGCATTATGAATACGGAGAGCTAAAAATAGTTTATTTCCCAGAGGAAGACACCAGGTTAAATATCAATTCATCATTATTTTTAGATTCAATAAAGGATGACAGACATATACACAGCAATAAAAATTTATTATTACTAATATTTCAAACTGTACTTTTAACTTTTTTGTTCTATGTGCAGAGCTGATATAAATCACTGACACTAAGATTTGCAATAGGGACATAACCAAGAGATATATGGGACGAGAACAGCGTGTTTCTCTCTAGGATATGCCACAAAAGTTTTATTTGTGAAAACTCATAAAACAGCTCAACTTCTTTTAAAAAGCCTCAAAGGAGGAGATTGAGTGTACCGTAGACTCTTAGAGATAGTGCCAGTCCTCTTCTGTAGCTTCTCAAAACCCCGCCCGACATGTCAGACAATCAGGTACAACTCCCAAGGCTGTTGACCAAAGCCCCTTTGATCTAAATGACAGTCCTCAGAATAAAATTGGTTGTACCACCGGTATTCAGATTTGGAAAGAGATGTTTTTTTTTCATCTTTTGTCAATCTTATTCAAAGGTCAACGTCAAATAAGGACCAGAAAAAATTAAGGGTAACTTTTCCTGTAAGACCTGTGGTATCAAAAGCTATATAACAACATAATGGGGTGAATACTCAAACATGGCATGAAGGTTTGTCTTTGGAAACATCTGTTAACAGCACCAGTTCACTCAGTTTAACTTTAAATGCAATACCATTTTGCCTTTGGCAAGGAAACAGCACACCTTTGAAAATGATTCAGCATAACTAGATTTTGGAATAAACTTAATGTTGTCAATGTGTGTTCTGTATCAATATACAACTGAAATATATCTTTTATTTTTAACTACATTTGGTTATTTCAAGCGCTGTCATTTATGTTTTAAATTTAAAAGTATGCAGCGTGTTCACATTAACATTACACACCCTACAGATTATATTCACTTGCACAGCATACACACTGCTTTCTAAATATTAGTACTAATGTAGTTTGCACTAGTATAGGTTGCATAAAATATTTTTATTCAAAATGTACTGTCTGATAAATGTAAGAGGAGCACTTTTCCATGGTGACAGCTTTTGTAAAACAATTCTTGGCAGCAGCATGACTTTGAGCTTTAAGTGCTACATTTGATGCTGTGATTTAATCAGTTGTTATCTATTTCAATCCGTGAAGCTGATGTTGAAATAACAGACAAAATTGCGTTATGACCTGATCTGGGCTCAAGAACAGTAACAGAAAATTCAGATAAATATTTTCCATTTCGGAGGTTCGCTTCTGAATGGAAAGGGTAAGCCTGCGTTTGTCTCGGATGCACATACACACACATAACTTACTTGAAATAATGTTGCCAGCTAGCTATATAATGGGACAGCATAGACTGATGATATTTTAACATGCATTCCTCATTGGTTACTCTTTCTCTCCCTCTGTCTCTGAACCAATCATTGGAAAGTGTGTGGTGAGTACTATATGAAAAACAACTCGGCCCCTCTTTCTCCATTACATTACATGAATAGTTGGACCACAGATCATTGACTAGCTTTCTGCAATTTGATTTTCCCACACATTTCAAACATCTGCAGAAACTCCAAAACAACTATCCCTGCCACCAGTCCAGTCTAGAGATTTCACCAACGTTCAATACAATGCTGGTTGGATTTGATCGGTTTCTCCATAACAGTAAGTTTAGCCACACAGCCAATGTGTTTGTGTCCCTCCAGTCTTACTATTAACATTACTGTTAATTTGTATACATAGCAACATTCAAGGATTTTTGTTCACAATATCACTGAATTAATACCAATATACGCTGATGTCTTCTATTATTGATTAGGTTGCCTGATACACATTTTGAAAATCTTCCTCTGAAACAACCTCAAATGAAACAGAACATTTTTTAGAGGGTCATCATTTGCTTATTTTAACCATTTTCTTATGATAACCACGAAGGAATGTAATTATTTGAAAACTTGTTTATGACATTTTGAGATAATTACAGGCTGTATTATAACCAATGGCATTGCGATTCTCTTTCAGTGGACATTACTCAGAGACAACATTGCTTCACATTAATGACATACAGCGACTAACTGTGATCAAGGAGTACAGCTAGGTGAGAACAAAACAGAACCGCAGAGTAACGTTTACGCACACATCGATGCTGTGTAGCAAAATAATAAGTCTGCAGTCCATTCTAACCGATTATCTATAGTTGGATTATTACTCTCAGACCACTTGGTGACTTTCTACATCAATGACAAATAATTTCATCTGCGTTAGCACGACGACATCGTAGCCCACCAAATTAGCTTTTTAACTTCAGGTGATTGGTTAGCTCCTGTCCTAAAAAGGAGCACATTGCACATACTAAATGTATTCTTATCATGCGGATACGCGTCATACAGCCAGATATAATGACTGCCTATAATTATTTTTCAATAAAAGTATGTCCTCTCTTGCTATTAACTGCAATGCTGTATGATGCCCGAGTCTCGTAGACTATACGTGAACAACTTCGAGATAACGCGCGCGTCCTTTTTGCGTATCCTTACGAAAACACACAACACAAACACGACCTGAAAGCGCAAACGCACCGGGCTGAAAAAATGATAATCGAAAGGACAGTATATTGCAAGCGTACGTACGTCTCGAAATTTATCCCAGCGTCCGGTGAGCCATTTATCATCCAGAAAATTGCCGCCGTCCGATCTGGCTGCTGCCGGGAGAACCTGACAGCAGGCGACTGCACAGACGCACAACAAAGCTGCATTCAGCATCTGCAACACAGGGGAAGACAAAAAGACATGTCAGACTATAACACGGTGTATTCGCATTCCCTGCGCTTGCGAAAGGACACATTTTTGCATAACAGCGGGGTTTAACTGCACGCGTTCGATATAATTAGGGCAACTGTCACCTTCCGAGTCATCTCAACGCAGTTGCATGAAGATGACAATCCTATCTGCCTTTCTGCTGCTATCTCTCAGCTGCGACTAACAGCACTTCAGCTTCGCTGCCTGGCAGTCGGTCCTCCGCTCCGCTCTCCGCACTGAGCGCAATCTCGCGGTGGCGGGTGCGCGCAAAAGAACCCCCTACGCTTCCACCGTCCGCGCAGACGAGAGAGAGAGAGAGAGAGAGAGAGAGAGAGAGAGAGAGAGAGAGAGAGAGAGAGAGAATGACCCCGTCATTCGACCTGCTGCAATGTTCTACGTTGAACGGTGTTTGACCAAACCGAACCACAGTTCCGAATAATAAATAATAAAAAAGCCTTCTCCACTTGGACACGGCACTGACACGGCGTTTTGAATCTTATATTAGACATTAATCTAGGGTAGTAAGCTTTTCTGAGTTTTTTTTTTTTTTTAAGGAAGTTTTACTAGGGTGTGTCTTTCATGTTTTAACTGTAAGCTTTTTTACCTAAATTATAACAGTATGGCACAATAAATATACAGGTTTATAACGCAACATTGATTGTGTCATCTAAAGAGTGCGTATTGCATGGTCATGTTGAGGTTTAGAGCTCCCAGTAATCACTAAATTACTTCAGCATGGGGTGATGATGTGCAGATCATGTGACTTTTAAAAACAGTTTCACTAGTAGCTCCATGTGGCAGCCGAGGCTCCATTCGCGTTTGTATTTCCATGTAGACCAAAATACATGCATGTAATGCGTCCTTATGTGGATCTAATTAGCACACAGCATGGCCCTATTCGCATGCACTGTTCAGTATTCATAGTCAATTTTATCACAGTATTCAAAAGAGTAATAATATTACTCAGAGCTTTCAAAACGGAGTTTAAACCTTGTTGCTTTGTGCAGATAAAATTATACTTAAGATATGTAAAAAAAGAGCACTATGTCATTTGAAAGTTTAAAGGATCAAAGGTTGTTGGCAGTGAGACATATATGGGATGAATATGCTTTTATGTTACCTGGACCATAGTACTGCCATTGTTTACGCATGATAATCAATATGTGTATGTATTGTGAATGTGTAAAAACAAATATACTTTAATTTTTAAATTTAATGTTCAACAGCAACAACATTCTCTTTGCAGAAAGAAGTAGAATTAAAGGGACTCCGGCACCCCCCAGTGTCTGACAAACACACTCAACAACAATTAGACCTTGTCACAGCATGTATGGACTATAACATTTATTTGCACTCTGTACAATGCTAATCATACAAATATTTGTTAATTACACATTTTGGTAATATATATTGCAAAGAGTAAAAAGTAAGAAAATAAATTGCTAATCTGCAAAAAAAGAAGAAAACAAGCCATTGTATCATGATATACATTCAGTCTGATGTGTGGGTCACTAATGTGGGGAAAAAATTATGTGGCAACAGTTCTATTTTAAAACATATCACTAAGTTCATACCTGTAATGGATCAAGGTAACCATGTAATGGAGTTATTCATATTTCAGTTTCCCTGTGCCACAACTGATATCTTTACATGTATCATGATTCAAGTGATGGTTTACATTTATTCATTTATTCATTTGGTTCAATTGTGTTTGTGTCATTGTTGGTAAATAAATTGTTATTATTTGCATTTGTTTTACATTTACCATAACCCAGTTATCAGATAACAGTTCTTAATGTTTCATTGGGACTTTCAATGCAATTGCTTTATGGTGTCACATTTGTGATACATGTTTTATATCATTATGTCTGATCTGTGTTGTTCCATAATTTGTATCCATCTTTTCCAATGTAACCTGCAAGCTATTTTAAATGAATAATTTGATGAGTTATATATCATGAATTGCAATAATTTTTTTAAGAATTCTGTCTGACTGTGAGGCTGTTAGATTTTAATCGACTGAGTGACTGTTTGATCCACTGGTTAGTCGATTGATTGATTGGTTTATTGATAACATCCTAATGAGATTTGAGTACAACTGTAACTTATTCTAAGGATACAGGGAATGTTATGGGCCTTCATTTTTGTTTTCCACCCTGAGCCTGATGTTTAAGGGGTAGCATCCATTCGCCCAGAGTGCGAGGTCATAATCCTGTAAGCTTCATCACAAGATTCAGCTTTAAGTGTATTTTTGTCTTTGGCTTGCTTTGTGTTAATTTCTCCCAATATATTAACTCTTAAGAGGTCCTGATCAAAACATTACTCAGATAAATTTACTTCAATTGACAGCTTTCCCACTAAAGCAGCACAAAAGCTAAATATGCAAAACTTCAAGTCCAGGGACTACTCCATCCTAGGGCCTTGGAGCCCATCTCACTGTTACATTAACTTTGTCCCCAGCACATGAAAGTAAGTCATATCTTAAATAGGTCACTTAACTATTGAAGTCAGCAACACATTGATATGCAGGTTGCAGAAGAGATTGACCTTGAACCCACAGTATGAAGGGTATTCATCACAAAAGCCTTAGAACATAAAAAGAATGGTGACAACGATGAATATTTACACTATTTGAAAGCTGCATTAAAATTCCTCAGCATACATCATCCACTTGAAAGGCACATTAAAATATGTGATGCAGATTGGCCAGAGTATTACTGTTTCTGCATATGTAAAGAGTATTAAACATGGTTTTCTTACCAAGTACGCACCACATTGTGAAAGTAAACGTCTCATGTGCTGAACAGGATTTTTCTGGTTTTGTTGTTAGTCTTTTTTTTAACATGCCTTCATTTATTGAACAAAGCTGAGAATGCCTCCATGCCCTCACAGAAAATGCAAGTTCAAAGACAGCTTTCCACTTTGCTTTTGTTTACAGTGACCAGTGTATCAATTTCCCCTTTAAGGAAATGGTGTGATCTGAAAATCTTTACCAAGAACAAAGGGCATTGTTAAGCTCTGGAACAGAGCAGGCAAAGCCAGGGACATTTCAGCACCAGAGATGTCGGTGGGGTGCCTAGTAAATAAACAACATTAAACCCCTTAGTTTCCCAAGGTTTAAGCTCTTAATTGTTTGTCAAAGACTTTCCTAATGGAAAGTTGGTTGTTCCATCACAGAAATATGGTCTTGGGCTTTCATGGGTTTTTTCTTTGATGTTCCTGCTAATGCCCATTAGAGTCTCCACATGCACTGAGAGGAGTTAAACCCTGTTTAAATTTGTATATATATATATATCCAAGTTGCAAGGACTGTTCAAAGGTTATTGTTCTGACTGGCTTCATTTCTTTCCATATGTCCCAGAAAGGCACTATTTCACAGATCTCTAAAATAGAAAACGTTTGTATGTTCCATAGGTATTGACCAATCAGATGGAAGCAGGATGGGAAGATGTCAGTCATGTCCACGTGGGGGCATGGCGTGTGAAATCTGTGTAGTTTGCCTATGACACGGCTGCGCACATCCTGCAGAAGCAATCAAGGTGACCCCGCTGCTCCTGAAGCAAAATCACATCTCCAGTCTTTAGAAGTGACCTCTATGTCTTCTGTCATCCCAGCCTGTTTTGTACATTGGCGTCTCCTTTTAATTCTGAGGTCAACTGGCATAGAAATCTGGAGATATCAAATAACATAGAATATAATAAAATAAAAAAGAACAACCTTTTTAAGACTGTATACATAGATTATATTATGAATATATAATATTGTGAACATAAATGATCATGATTTTAAGGCACTCCATGTATATGCAGTATATAAGTAGATACAGTATATTATATATAGTGTGCGCACACACACACACACACACATATACATTTGAAGTGCTTGAAAAGAATGTCAATCTGTGCAAGATACCATTCAGTACTAACAAGGACAACAATTTCTTTTGAAGAAAAAACAGAACTCGACTCCTGGTGTGATGAAAAAATAGAGTTACCATGGAAGCACCCTCAAAAAGCCTTGCCTGAAATTGTATTTGTTGCACTGGCGGGGACCATTGTGAATGTGAAAGTGCATTTTGTCATAATCGGTTCATAGCTACCGAGGTCTGTTTTTCTTTTTTTTTTTTTAAACCTGATGGTGTTTTACAGTAGGTGTTTATTGGCATAAAAATGGCAAAAAAAAACAGAAAGAGGCATCACAAGGCCTCTGACACCCATGGGAATGTTCCATTATTTACCCATCATCATTAAAAATGCAAACAGTGGGTCAGCAACGTATGCATGCATAATATCCTGAGGACTTTTCTCTCTGAGCTCTGGTGAGGAAAAGCACACATTCTGGCCTGTGGCAGGAGCACAGCTCTCTGGAAGTCTGCTGTAAAACGCACATGGCTAAAAAAGATCACCTGTGCGTGTTTCATTAAGCTTCAGCTGTTAAATCTTTAATATCCCTCACTGTTGCAGTAAACCAGTTGTTAAAAAAAAACATTACTAGCTGGAACAGTGTATGCATTTTTTATACTGATTATAATTACAGTTGATCTATATTCTAAATCTGGGGTAGCGAAAGTATGTTAAATCTTATATTGTTATTATATTGCTTATGGAAGGTTATGTAAGTAGCCAGATGCATTAATACATTAATACATTAATATATACTTCTGTACAGTAGTATACCATTATTAACTTAACCTGAATGTTGGTTTATCCAGTTTTTCATTTAAATATATTTTATTGATTATTATTAATATTATTTAAATATTAATTTTGTGACAGTATTTATATAGTAAAATTGTACATGATTAAAACAGTCATTGTTACTTAAAACTGTACAGATGGATTCATCAGACTCACTTTCCCCAATAAATTTTTGTTGGGATAGCAACTGAAAACAAGTGTTGCCTGACAGAATCTGTCAATCTGAGGCATATAATTCAATATTCACTCAAGTGTTACAGGGAAAAAAAAAAAAAAAAAAAAACGCCCAGGTCTCAGCTGCATTCTCGACTCAAAACACAACACCTGCGTCTTCGGCGGTCTGCAGGCCTTGGACCTTGAAGGCTGATGGAATTCAGCTCCTGAGGAAAGAAGAAATGGAATAATTCCATTTCCATGACCGGTTATTTATTTTTCAAGAGATGCCATGCGATGCTTTCTGGAGAAAGAGGAGACAGAAGACATAGGGATTTGTTTACATAATCCCTCAGAAACTGCAGAGCGAACTATTGCCATCAGGAAAATTAGCAAAACAAACAATAAACCAAAATTGCATTATGTCTACGTAGGATTAAACTGTGTAAACTTCTGTTCAGTTGTGTTAGCGTGCTTAAACAGCATTTTGCTAATTAGTCATCTATTAAACCAAATCAACTTAGTAAGTGGGGAGAAAATGCAGTGAGACATTGAATATGGACTCATCTATGTGGTTATGTGCATAAAGAGTATGCCATGCAAGGGACAGAGTAGAAAGACCCATCTGCTCATACATTGACTTCAGGACCACAATCCTCTGTGCTAGCCTGCATTTCCAACAGAACCAGGGTTATTAGCGCACAAGCCATTGACCAGCTAACCTGCGAGCTTTCATTCACGCTTGTAAGATAAAGCTACTGACATTGCGGGCAGAGGAAAGCATGCTTATTGGCTTGTTGATACAAAATGGGCATAAACATTAAGGTAAGGTTGCAAGGTTGGTGCCTGTGTATTGGTGCTGTAGATTGGTCAGGTGTTCTCCTCAAGACAAGGTTCCATACCTCCACACAGGGAGGTATATTCTCAGCACCAATTCCCATAGGTGGGAAAGAGCAATGTCAAAGGATATAGCTCAATCACCATTTAGTTAAGATGGGCTTTGGCAGCACCCAATGGCTGAAATACCCTCTGGCTGGAATATCATTGCTCAGGGCAGGGCAATGCAGCCCACCCACTCCAGTGAGGTCGTCCAGGAGGCAAGACTTCACATGCGATAAGCCTTGCATAGTTTACCTGGAGAGCCGGTCATAAGCCAACATTCTGCTGTTTTGGTCTTCCAGAAAAAGAGCAAATCTGACCCCTTAATAAATTGGAGTCCTTGTGGTGTTAGTTGTACATGAGCTTGCATCGTTATAATTAAATGCTGAACAGGGAAATGTATTTACTGTAATATAGTGTAATTTACTAATTTACTTTCATTTCCCATCCCTGTTGCCACCCTACCTCATTTGTGGCCACTCTTCCACGTTGGAATTTTAACTAAGACTAAACTAGTAAGCCAGGCTGCTATGGAATATGACTGTAATGCAGTTTGAAAGTGTGCTATCGCTGCAGATTTGACCCTCTGGGGAATCCTGTTTCTTCTTCTCGATTTTGAGCTCTCTTTTTCTTTCTCTTTCTCTCTCTCACTCTCACTCCATCGCCTTTTGGTCCTACATCTCAATCAGTCATGCAGCCCACTTGGGGAAAGCCGTTTGAAATTTTTTCATTTTATCTGTTCACAGTCAATTGAACGTGGATGTATGTGATCATTAGAGGGCTCGGTTTGCGGGCTGTCAGACGTCCACTGCGTGCAGATGATCCAAAGTCTCCTCTCAGTCATCTGCTGACAGAACCGGAGACCCAGGTGATGCCAGAGGATGACCTTTGCCCTCTTCCTCACACAAATGAATTCACTGCAGTGCTTGCCCTCTTCTTTGAAATGCTAATGCAGGAGAGAATGGTGGCAGTACAGGTAATGGTTTGGGCCACGGAATACATTACATACACTGCATGCCGTGATTAGCCCATCCATATTGTAGTGGACTTGTAGCAACCGAAACAGCATCTCATTCAAATGAAAAAAAATGCAGCATGATACACTGTAGTACAGTTGCATATATTAAGGTCTCCCTACTGGTGTGATTAGACCTCTGAAACTCATCCAGAATCCTGCTGCTCAATGTGTCTGCAACCTTCCCATGTGTTCCTGTGTCTCACCCTTTCTGATTTCCTTCCACTGGATTACGCTAGCTGCTCGCAACCATTTGAAAATGGTGGTGTTGGCCCACCGAGCATCTAGGGGAAAAGCTCTTTCATATCTGTAATTGATCATCAGAATTTACACACTACAAACCACCCCCTGTCTGTCATGGCCCCCAGTTTAATGAGCCACCTCCTCAGACTGTATCTTGCTGCCCCTTCTTGTACATTCTCTGTTTCCATGTAGGGCATGTGTCATTGCATTTATGTAAATTGCTGCAGTACCTCTGTATTCACTATGGGCACTAGTTATTACCTCATTGTGTGGTTGATTGAGATCTGCTCAGATGTGCTTTATTTGTGTTCCGTTCTGTATTTACTGTTATACTGTTGTGTTGTGCTCATGTACTTTTGTACCCTTGCTTTGTAAGTTGCTCTGGATAAGAGCATCTCTCAAGGGAAAAAAGTAAAAGTTCAGTATATTGCAAAATTTTACAGGTATGTGTCCGATATCAATAAAAGGACAATTATTCAATAGGACCTGCAATACCGTTTGTTGGAAGTATTTGTGAAGAGGGCACCGTATTGACACATCTGTCACGCGTGTTTTGATGGCTTGGATGGTCGGTGATTTGTCTCCCAGGTGATTGTTGCGCGCGGGCCCAGCGGAAAACTAAGAAACTGGATGACGGCTGATTGTGTTACCATTTTAAATGGGCTGCCGTGTCCCCGCCGAGTTCTCCTGATTTTGCCTCGCCTCTTACCTGTCACGTCTGATTAACCGGGCCCCCACTATCCAGTCGCTCTGTGTGGTGTTTCAAATTGCACTCCTTGTCCTTAACGAGTCACCTGCAGCCTCTCGGAAATACAGCGACGTACCGGCGTCTCTCATCACCGCTGTCTGTCTGGAGCTGGAACCCGGAGGACATCAATCAGCAACATCTTAAAAGCGCACTTTCTTCACCTCACCTTTCTGTCGTAATCCGGTTATCAGATGCAATTGCATGCCGTTTGCAGTGTTCTTGGTAACCACACTGGACTGAGAATGAGACTACATTTGCAACCAGTGCATCACTCACCAGATGCACTTATATAACACTGTGGGGTGCTGCATGTTACAGTGCGCCATGGTGTGTGGTTCAATGTTGTAAGAGAAGGGTGAGATATGCTGTAATTCAGGTTGATTGTTGATAGAGTACAATTTATTCACTGCATCAAAACATCAAAGAACTTCAGATCATTTCATATTAAATGGGAAAAGGAAACAGAGCCAGAAATAGACCCAAGGGGACATACAGTACTTCCTGTCCTTGATATGTAAGGATAAATTTAACATTCTTACTATATAAAAACATCACTACAATACTTACCCTTACAGATGTCTGCTGTTTCAAATTTTTTTAACACATTACAAGTCAAATGTTAGGCACATTTAACATAGGATATTTTTTTAAAAAAAGAAGATGGATCATTAATATTAATGTGTGGCGTTTCAGCAGCACATCAGAATATGATTTTCATAATTGTGATGTTATGTATGCACAATATGACAACAGTTTTTAAACTAAGAATTACAGGCATAGATAATTATGAAATGTTGTTGTAGATTTATTATAGTTCAAGAAAATGTTCCATTATGATATATAATTATTAAATTACATCTCATCTTGATGCTACAAAACTGCCTTAAAACTGCTAAAACTACATTGATCTTTAACAGTATAAGAATATTTACAGTACATAAACATGAGCCATCCACAATGAATGTGCTCTGCTATAATCTTTCAACTGTGTCCTCCGTCAAGCACTATATCTTTTTAGAATCAATAGGACAGACACCTTTCAGTCTCCATTTTGAACAGTAACTAAGATGGTAACAGTGGCAACGGCCATGAATGATTTGTTCTCAGCAGCATAGACAAGGTCAGAATATAAGCAGATTTGTATTATACTATTGATGCGGTATGTGTGCATGTGTGTGTATGTGCGCTTGTGGAGGAGGGGGGATGGTTATGAAGCTGCATGTAATAAAATTGCATATCTCTTCTGTTGTAATTCACCTTCAATAATAATTCTAATAATAATGCTTTTGAAAAACATATGTCATAGCATTCTATTTTAAATGACCCTAGCTTATATTACTACCTGCTACCATTATATTTGTATGGTAAACTCACAATGAAATAGCTGGAGAATCCGGAATATTAACAGCCTGCTTATTTGTTCCCCAGAGTTAAGGGCAGAGTACCACAGCAGTTATACTGATTGCTCTCTCATGGACAGATTTATTTGTTTGTCAGATAGTCAAGTATTTCACTTGTGAGATTCTGTTTGCCGTACCTGGAAAAATGTGCCATCACTAGATATGAAATGATGAACCACATTATGTAAGCATTCATGCAGTGCCACTCTTCTGTAGTGAAGTGGGCCTGTATTTTGTGTAAATGTATGCAAATGTGTTCCTCTGATTGACAAGGAATATGAAAGGAGTGAAGGTCGAAGAAAGCTCTGAATGGAAAGCGTGGTGCTTTATGCATCAATGCCGGAGTTATGCAACACCTGGACACTGCTGAAGCCGACTCAAGGTCTGTTCCTCACCTGATGAGAGCTGAACTCAACTGCCTTTGCTTCCAGTTTGTTTTCAGCAGAGCACCATGAGGTTGTCTTGGAATTACAAAAAAAAACAGCCTCTTAATGTCCTGCAATTACTTCCAAACACTTCTTGTTATTTGGAAAATCACCCGAGTCTCTGATTTCAGGGAAGGGAAACCGGTTGCATGTTTCAAGACATTTTACAGCTGAATTCCTTGTCACTCTGCATCTGCCCCCCAGCCTAGGGGGAAAACATCAGGTGGAATAAACCTTTAACTCGACCATTTTGGATGTGGTTTAAGCATGATTGCGTGTGAAGTTCAGGTTTTTCCGTTCCATTCAGCTGTGAAACAGCACTGAAAAAAAAAACCCATCTGCCTGGTAATATTAGTGTTTATGATTCCTGTTTCAATGGCGCCTACCGCAGGTTTGTTCTGTGAGGAAAATAAACCCAGAGAAAGTGTTTGATGCATCGCTCACTGCGCTTCCTGGCTTGAGGCACATGAGGGCTCCATTCAGAGTGCACTGCTGCTTTCAGCCCAATGCCTTCCTGTTCACAGCTTGTCAGGCATTTACAAATCTGCTTTCAGGGCCATGTGTTCACCGTGTCTGACTTGTTTTGAAGTATTTCTGCAATCAGTTTCTGCTACTTTAAAACAATGCCAAATAATGCATTAATAGAAAGGAAAACAGTCTTGTATCGTGTTAGCAGTTGCTAATGTTTTGCCTGCTGAGGTCTGCGACAAAACATGAACGACAAGGAATGCAAGGAAGAAGGCAAGGACAAGGTGGAAATGAAAAAAAAAAACTCAAATTAATCTAAAGATTGTGTCTTTCTTCTGTAGGTGGATGTCAAAAGTTGAATAACAACACACAGATTATCACATTATTTCACATAAAAACAAAACAAAATGATGATTATTTGAAAAAAAAAAAAGTACTGTACCCACAAAAAATATCAAGCATGAATAAAATATTGCCTAAATTGAAGCACACATGCCAATGCAGCTAATAAAATACAAGTTTTCTGCTCCTGCTAAGCAATTCAGGATAGGTTTTCCCAGTGCTCAGCTTAGCCCCAACTATGTTTTGAAACCCTGAAAATGACTGAGGCCCTTACAGGCAGAACACAAGAACAACCTCTGGAATCCTCCTGTTTTTTTTAAGGTACACTACTGCCACCTAGTGTACACGAGGGTAGACTTGAAGGGCTCTTAAATCCTTCAATTCAAGGAAGGATTAAAGTGTTCTGAAAACCTCTGTACCCTTTCAAATACCATTAAGGATCTGACAAAGTAATTAATGGGTTAGCAAAACCAACTGAACATGTGCAGAAAAAGTGATTTATCAATGCATATTTATTCTAAATTAAAATTTCAAAGAAACGTTCAAATGCAGTTTCTTGTTGTTAATACATAATTGTCAGGAACACATGTAGGGATTCATCCAAAGTCCAGGCCAAAATGGGCAGGGGGGTTTGGCTTTATATATGCCCTTTATAAGCTGTCCTTTATGATCCTTATGTCATAATTACTGTCAACATGATTGTAATGCTGTAAGAGATTTGCTTTAAAGACTTTGCTTTAAAACTCTACAGAAAAAATACTTTTTTAGCTGGCTAAAAAAAATGGATGGCACACATTGAAACTGTCATCTTGCTTGCTACTTACTGCAGTTGATAAACTAACAAAAATAACAAAAAAGAAAAAGGTTTTCAGAGGTATTTAAATCAAAAGTATCATGTATAATCCATACCACACAATTTAAATTGCATAAAGCAATAAGTCCTGACAAAAAAAGTGAATGAATAAAAACTAGGTTACTCGCTATGAAGGGGTCAAAGGAGGAGTGTTTACATTTTTTATCAGGAAAGTATTCAAGTATGTATAAAATGAAATAATCCTGACACATAACAATGATGTTGGCATGTTTCACACGCAGACTAATTAGCCCTTTGGGGAGTAGCCATGAATGTATGTTCTGCATGGTCCATATAGAGTATTGCTGTAGAAGCGCTGTGGCCTCGCAACATTCCAGCTAATCTAAATATCCCGAATGTAGCTAATCAGACATCAAGGATTTTTATATGTGTCAAATATGGAAGTACTGTATTATGTATGGTGTAAACATCTTCATGCTGTTTCCATAAACCCTTTTTTCATAAACCCTTACCCTTATTATTATTATTATTATTATTATTATTATTATGGCATTACTTCATACAGATATAAATGTAAATTGTTACAATCAGACTAACCCCTTACAGTGAGAATAAATTAGCTGTGACACCGATCTGGTGTGCTCTCATATTCAAGTGCTTTAAACTTGAATCAGTGCAGCTAATTCAAATGTCTTATATTTTTTGGCCTAAACCTGTGATTGAATGTACATTTATTGAGACAGATCACCAGTGTGATGAGTTGGGTGACAGAAAGTTTCACAGTTTTACAATCAGCAAGCGCAATTCACTTTTTTCTGCACACTGGAGACCCACACCACTGGATTCAATGTGATGCAATGCACACAAGCCACAACCTGATGAAATCTGTATGCAAGTAGCACGGGTTTTTGACGTGTGTCTTCTACATTAGCTACCCTGAGTAATTCTACCTATATTAATAAAAAGTGTTAAATGTGTATTTAGATTACATCTAAATATATGGAACACTGTGTGCTATATGACCAACAATAGTCATGCCCATGTATGACTGCATTTCTCTTGTTCCATCACAGTGAGTGTGATTGACTGATTGATTGATTGTTGTTGTTGCTGTTATTCTTACTATTGCTTTCATTCTGTTGGGGAAGAACAAGAAAATAGCTTTGTTTGTGTTCTTGCCAAGTAAACAGATGAGAAGATCTGCATGATCAAAGGAATGTAACCCATTTTTAGTGCCTACTTATGTCAACTACTTATGTCAACCACCACTTACTGCAAAAGGCCTTTCCAATAAAGCTGCTCTTCACCTTATATATATCTACCTTAATGCCCTCGCGTCACAGTGGTGACCTTGATCATGGCATGTGCAATGAAACCAAGGGACACTTCAAAGACACACTGATGAATATCGCTCGGATTCAATTACACAAATTCGGAATCAATGATCTTTCACCAAGGTGAATCCAGCAGTTTATGCGGGGTATTGGGAATGCCAGGATGACATGGTAAGCTTCATACAGCAATTGTATCAGCTGGAAGTGAAGTACTTGTTAAAACAGCTATCAATAAATTTTGCTTTGAAATACGTATGATCCAGGATACCATGTTTGGCATGTCCAGTGTGGGTATGCATGTGTGTGCTTGTTTATGTGTCTTTATGCAGTGCACTACTTAAAAAACAGAAAACAGTTTTGGCAGAATACACACCTACAAACTGACATAGTACGCTGTATTATACTAAATGTTTACAAACAAGCCTCCTGCCCCAATTTTTTTTCTCTCTAGCTATAATTGCAAACCTGAAACACGTATTCATATCATGCGTATACTACTAATATATCATTCACCTGAACAATCAGAACTTCTTAAAAAATAAGGCTCTCAATTTCCATTCAGAAACACAAAGTTGTGCATATTCGTACACACTTTTTGCTTGCAAAAAAATTTCCTATAACTGTGTTTTAAGAGTGACTATGAAGCCCAGTGCCAGAATACTGTTTCAATATACTGTACAAAGTGGAAGAGAGAATCTGAGTCAAAATGCTTTTCCATTACAGTGGAATACAAAGTATTATCAGCAAAATGGCTGCTGCTTTTTTGTGAAAGTGTTATTTTAAGCTTGGTGGGAGGCGTGACAGCAAAAAACCAAAAACAAAATGAAAAGGGGGAAAAAAAAAACATAAAAGCGGAGTAATTGACTGTGCTATCAGCAGCTGTGGGTGTGCAGTGAGAAATGGAGCTCTTTAACATGTGGGAATGGAGGCTTATCACTGCTTACAGAGCACACAACTGGAGGCAGAGATAAGAACACTATCAGACAAAAATGCCTGGACTGACAATATGTTGTTAGTTGGAGCAATGAGTGCTAATTGGGAAAAGCCTTCATTTCAGAACTTGGCCAAAGCCTTGACTTTTAGCCCTATATTACCAATGCCTTAATCCGATACTTACACATATCCATCCAGAGTGACTTACAAACAAGGTATGTAAATACATAGGATAAAGGAAAATGGACAGTTGTACACACAGACACTGCGTTGTTATAACCAGTATCATAACTGAAATAGACTAAATGAAATGCAACAATGAACATCAGTAAAATAACTAAAAGTTAGACATAAAGAAGTAAACAAGCCACAAGGCAAGTGTGTTCTGTTTATGACAAAAAGCTTTTGTGAAAAACATTATTGCTGTTCTTCTGTTTTACCTACATTAAAAGCAACCTCGGTGAAAATTGCATCATGTTCATAGAGAACTATTACATTTCTGACAATCCAAATGAGCTGTTACAGAGTTGTTAATGCTGCTGATTTTCAATTACATGATTTCAGATTTTAAAAAGTCACTGTCTCCCCCTAGTGGAACATAAATACAGTGGACCCATCTCCACCGACCATACAATTCAACTGCGCTAGATTGAAACATGAAGGAATAAATATTGATAAGATTATGAATATAGGTGTCACATAATCTGAGACTTTTATCTATTTAGATGTTTATTATTGCAATGGCTAAAGGATAAGGAATGATTAGAGAGATTCAAACATACTGTTTAAATAACACTGAAACCATAGTTTAAAACTTTTCAAGATCAGAATTTGGTATTTTAACATACATGCTTTACTTTACATATGAATGATTTTTGTTGAAAGGTTGAGCTAAGTAGCAGCAGAATGAGCTCTCGTTAAGATGTGCAGACATTTGTCCATGTGGTAATGTGACCGTTACCATCCAGGTACCAGGGGTTGGTCTCTCTCTGCTTGCAGTCATTGTAGATGTGACCTGATTTCAGCACAACTTGGGACATGGCCACACCTCCTCTTCTTCCTTGCTAGATTTAAAATTGCACTGTGGGATTTTGACGTGCGCATGGTACAACCTTTCATCTTCTTTCTGTCTATATGTTTAGTTCTCCCTCTACATCCTCTTCTTCTGAAAAAAAAAAACAACAAAGATGCTGTGCAGTGTGGTAAAGAAAATAAGGTATTATTATTTTGACATTTGACAGAATAGGCCCCCAAATTAAAATGCAATGTCCTTTATTCAGATTTCTCCTGACTCCCCTGCATAATTTAAAAACAGGTCATCTCACAGCATTCACAGTCATCTGCAGTAGGAAAAAAAGTGTGAAAAAGTGCATGCGCCGGAGACTAAATCTAATTATTTTAGAAGCCCTTTTAAAGGATATCGACGGCATGGTTAATAGTTTATAAAGGACATCAGAGCAGTGGTCAGATGATATGGGCCAGGCTCAGAGATACCGGAGCGCTCGCGCAGGTGCAAGCGAGAGCACTCCTCCCCCCCTCCCCCGTGCGTTGAAAAAGGACAGATGGCCAGTGAGCGCAGGCCGCCGTGTGCGCCTCCCACGTGGGAGCTTATCTGAGCTAATGCACTTCATTAGCCTCCAGCCTCCAATTACATCACCGGACAGCACAAACGCGCCAGGAAATGCGGGTTGCATCATTACGCTTCTTCTGTGAAAGGAAGCTGCAAAAAAGGGGGCCGTATCAAAGTTTCACAATCGAACACCGGGTATATTGATACTGAAATTCACTAAAACCCAACAAATGCACACAAATTAATTTTAATTTCATTCATGACCTTTTCATTAGTTTCTCAGTGCATGCCATTTTTAGGTGACTGGAGTTTTTAGGAGATTGATTTAGGTCCATGTGATATGGACAATTAAATTCAAAGCATAATATTTGTGTAATGTCCTGTTACTTCCCACAGGTGGTGCCAATGATATAAATTTGAACCAAGCACAAGATACAATCACATGAACCTCAGAAAGTACACTTCAGGTGTAAAGAATTTTTTTTTACAACAGGTTTACACCAGGTCATAGAGTAGACCATAGTCTACACAGTATGCAGATTCTATACTTATTTATCATATAAACATCAAAGAGACCAGAGAGCACTGCACAGAGATATAAAACTTGCTCGATCATGTGGTAATTCAGTGTTCTTGGAAAAAGGTTAATCTTTCCTCATGAAATGAAATTTGAAGATGTAATGATAAATTATTTCCGTATAACATTTCACCAGGATTTTAGTAACAGGACTTTAATGTCAACTGGCGCACTTAATTTTTGTGGGATAGACTTTGCCTTAGGCTTGCAAAAAATATATCAAGGTCCAAATATTCTTTTAAAATCGGTTTCTTGCATGCATTTTGGTCCTCCAGCACCAATATAGCCTAATTCTGCAGGCCTCTCCAATTGCATAGCCTCAAACATCTCATAGTAATCAAATGTTCAAATCAAATGAGTTTGTTAACAAGCCTCAGGGGATGTCATACTAAGCCTTCATCATGCAGCTTGTGTTGTACAACACAAACACACACCTTTAAAATGAACTTAAAATGCATTTAAACATTTCACACTCCCATTAGCCACCGTGGAGTAATTTGCTAAGTTTAGACACACTATATCAGCCAGCATAGCTCTTATCAGTTAAAACTCTTGGAAAAGAAACAAAATATGTAAAACCAAATGACCTTCACATCTGTTTCACCAGTGTCTAGAGATATGCCACCAGATATTTTGATCAGTTCTTTGATTTTGCTTTTAATTCAGCAGTCAGTGGGACATAGAACTTGAAGACCTGACTGGCTGTTGAAAATGCCCACTGTTTATTACATGCCACGTTACAAATCTATGTTATGATCCCTTTTTATTTTTTTATCTATGTTATGATTTTATTTTTTTATTTTTATATATTTTTATTATATTCAGGTTATTTACATTTTGCAAAAAAAATTTGGAATACTACAGCAACACTGTTCTCGAGAGAGGAGGGTGGTCCACAGACCCTGAACACCGTGATCGAGGACAAAGGTCCAAATTCAGCGCTGTCTGTCCTTAATTTTTAACAAGTATTTACACAATACCATGACTGTGGCAATCACTGAAATTACCAAAAAAATGATATGTAAGAATTGGGAGAAATGAAAGCCTGAATGCTTGTGAAAGTGAAAGTGAAGGACAAATTAAACTGTGATTCACAAATGGACATACTGGAATCTCTCATGTATTTAATCAATTTGTACAACTGTGAGATTTGATTCTTAGAGTTAGTCGTAATCTATCAGGTACTCAGGGCCTGTTCTTTTCTTGTGTTTCCCAAACAAAGGAAACTGAAAAACCGCAAAGGAAAACGTTACTTGTACACATGCCAATGGTAATCCCTGTGTTTGCAGAAGGTTGTTTCCTCAACAGTGGAGAAAGCTAGTGAGTACAAAAACCAACAGAGCCATAAAGGGTCTGATAACCTATAGTTTCTCCTGTTAAATAAAACAAATATTGTCACTGCTTAAACTCAGGGAAAGGCCTTTGTTAAACCTTTGTAATGGTAGCAATCTTACACTTTGACAGTGGCTTGATAGCCTTACTGTAATTATTGAGGTAATGTTACAGCGGTCAGCTTCAAATCTGCGATGTTGTTCCTTCCAAATGCTCCACAGCAGCAGACAGGCACTGTACTACCAAGACTTTACTGTGAAACGGCAAACGATGGGAGCGTTAGCAAACGGCTTGGAGGTGAAAAGAAGGACTCAACAAGCCTGTTGGCTCTTTGGCAGAAGTCAAAGAGCAGGAGATAGCAGATTCTGAGAAGCGCCTTTTTGCAGACCTATGGTGTACCAGTTGCTCCCTGTGGATTTTTCCACTTGCCAATCCAAACTGTGCCAGTGAACTTCTGTGAGACCAAACGCCATACTGAGAGGCATAAACCACTAGAAAATGCCTGGGCCAGATGGCAGTTGAGTGAATATGCTGAAGAACTAGCAAATGTCATCACCCACTTTTTCAACCAGCCACATACTATGGGAAGATTCCTAACTATCTGGAAGAGTGCAAACATGGTGACCATATCTTACAAATGAATGGTTGCCAACTACAATAGTATAGACAAAATCCACTTGAAAACCACAGTGAAGCTAATAGGAACTTACAATGTCACTATATCCGGTCTGTGGTGAAGTATGCATATCAAAGCAAATCTCCCTCTGGAATCTATTCAAAGCAATTCACGACTGGCTCACTGGATGATTGTAATTGCAATATGGGTGCTGCTTACTAACATGAGGAAAGCATGTAGCAGTCAACCATGTGACTGATGCTGTGTGAAATCACCCCAGGCCCACAAGATGTGGCATGGATCTTCAGATATGCACATAGTGGGACTCAGAGAGTTACTGCCAATAACACTAATACAACATTGACTAATATAAAACTCCCTCTGGGGTAAGTGTTCAAGCAGCCCGGTTCTCAGCAATAGTGGAAACGTTGGTTGTGCTTACCAAGACATCCGTCTGCTAAATTTCCACAGGCAGAATAACCCATGGAACTGGAGGCTCAACACCTGTGTGAGCCGAAAAGAACAATATGATTCTACATGCAAAAACAAGTTTTGAATTGTGTATTACCCACACAAAAGCACCCGGTGATCAGCCCTCTGTATTTGGTTGGAACAGAACTCCCTGTGGTTCCCAAAGCCTGCAGTCTAGAGTGGTACCTGGACTCTACTTTGTCTCCCAGTTAAAGAAATGAGGAGGAAGTGACTGTCCACCTTGTGACTGCGGACTTGCACTAGCATGCCTATTGATGAGTTACAAAGTGCATATCGTTTTGACCTCTGATCAGGTCTGTGCTAGAGTATGGGAATTCACTGCCTGTGGACCGCACCACAAACTAGAAAGAAGGGTTGGAGAGAGTACAACAGAGCTGTGCTGGCCATTTCCAGACAAGGATCCCAAAGATCCCTCCTCTCTGAAGGAACTGAGAGAGGGTGCTATGTCACTCCTCAAGGCCATGCTTGACCTCTCACATTCCTTGTTAATCATCACAGATTATATCTTAATTTGTGATGATTGCTGGTATGTGAAATTCTGGGAATGACTGGGAATTTTACAACCTGTCACATTGCTCACGCTTACATGGTGTCACAGCATCATCAGTGGAAAATAAACAAGCTTTACCAGTAATCAGTGCTCAATCCACAGCTCCTTCAGTTGCCTTTGTCCCAAGGCCTGTCTACCTTCCATTGTTTGGGGACACATAACCAACTGTAGAAACACTTTCCAATACCATGCTGGTTACCAATATCCTTGATAATGGAAAACACATCTTACAGTGACAATACACAATTAAACACACACTCACCCTAGTACACAACAAAGGTCAAATATTTTGCTCCAGGGTACAACAGAATAGTCCCTCTCTAGAATTTGAACCCATGATCTAGCAGTCCAGACATCTACGCTTTAGCCCCAGCCCAGACTGTTGTACATACTGTAAATATTTTATGATTATTCCTCTATGTGGGATGTCATCTTGTTCTTCCACAAAAAAAGATAATCCATACACTGAAATCTCAACTCTGGGCAGATTTATATATATCATTATAAGTCATTTCTTACTTTTGGGCAGCTGACAAAGATATTAGTAAAATAATAAGAGGCTGTGTCAAATGTTTATCTTCCTGAAATGCACAGCTGCAAAATGTGGGGAAAATATCTGGTAAATTTCAGCAATTTAGACACGCCAAGAGATTGCAAGGTTTCATCATTAATAAGTATGTTTGTCCGCAGAACAAAGTCATGGTTAGCATCAAAAATGAGGAGGCATTTTACTTCAACCAACAGAGATGGAAGGAGAGTATACATTTGCAAGTACACAGCGCACAGTCATTTATCAAGAATTCCAGACGCAGCATAATTTGACCAAATGCAACAAGTTCCCTCAAAACCTTAAGATTTACTTAACTTTTGACTGAAAGTAAAACCTTAAATTGATGATAAAGAGAATAAAAGGTTCAGTGTGAAAAAGCAATCAGTGTGCAGGAAACCTATCAATTCCCATTCTGTAAATTCTTGTTAATTCCCATAAATTTCCATTAATTCCTGTGAAAAATTTCCCATTTTGAAAATTTCTGGAATTTTGCAAGCCTACTGTAATGTCAAAGACCCATAGCTTTACCACAACCACCAAATACTCTCATACAAGCTTGTAGTTGTTGAGTTGCATCTACTTATTAGGGAAACAGACAAGATGGCTGTCTCTCATCCAAGCAGTGATAAAATTAATAGCCTGAATGGAGAAAAATATCTCATAGTGGATGTAAAACTTCCCTCTTTGGTCAGTCATTTAATGTGATAACAGTGGAAACACAATCCAAATCAGCCCGCATTAATGATTAACCAAGGCTTTTAACAAGTCATCGCTCTATATCAGCTACATGCCATTAAATATTTAACGCCAAGTCCAGCGCTCGGACCTACAGCATCCATATAACTTGTGTCTCACTCTGCTTGCAGACATTTCAGTTTGGGTATCTAGTTTAGGTATCAGAGGTTGATTAAGAATTGATATCCAGCTCCAATGACTTACCTGATACCTGCACCTGCACACTCTGCTACACTGGGGGAAGCAGTTTACCTCAGAAATAACGTCTCTAAATGAACTCAAGTTGGTAAGGCACAGATTTCAACACAACAATACCATCCCACAGAAGGGAAATGTGTAGTAGCATTTTTTCTGAGTGACAGTTTACAACAAAACCTAGGATTTGTGCAAAAACCCAATTCATCAACTCCTTATTATTTTGTAATAATTTTAACTTATACCCTAATTGGGCAACTTATTTGACCAGTCTTCTTCACTCTCTCCATTATGATGAAGAAGCATCTCTTTATTCATAAATTAATCTTTGCAAGTCCCATGACTGCCTCTGTCTCTTTAGTCCTACTTGGACTAAATGGCATTTCTTGACATTTTTTGCCAAAGCCTATGAATGACATCATTTTGTGCCACTTGTACAAAACCCACATTGTCTCCATTATCTCTGAAACACAAAGACAGATTGAAGTTCACTGGCTTTAATATACCATGAGGAAATTGTAAACTTAAACCACTTCCATCAAAATTTGAATTCATATTGCACATTAACAATAAAAGACAACACTTTAATTCAACATATCCCAGAACCAAAAAGCCATAGAGCTACAGAAGCATAAATATGAACAGTGAGAATTGTGAATATGTATAGCTGAACTATTTATGAAATTCACAGTTTATATTGTATTTCATTTTTGGAATATGAAAACTTGTGATGAAAAAAGCATGAAAACTTGCCATTGGGTGCTCAAAGAATCTTTATGGCTTTTGATATGAGATTGTTACTTTAAACCACAGTTTCAGACATAAGATAAGCATTCCAGAACATGTGAACAACTTAAATTCTTACAGAAAAGCATGTTGTGCACTGTAAATAAAGTAAATGTTCAGTTAACTTAATGTTCAGTGACAAGATGTTTACATTACTTCAATTTGCCATATCCACTCTATTTTTTTCACCCAGACTTACTCCCAAGTGCTTAAGTGTATGCACTTCATAAAACAGAAAGCAAATTTAAAACTTGAAGAAAATACATTTAAAAATAAAGCAACTGAGTGCTACATGCATATGAAATGCCAAATATGTCCTTCCCAGGTAAAAAAAAAAAAAAAAAACTTGCTGCCTGGGTTTGCCCCTTTTGAACATCTTCTCACGCATAACTATCACTAATACAAAAAATAACCAGCTCATTCCCATCATAACAGAAAATGCTCTGGTTATAACCCTGGCCATAAATATAACAACCCAAAAACTGTAACACAGAAACACAGCAAACCAGACATAAGATTGTTGGGGATCTGGTACAATGTCCCTGAGCATGTTCAATCACTTCACACATATATTAAAGACATGACAATGGTGAGAACAGGTTGATCTCATAACGTCAGTACAGAATGATAATGAATTACAGTAATATAGGAATCACAATCATCTGGAGTGCTGGTGGTGTACTGTTTACTTACACTTTTACATCCAAAGTGTGATAAATCGCTTTTAACGACCTTTCTGTGTCTGGAACAGCTATTGCTACATAAAAGGTGTGGCTGGTGGGATCTGGGAGATTGAGGGGTGATGGGGATAGGAGTTCTATTTAAAATGCAGGTGTTGTGTATGTTTTGCATGATCTCACAGTGGTCGTTAACCCTTGTGTCTATGGTAACATCAGCTTAGGGGTTTTGTTAAAGCTGATGGGGAGTTGTTTGACATGCAGAGGGTGTGGGTGGAGTAGAGGGAGGGATTGAGGGAATGGGGGATTTGGTAGTTTGTGATATGTAAGTAAACTATTTGGGAGAATAAATCATGTATTGAGGGAGCAGAGTTTGTGTTGCATTTACATTTATTGATTCAGCACCATATTTTTATCCAGAACAGCTTACTAAGAATGCATTCAATCGGGAAAATCAATTGGCAACACAGACACTGAATCATTAATACCACCCTTTAAACAGAGAGCCACTGTAGGAATTGAGTTTTAAGCTTATACAGTCATCCAAAGGAATCTTCAGTGGGAGGAGTTCAAATATTTAATGAAGGTATTTCAAAGATGTTCTGTAATATTGAAAATATTGTAATTCTTAGAAATAGGTTTGTATTGTACTTACAAAAGTGTTGGGTCCTAGTGTTTGACCTTGGTTATTAATGTCTTAAATAAAAATATCTATGAATTTTATTGTCTTCATATTCACCATCAATGTCGTGCACTAACTATTCTCCTCTATCATTTGTTTTCAATAAAGTTAATCAAGTTGTTAATAAAAATTGTCACTTTTTGTAATAGATTTGCTTCTAGTGTTTAATTAATAATATGCAGTATATTTATATGCATGCATACTAGTCAGTAAAATGTACCTCTTGGATACATGCCTCCAGCCCACTTCTTCAAAATTATTGCTATTAAAATACTTATGAACAAATTAGGCAGAAGTATCAATGTTACTTCTCCAGACTGCTTCTGTTTTCTAACATTATGGGTATCAGTTTCTATGCAAGTTATGTGTGTTTCAATCAGATCACTGTTTGTATCAATTAACACTTATAGCACAGCTAATTCCCACACTCTTGAAATCAGAAACACATGCAATTACTGTGGACCAAATACTTCTAGGATATTTATTTATATTTTCATTTTTTAAAATGTGTTTTCTGCTTTATCATTTACTTCCTGGTTACAACACACTTCAGCTGGCTGTTAATTATTGATTAGGTTTCTGTCTATTGGCTGCAACACAGCTTCAAATGAGTTTTGTAAGCCCTCTCAGGTTTATAATTCTCAGCCAGATAATAAGTTAAGGATATTTATATGTTTGCCATTAATCCATACACTTTATGTGTGCTCAGGATGATTTTATGAGGAGAAAACATAAAAAGTGTGTTCATGTATGACATTGATCAATCAGCTTTGTAGGTTAAATTGATTTGCTGTGACCATGGTATGTGTGACTAAACTCTTTTTTTTATTATTTTTTATTACGTACACATATTCACACACAAACATTATCTGCATACAAAAACAAGATTTAAAAACCACAGGACCGCGTTACACAAAAGATTGGAGAAAATATTGGGCATGTTTACAATGGAATAGTGCTTGTTCAGTTTGTTTGAGTTAACATGGCCCAAATTATTTATATAATTTTAATGGCAGTGCTATATTTCTAACTGTTTCTACTGATTCACAGACGTAAGTACAAGAGAGTTACTTGGCGTTTTTGTTTTGATATAATTTAATTTGGCACTATATGCTATTGTTTAGAATGATACTGTGCATATGGTGTGATGAGAATGGTGGCAATATTGCTTGTCTATGACACCGTTTAATCACACTTCGTAGTCTAAACAGTGCATCTTTCCATTTCGGAACAGGGCTGCAGCATACACATTATATGTTGTCAAACTTGCTAGCAGTTTAATTATTAGCTGACAAATAAAATCAGCTGCATACCAAACATTAAAAAAAAAAAATTGGACTATTTTTGTAATAAGGTTGGATTTAGTGATCATCCTCCTTGGTGCAAATTGCTTTTTCAAACGGTCCTGTCCCTCAGAACTCTAAATAATCCCTAACAGTTGTAAAATAAATATATAACATTAAAACCCCAATTCCGTATGTTTGATCACAAAGCAGTAACAAAGCAGGGCCACATGCATAGTCTAGTAATTCACCATTTTCGAAGTGTGAGTGACCTTTTACAGAACAGTAATCTAGCAGGCTAGCCGTCTAGCCAATGTGTTAACTATAGTAGCTAGCAATCAGTTGAAAATAAAACTAGCAGGCTACCAATCAAGGTAGCCTGTGTGTTGTTTAGTTAGTATGTTAGCTAATATCCTAGCTAAAACTAAAGCTAAGTGGCTGAAATTAAAATCAGTTGTGTGAGCTAGCTGGCTTGCCATGGTTTTCAGTCTGGAGAGGTGGTCGCAGGTGGCTGTGAGTAACCAGTTTAAGAATGTAAAGGTCTAAAATGTTAACATAGAAGGCGATGTTGTTGTTACATCAGAAATGAGCGCATTTTAGAAATGTTTTTTTTTTTTTTTTTTTTTTTTACAGCCTGCTCAGGTTACATTGCTGTTATAATAATATTTTTCATTTTATATGATTGTAATTAGCTAGCTGGCTAGCCTTCACGCCAAAGCAAAACTGCTCTTACCTATTGTGTTCGAGGTTTTACAATTTGATAACAGGCGTCAATTCCATTTTTCACTTATAATTCCAATTAAATTACAATGTTACCCATTGATCCGAGCTGTGCTAGATTACCCGTGTTAACGTGTTGGATCACCGTAGTTCAGGAAAGTATGGATGCTTTAATAGAAAACTTCTAGGATCTCTTTAGGATTCTATCAGTTGAGTTTATTAGGGATGAAACGGCATTATCAGATTCCCCGAAAGAAAAAGCGTTCTTGTTTCTGTGGCCTGTATCTGTAATTCAACGGGCGTTTGAAAGTGAAAAATGACAAAAATGCTAAATAGGCCGAGTTCTGTTTGACTGTTTCTTTGAACAAGCGGGAGATCGACCAATGAGCGCTGTAGCAATGTGATGATTCAAGGCATTTCTGTCCCCCGACGAGAGGTGGCCAAACAAAACGGTCTGTGTTTCGAAGAAACGTCCATTTGTACGAATTGTAACTTACAGTCCGTCAATAGGTCATTGTTCACGCAGACACCTGAATAGCGTGCCTTTGTTCCCGAAGGCATGTATGCAGAGGCGTTGTGGAAGGACTTGTATGGTAGCAAAGACAAAATGCAAACTCTTAACAGAGGAAAGGCCTTATATCTTTTCAATTGCATTAGAATTTATTTGATGAAAGTGATTCTAAGTACCTTACAAAGGTTTCAGTTTACAAATGTTGTCAATAAAAAAGCTGAAGTAATATGTTCAAATCTGGTATTAAAACTTCCATGTATATTGTATCATAGTATCACACTTTTCAAACTGTATAAGCTATAACTATAAAACTATTTTACTAAGAATAACAAACTAGGCTCTAGTGTTATCTGTACATGGCTGTGGTTTTGTTTTTCCCTGTTTTTAGAACTGTAAACCTTTTGTGAATCACTTGTGAATGCCACATTTGAATGATGTCTATAGTGTAAATAGAGTCAGCTGCCATCCGGGATCTTGGCCTATGGGGACGCACGTATCAGATTATGCTCATTTGCTATGTGTTTGTTTGCTCCAAGATGGTTATCTTTCAGTTTTGGGAAAAAGAAAGGTGAGAACCTGAGAGAGGCCAGGCTTCACACACAATGCCTCCAGCGTGCCCTCAAGCTGTTGCACACAGTGCAGCAGGCCGGCAGACCTCAAACCCCCGAGTCTGAACTGTAAATTTCCACAGTGCTTCCACTCCTGTGGCCTCTTTTACAGAACACTGCATCAAGTCGCCTTCGGGTCAAACCGTAAGCACGTGCACTTATTCCCTTTTGGCGGTGCACTGCCCCATAGCTCCTGCTGCATTATTGGAAAGTTCAAAAAATAAAGTGCAACAGAGTAACATTCTCTTTCATGGTAGTAATTAGATAATTGTCACTGTTTATAGGAATTTATACTTGAAAATAATGAACACATTCTTTAAAAAAAAAAAAAAAAACTTTTTTTCATAGTTTTCCATTTAAGACCTGGCTTCCACATAGCACTGGGCAGTGCTCTTACATATGTGCCATTAGGTGCACTTTACATATGGAAATACATTGGAGTGAGGGGAAAAAAAGCCACATGGCACTTGTGATGTGCTGAAGATAACATCCTGTGACAAGCAGGGTAAACAGGTGTGTCTCATGCAAATTGTGTACCTGTTTTTACTGACTTTATGTGTTTCCTTGACACCATGCAAGGTTATTTAGATGAGAGGTTCTTCTGTAAGTGACAATCAAAGTCATCAGCTTTTTGTGCAAATGATATGTTTACAAGTGTATGTGTAAATTGTATTCTTCAAAGCCTGTTCAAGCCCTTTTTTTCTCTTGTTTGGTCCTCTTCATTTTCATTTTAAGGTTACTGTAGCACCAGTCAGTCCTACAGAGCTCTCTGTGAGAACTACTGAACAAAAACCCTCAGACAGTGAACTGAAATGATACCTCAGTAAAGCATGGCATTAATGATTCAGGGGCAATGTCCTCATGTTCTCTTTCTAAATGAGTGAGGTACACAGGTGAGCCAATCCTATTTTAAATCCACCAAATTTCATTACAGTAATTGGTCAGTTAATTTTGGTTCCTAATGTCTATTATAAGAATTAAGAAAAAAGGAAAGTGTGAACCGCACATTAAAATTCAATAGTCAGTTCTTACCTTTGTAATGTAGGAAAAAACTTGCATTAGCAGGTATATGTTCAACTCCTTTATAAAAAACTGGGCCTGGATAAACGTCTACGTTAATTCTTTAATATTAATGATTGTCTTTATTATTACCTTGAAGACGGTGGTTGGTGTTTTCCCGGTTTTACGTCTTTAGCAGACAATATGATTTATCAGTTAATGGTAAATACACCACTAATCTTCTAATGTGATAAAGGTAAATAGCAACAAGGCGACAACGCTGGACATTTCATGCATGAACTCTGAAATTGCGCTGTAGTAAACCTAACGGTCAGTCACCACGCGTAACACAAGCCAACATGTTATAAAGCGCATTAACACCAATAAATCAATACATCATATCATGTTTCGTTGGGCGTGGAAAAATAGATTCCACGCTTGCAGTCTGCCTTCATGTCAGCTCGTATAATTTCCTGAGAATCCCCCATCGCGATGAAAAGAAAAAAAAAAAAAAGATAGCATAGTCTACGTATATTAACGACACTGTAAACGTAGCAACTGGTTTCTGTTGTCGCATCCAAGCAGATGAGGGCAGGTTTATCGTCATTGTCTACCTACAAAACCTTTAGTGCCACTCCCTTCGAATCCCTTGGTTTAGAACTTCGCGCCCCGCCTCCCTGAGACGCAGGCACTGTCTGATACCAAAGTGCCGGATCTAGCTGATACTGGGGTGGCCCGGAGCTCGTGAACTCAAACTGGAGACAAGTGGTTTGTTGCAGCCCACAAATCATACTACTTTGGATATATTACATGACTCATTTCATTGACTTGTGGTTTCAGCAAGGATAAAACACTTCTCTGTCCAGGCCAACTAACAAGGTATGTATCCTTAAGGCTGCATTGAAAGAACTGATGTGTGGGGGGGGGAGGGGGAGTCTTACTCTAGCCTCACCTGGATGCGCGGTGTTGTCGTACGCATTAGACCCATCGCTTTCATGTTGTGCCCTTAGAAGATGGTGGGGGGCATGCACATTTATTTTAGGAATCTTTGTGCTCATGAATTCATAGTGGTCTTTAATATCAATGCCAAAGCCATTTCACTGGGTAAGCTCACTATCGGTGAATTTCCACCGGAAGCTGTGATCAGCGCCTTGTTATCTGATGTTGAAAGAACTCTAGGTGTTCAGTCACCTGATGTCGTTGGGATTCATTTATGTGGGGTTGAAAGCAGAGAAAGGTAGGCAAAAAGAATAAAGGACAGTCTGTAAAAAAAGTCCTCGGAGTTACATTTCACGAATGACTCCGAACATTCGACGTCGGTACACTGATTAATAGAGAGCGATTACTGTAAAATATTCACAATTTAATAATTGTAATACTTGCAAGATCAGCAGTGTTCATATTGCTTTATTTTGAATGCCTCAGGCCGTTTTATTCTCCTGTTTTATACGGTGACAAGGAATTGCCCTTCAGTATGAATTAATTACAAACCACATAACATATATTTGTGTAATTTATAAAAGCTGGCCGAAGGCTTCTTTTAACAAGGTACTGAGTTTAAGTCAGTCCGTGGTGCACACACGGCCCACGGTTGTATTTCATTACATTACACAATGTCAACTCTAGTTTCATCCATGCAGTTTGTATCCTGAATCCACAGATGGTTCTCTGGGTGATTGACACATAAATGACAAATTAATGACACACAAACACACGATTCGTTTGATAGCTGTAATTATTATTATTTTTTTAAGTTGTATTTGTACTTTTGAAAGACGGATATTCCTTGCATATATTGGAATAGTGGCTTTAATGCAAACAGATCGATGCTAAAAGTTGGTTATCTACCTAGATGCTAGGTAGATTTTTGGTAAACGAACTTAATTTAGTTTTAAACAGCAGATTAGTTTTGTCATTGATATTAATGGGAATAATGAATAATGTGCAGTATATATGTTTTGACTGTTAAAAGTTTGTATATTGTTTTTGCACTGCCATCACAAATTAACAACAGATTTTGATAGTAATCATTTAGAATGATAGTATTCTTGTTTCACATTTAGTTAATCTGATAGTCAAAGTCAGTGGCAAGGTCAAAAGGAGCAATGAAATAAATTCGTGTAATTTGTGCATAACATTTTATATTGTCATACGATAATTGTACACAGCAACATTGCTCTCCGTTCATTGTATGACGATGAGAATGAGCAATGTTGCTGTGTACAATTATCGTATGACAATGTAAAACTTACTCGCTATTTGTTAAAATATAGAATAGTCTAACATGCTTTGATTTTATGCACAAATTACACGAATTTATTTCATTGCTCCTTTTGACCTTGCCAATCACAGTGCCATGGCTTACTTTGCATATTCTTGCTCGCTACAAAAAGAACTGCATTCTCTTATTCATTTGAAATACTTTTGTTATACTCATGAAAGTGGCTATGCATCGAATTCTGAAGGAAAAGAAGGTCATATCAGGGATTCCACATCAACCTCCAGCCAGGCAGTGAACTATACATTACATGCTGTTTATACCCACAGGACATTAAATCCAGTTTGGCCAGTTAGGGAGGTTGCTCTGTCAGGTTCTATGAATGTTCACACACACACACACACACAGAGTTGCTATCACTCCGTCTCGGTTCGCGTTTCAGAGGCGTGACTTTACTTCATCCTCTTTGCAGCAATGTGGGAGGTGTCAGCCAGAAGAAAGAAAGGGGGGGGGGGGGGGGGAATAAATAAAAATAAACAAAATGAGCATACAGTGGCTTGGAATGTCATGGCATCACTTGCCAGCCATGTGGTTACAACCGTGTACTAAACTGAGATAAAGTATGCCCAAATGTGGATCAGCTGATGATCAACAAAAGCTGGTGTTTCACCCACCTAATTGGCACACACCACACTTCTTAGTTTATAAGTGTGCAGTGGTTGACAGGCGGAACTGCTGCATACTTACTGAGTAAAGCATAAGGTGATCACCAGCAGTGGGTAAGGCTGGCAGAACAAGGAAGGCTGGATCAATGGTAGGAATGTCATTGCTAGGAATGTCATTGTTAATGGTTGTTTTTTACAACCAAAATCAGAGTATATGCCAAATTAGCTTGCTTACAATTTGGTTTCTAGACGGATCATCAGTTGTTAGCTTTCAGGATCAAAGATCACTGCCAGATATTGCCTCTTAGCTAGCTTTCGTGTGCTGGGTAGCTTAAAAGCTTTTTTTTTGTCTTGGTAGGAGACCATGTTTAAAAGAGCAACATGTGCTGCTGTGTAATGTCATGTGCTCACACTGACCTGCATGGTTCCCATGACAACCTTACGGAATGTGTGTCGCCAGCATCGGTTTTGCATTTTCCCTCAGTTCTGTTCTGACTCCAGCGTCTTAAATATAAGTTTTGACACTTGGTCAGATACCGAAATGTGAGCATTCTTCAGAGACTAACCGGCGCTGTGGGCTAAACTGTTTCTATAGCAACTGTCAACTACCTACAACGTGTATGCCGTCCTCAGTGTCTCAGTAATTGTCATGTTCATTCCAGGCTCGGCGCTGGGAGAAAATACAGAGGGGTACAATTACAATCCATGGGGGTGCACAAAAAGTCATAAATAGTATGTAGACATTGGGATATAAAGAGACAACAGGGGGTGCACTGAGGTCCTTCTGGGGGTGCAGTGCACCCCAAGCACCCCCATAATGCCACTGGTTGGACTGGTTCAGTCCAATTACAAACTAACTTTCCATTGATGATGGCTAACAAACTCCTGTCTTTTCTTGGCTAGTTGGCTTCTAGACAAGTTTTAATTATACCATCTTAACTACTGAAACCAAACAGAAAAACTGCACATTGAACACTGCAGCCTACATGTTCTTATAATCAGGGCAGGGTTTGATGGAAAGAAAGGTGCCCTTAAGGAACTGTTACATAAAACATTATATATCAATATATTCACAAATCCAGATAACTGTAATCAGGTTCTCTAACAAATGACAAAATAACTAAATGTAATTCTTATTTGATGAGTTTTCACATTTTAAACTGAGTAAAAAATAGCAAATAGTTGAACTAATGGATTTGTGAATTTATGGACTAATAATTTTGACAGCGTACAAATAACATTTTCCTCTTGTTACATTTTATCAACACAAAGTTCAGAGAATGGACAACGTATTAATAAAAAGTGGCTTCCATAACAGACTCTCTTCTGCTGGACCAGTCTTTTGCAGGCCAGTCTTCATGGGGGCCTTGGCAAGAAAGCTAGGCCAGTACTCTTGGCACACCATTAAAATAAGTGACTGCTATGATATGATTCTTTTGAGATTACCTACTGCAAGAAGTATTCAGCTTTCAACTCAGCGTGCATTTTGTTTACACTGTACTCTCATTGCCTGTCTGGTTTGTACTGTGTAGTTCTGTAGTTGGATTTCTTCCCTGGTGGGGCACAACTTGCTATGTGACAGGTTAGAAAATGGGCAAATCTAGGTGTTCGCGTGTAAAAGTTTCAGGATGAGAGTATGGTCGTGTAGAAGACGCTTGACTATAATGGAATGAAACTCCTTTTTTAACACCCAGTATTGTTGAATGGCATGTTACGTAACTATCTCTGTATTCAGTCAAACAGATAAATAATGGTGGCATAGTTCATTGTATGATTTTCCATGTGTATGTGTGACTCAGCACATATCCCCTTAGGAGTGATTTCTTGATAATCTGAGCAGGATATAACAACAAGCAAATATAATTAAAATATAAATTAATCACTTATGGCCTCTGACTGTAGGTAACCCTGAACAAAAGCTATTTTTAATCGAACACCTCAGTTACGCTGATCATAAGGGATAGTTTCCATGACTGGCATTAAAGAGTGACACGCGGGTTGGGGATGATTAATGTGTTCATTTTCTGAATTTTGAAATAATTCCTCGTAATATGACTGTCTTACTAAGATGGCCTTGGATAGTATTTTGTATTATTCCACTACTCATTGTATTATATCAACAGAAAAAATAACACATACATGCCGCACAGGTATATGAATTATTAGGTATTTTATCAAAAACTAAATCCACTGGTATGGGAGGACTCAGAGAATTTCTTGCGAAAGGTTATGTACACACGGTTGGTTGCAGCATTTTAGTGCAATTTACCATTTTCTTGTTCTTATTTCTTTGTTTGTCCCACAGCCATGAAGCTGTATCCCGCCATTAGTGTTTTTCTGTGGTGTGTCGCTGCTAGCTTTACATGGGCTGCCAAAATTGTGATCGTGCCTCCTATCATGTTTGAGAGCCACCTGTACATCTTCAAGACTCTGGCATCCGCCTTGCACCAGGAGGGACATGACACCGTGTTCCTGGTGTCCGAGGGGCGGGACGTGCCCCCGTCCGAACACTACCGCCTGCAGCGCTACCCGGGAATCTTCAACAGCACCTCCGCGGACGACTTCCTCCAGTCCAAGGTGAAGAACATCTTCTCCGGTCGCCTGACGGCGCTGGAGCTCTTTGACATCCTGGAGCACTACTCCCAGAACTGTGATGTCATGGTCGGAAGCAACGCGGTCATGTCCCGTCTAAAGGAGGAGAAATTTGACCTGCTCCTCGTCGACCCCAACGAGATGTGCGGGTTTGTCATCGCCCACCTTCTCGGGGTGAGGTACGCGGTCTTCAGCACAGGTCTTTGGTACCCGGCAGAAGTCGGGGCACCTGCCCCACTGGCCTATGTCCCAGAGTTCAACTCCCTCCTCACTGACAAGATGACCCTCCTACAGAGGATTACAAACACTGCAGTTTATTTGGTGTCCCGCTTTGGGGTCCAGTTTCTGGTGCTGCCCAAGTATGACAGGATAATGAAGAAGTATAACATTCAGCCTGAGGTCTCGATGTATGAGCTGGTCCAAGGGAGCCGGCTATGGATGCTTTGCACGGATATGGCCCTTGAGTTTCCCCGGCCTACCCTACCTCATGTGGTGTATGTTGGGGGCATCCTCACCAAACCGCCAAGCCCCCTTCCACAAGTGAGTATTCCATACTTTATATTTGCAGTTTAGTCTTTTCTATTGCATGATCTATGAAAATGATTTCTTCATGTACGCTCAAGCGTGGAGCATTCCAAAATGTTGAAAAATCCGTGTTAACACAAATAGAGTATCTTACAATTCAAAGATCCTCTACACTGGTAGTTGACGACTAGTCAGAGTTTCAATACATTATGTTCCATTAGTCAAGCTCATCTGTGTCATGATTGAAGGGTAAGATGAAATACCGTGCTGTATCTTTTCATCTGAAGTGCAGAGTAAAGGATGTGTGTACATGGAAATTCTTTGAAAAAAAAAAAAAGTGTACAAACCAGAAATATTTTAACTTGTGAACTAGGATCCTATGCTTGTTTTGAGGTTTATTTTGCATTACCAGTGAGCCAGTCGTTATCAATTTAGGTGATCGCGTGCGGGGTTACGGTCAGCGCCTGTGGGTTAAGAAGAGACACACTGCACTCTCTCCGCTGTGCAGTTTTGGAATGCCAAATTCCAAAGCCCCAATGCGGTATTGTAAAACGTTTAGACATTATGTGGTTCCCTCTTAAATGTGGTCATTGTTTAATTGGTGCACTGGACACAGACCCCCAGTGTCTTTCGCCGCTTGTCACTGCCAGGCCTCCCTCGGCTTTATCGACGCAGCTGCGTGGCCTCTGTTTGCCGAAATGAAGCTTTTTTTTCTTCATGTCGAAATTATACTGCCAGTAGAAGAGCCCAGTCACAGCATGGGCAAACAGCGCAGAATGCTACTGAGAAATGCTGTGGGGTTTTATTACACTGTGTAATAGAGACCTGGAGCCACGAGTTACCTTTCATTTCATATTTAATTCAGCAGTATTCAGTTTAAAAATTAACAGTACTGAAGGTATCCAGAAATATACCTTATATGTGTCTACGTCGTGTTTGTGTGTTCTAATGGAATGTTATATGTTCGGTGCAGCCATGATGCCTAGAAGTTATGGATTCATTTATTTATTTATTTTATTTAATTTGTTACTATGTTTCCTGGTCATCCAGTTTAAAGAAGGAAAGTTAACTTAAGCTCCCAGCAGTTGTGGAAGGTTTGCATGGAACTTTTGGTAATTTAATATCATTGGTTGTTGTACAGTTGATGACAAAATATGGTCTGTTTGAAAGTTCTCAGTTTTTCTGGGCTAAACCTGTTGAACGTCTCAAATGTCTATAAGTGGAATGTTGTACATGTTAACGTACAGTTTCCTGTTTTACAATATGCTGAGGAGACATTTATGTGATTCCAGAATTTTTCCACCGCACACCATTTTCCAGTTTTCTTTATTCGCAAATGATTCAACGACTGAATACACTTGGTCAGCAAGACAGTATTTCCTTTTTGCTTGTCTGGCATCTCTAAAGTGCCAATGGTTTGAATGAAACTGTTGCTGCTACTAGTTCTTATGATACATGTCCGGCATGGTTTTATTAATTCTGCCATGACAGACATGGCTACGTGTCCCAGAACGTTAACACAATATCTTCTTCTGTTTGATGCTGATTAGCAAATTGATCCTGGCAAACACAAAGTTACAATGCAGTGCACTCTTGAATACTTGCATCTTTCACTCCATTGATTTGAAAATGAAAAAAGGACAATGTTATATTCTGAACAAATGAATCTAATGCTGGATATTATACTAAAAGAGCTGGTGTCACTGCCCACAACACAATGTCATTAATCACTGTTCCACATCCCCACATATGAAATTCAGTGGAACTGATTACACTGCAGATCTCTGTCATGTGTCAGTTGAGGAAGCTATGCATGGTGTTGTCATCAGATTTTTTTTAAAGTGATATATTTGCTGTTGCACACATACAGTGGAGAGCCATGCTTGTTTTTACCTGGTGCTGACAAGCACCTCTCAAGTATTGGACTGAGGTGTCAAGAGTTCTTTGTTTGCTCTGTGTAGCTTTGCTATCAATGTGAGCACATGGTTGAAATAATCTCAAATTCCTGCTCACACAGAGGCAAGACATCATCATCAAGACCATCATTTTGAGTGCCTGTAGCTGAAACCCCTGCCATCTTTTGTAGCTTTTGAAGCTTCAGTAAGGAAAAGGAATGTAGTTTAATGTAATTAAACATTTTGGAGGCTTTATAGCCCTTTGGCACTATGTGTAATTTGACTGTCTTTGGTAGACATTTTTTTCCATACTTTTTACCAACTTCTTTTGAACACACTCCATGGGCTGCTAAAGGATCACGAATGCAAAATTGTTTAGTTAAATACTGCACCGTATTTTGTATCGGCTGTAAATGGAAGCTGATTGACTGTTGACACGTACTATTGTTGACTTGATAGGCGGCAATTTCTCCCCAGCTCCGGTTATGAGGCCGTGGTATGATGCGGCTCACGCAGACAGTCATGCCTCAGTGACAGCTTGCCATACGAGTTTCTGTGTAGGGACTGTTTGCAAACGTTGTTTATTTTTATCTGCTTGCCATTTGTCCTAATTTCCTGTTGGGTGTAGGAAGTGCTTATAGGGTGATCGCCTGGTAACGCCTCTAACACTTCACACCTAAGCAGCATCAGGAACAGGCAGTTGTTACAATTTATTTGTCAATAAACACCCCCTGTTACTCTCTCTAATACCAGATGTCCTGATCCTAAGATACAATGTCCAAACAGGTACTAGAAGTAGTCTAGTCTGTGTTTGGGGGCAGGGATTGAGGTAATACCTAGGTACAGTCTGAACAGGTGGGTCTTTAGTATGTGTCAGAAGATGGCCAGTGATTCTGCTGTCCTGACCCCCTTGGGGAGTGTGCATTTTTTGTCATCTTCCCTTTTTTATTCACCTTTATGTAGTCCCCAATTGCCCATTAGGCTCCTGCAGGAGCAAGGGCAAGGCAAATGCAATCCTCTGATAGAATACATGTGTAATGTGACTATTTGCCCCGCTGCAAGTCCCACAAGGAAACAAGAGGCAGATGCCGAATGGAGAATAGCTGCAGCTCCCTGATACTGCCTGAGGAACTCAAATTGCACCCAAATGAGTCACAAGGGACAGAAACCAATGCGTCATAGGAGACTCTGGCCGTCCTAACCACCTTGGTTTCATCAGAGTTCATTCCCAGTTATTGTCGGCAGATTGCGTGGCTAGTTTCACACTTACCCTTCGCTCACACTGGCAGCGACAACAAGCGACAAAGCGGCCGGGAGTCATTCATTTCCAATGGTCGCTGGGCTACACTGAGCAACATGACTTGGCGACAAAAAAAAAGTTCAGCAAAGTTCAACTTTATGCAAATGAGCAGCGACAGAGTCAAGTGATGGCCAATCAGAGGGCAGATGTGTTCCTCTTATATTCTTTCGCTGTGAAACATTTGTAGCCCACTTCCTCAGCACTACATTAGCAACGCCCACAAGCTGGCTGCAAGCGATGGACACACAGCGACTTGGCGACATACAGCGATAAAGTCGCTGCCGGAGTGAGCACAGGGTTAGGCTGTAGACCTCAGCCTTGCATTTGGATCAAATGCCCTAACTTAATCTTTAAAAATGGTTAGGCGGTTGTACAAAGATGTATAGTTGTAGCCGTGTTGTTAGTGAAAATTCAGCAGAAGGCGTGCTGTTTGGTAGTCTCTTCACTGGGCAGGTTTATTCTGGTTTCATAGAGGAATAAAGCCATGTGTCATCTACAGAGCAATATAAATTGATACAACTGTCATTGACTATGCCTTTGCAAGCACAGGCAACACAGGCAGAAACTAGTGTAGTTCTGTTAAAGTTTGCACACATGGGTGGAACCCTCAGATTATTTTAGTGTGTACCATTACATTAAACTACATTATATTACATTTAACAGACGCCCTGGTCCAGAGTGACTTTCAGCACAAAAGAACAAAAGAATATCCATTCAAGTTGAATGAATAACAGTGTCAGACCAGGCTAACAACACTGCCAAACCAGTTGGTGTGAGTATAACACTATTCAAGCCCTACCACAAGTGAACTTGTACAACCTGACTAGACAAGGGAAGCCAAGAATACTACCACACATCAGTCACTAGATCACAGAATCCAAAACACATCCCGAAACTACACAAACAGCAAATAATATCTAAGTGGCAGATGTAAGGGGGTGGGGAATGAAGTGGAATCAAGGTGCAGTCTGAAGAGGTGGGTCTTCGGTTTGCATCAGAAGATGGCCAGTGATTCCGCTGACCTGACCCCCATATGGAGTTCATTCCACCACTGAGGGACCAGTACAGACAGGAATCATGTCTGAGAGGAGCCACCCCATAGGGGTGGGAGAGTCAGTTGCCCCATGGTTGCAGAGTGTAGTGATCTGAGTGGTACATACGGATTGAAGTTCATATAGTGGAAGTTCATTTGTTGACCCATCATATTGTGGACTGGTTATATTGTGTACAGAGGTGTGATGAAATTGTGACTAATTTGTGGAAATCATGGCTAATTGGACTGCACAGCCAAGATGAGATGAATGATGGACAGTGCTAAATTTACAAGCATGAACCAGATTCTTCATCATCAGTGCACAATAGATCATATTTCACCTTTGGGTCCAGCTATTCCTGAGAAAACATACTGCATCCATTCATATACTGAAAACAGAGATCTCTAGAGAGACCCTCTGACTTTCTCAGCATTCTGCATCAACAGTTGTGAGGGAGATTTTCACACACAGTCAGGTTGCGGCAAATATACATTTCATGGGAGTTGGACTCTGTCCTCCTATTGACTTTCTTAGAGTTTAAGGTAATACATTTTCAGCATTCCAAATATTTGCTTAATTACATGAGTCTGACAAGAGACTACCGCAAGGCTGCTGTGGTTGTGTACTGGCAAGGATGAAGCAGTTATGAGCTTATCTAAGCTAGATGACATACACTCACGTGATGTTTCACTTGGCATTGCAAACTACCTAGCTATGCACTGATTGGATCCCCTGGATGATTTGCATAAATGATTCTGTTGACCAAAGGTACATGCGCATACATATGAATGTGGTCCGTGTGACCCCACGTAGAGAACTGTTAGCCGATTGGGAAATGCAGGCTATCAAGAACTTAGTGTGCTAGAATAGTTTAGGTTTTCTGTTGAAGGCAGAGACGGCTGTCAGCTTTACAGCTTTACAGGGGTGGGGATTGACGCGAAGAGGTTTGGACATCCACTAGAAGCATATAGAAGTGTTAGCCACCGCATTCCGAGACAGGCCAGCTGCATCTGATGTTCCCTCTCTGATATCAATAGGAAGTCACTCTGCAGCATAGACACTTTCTGCTGTCCCCTTTGTGATCATCCCCACTGAAAAGCTAATGGGTTCTCTTATTGTGACAGAAGCATGAGATGATTGCTTTGAGGCGGGTGAGGGAAATTGTACATAATGAATAGTGCAGTCTTTTGCTATTTCAGAATCCATATTTCATTTCTATGTAGTTGTTTTTTACCTTTTTTCCTCTACTTGCTTTTGTAGAATTGGTTGATCTTTGTGTTAACTTCAGTTTAGTTTGGGGTAGCTCTGTATTAATTTAACTGAAGAAGGTATCAGAGCATAAGTTCCTATTATGGTTAAAATGTACTTACAATCATGTGAGTTTTGTACCACCAGCTATCATATGTCACCATTCTGTGCATGCTGGGGGCGGCTCTGGTACTGGGATCTGGAGAAGGCAAACCATTCTTTTCTACAGTAGTTTCAGAGAGAACACATGATGAGATGTTCTCCTGGTGTACCGGGGGCAAAATGTGGGGAACCTGTAAATAAAAGGGGCTCATGTAACTGTTGCTTTTAAATCGAGTTAGCTGTGTTATGCAAACATTATCCTCATACTCATGCGTTCATGCGTTCATGCATAAGTTTCCCAAATAAAAATTGACTGAGATTGGCGTTGTGGTTTTCAACCAGCTTTCTACTTAAAAAGTGAAAGGAAAACACAATGGCGTCTCGGAAATACATTACCTTTGTTGTTGCTTATGCCTACAATTGAACTGCAACATTTTAACATGACAGTGATTGTAATATCTGAGAAAAATGTCAGCATGGAAGTACTTCCCAATGTGCATGGCACAGACCCACATTCCTTTCTTTGATGCTTTGTTTCAGAGACTTTTTTATTGATTGACAAATAAATTAAGTACAACCATTTTAAATTGTTTAAAGTAGTATCAGGCTGCCTTTGCAGTTAATAGGAAACATTGCAATTAGAAAGGAAATATCTGAGTTTTACATTACAACTTCAAATAATTGTATTTCCTCAGAAACATGGCTGATACAAACGTTCCTTGACCGATTTAATATCCAAATTTTGTATCTTAGCAACGCTAGTTTATATTTGGTTACATGATGGTTAAGAACGTGGCAGTTCATTTTTCACTGTCACAATAAAAAAAAAATCCAATCTGAAGTAATTTGATTCTTTTATAATAAAATAACTCATGCATTCATTGTTTCATTTCTTTTATTGACACATTTTAAAAAGTTAAATGTGTGGTGTAGACACTGCCGGTATTTCTTCCTGTACATGAGTAGTGTAGATGCAAGGGCAGGTGTGCATACCCTGTTGTGCCCTAAATACCATTATTCCCTGTATATTCATAGCCCAAATTGTTTGAACATCACTCATCATTTACATTTACAATTACATTTACATTATCTATTATCATCACTCTCCTGCTCTAGGCAAAGTGGTCACAGGGGGAAAATTGCAAACTCTGTGCTGTAGTCATTTTTCCCAGATGCACTTTGCTTTGGTTCTATTAACCAGGCAAAGTTTATGAAAGAAACTAAGAGGTTAATGAAAGTTTATGAAAAGCTGCATTTCCATCAGACTGAATAGTATCCTGTGTCTAGATATTCTTTCATCATTTTTTTTTCATTGATCTTTGTATTCTCCTGTCCTTTACTCTTAGAGAGGGTGGGTGGTAATGAGTTCATAGAAATTGCTTGAGGTTGAAGTCTCTTTCATTAGGCTGTTCTTGGTACGAGATAAAGGTTTTCATTGTCACACCAAGCTCAAAGACGCAGATCCGCTCACCTGACACAGAAGGTAGTCAGGGTCACATACAAACTCATAATGGAGACTGGGTGGAAACTGGGTCTCATACATACCACTATAAGGCAATAATGGGTTTCATAAGAACTCTTTATCTGATACGGTCTTCTCTTGGTTTCATAGTAGTCTAGTGCTGTGTGTTGAAAGCATATCAATGTGTTCTTTTTATTATTTTTATTTTCAGGTAGGATGTGCAACACTATGTATTCAATACAGCTGTGTAGCTTGCAGTCTGCAGTAATTTGCTTGTGATTGTTTTTTTTTTTTTGCTTTCAGAATGGTACCCTTGATGCTGTTCATGCCATATTCATTTTTCGTGTTCTTTGTAATGTGTCTCTCAGTCCCATTGTTGAAGTAGTTGATTACAAGGTTTCAATTTAGTTTAGATGTATTTATGATACACAGTATAACATGCACAATTTCAACGAATATGGCATTCTTAGAATATCTAAGCTGTGCTTTATCTTTTTCTATATTTTTGTTTACACCTATCTGCAACATAGTGCCATAATTTATGCACTTTGTTTCAAAAATTGTTGATGTTAGCTGTAAGCAATTCTAACATGGTCTACATGCTGTTTCTTGTAAAACATTTGAAGCTGCTTAATTGTTTTGCTTTGCAACCCATTACCTTGTCACCCTTTGTTTTAAAATGTTTGTATTTTTATTAATATCAAGTCTTAATATTGTTTACTCGTTGGTGTACATATATATTCATCTGTTTGCAGGTAGTTATGCTTGTTGTATAATTATAATGAAAGTGTAAATAATGCTTTATATGACCAGTAAGCCAAGTACTGGCACCCACAGCAGTGATAAAAGTAATTACTCTTTGCATACTTCTGAAAGCCCTGGGAAGCATTGCATATGAAATTGTATTGTAATTTGCTGAGCTGAGACTGAACTAGTGTGCATGTTCTCATTAAATCATTTGTTCATTTATTTCTTTTTTTTAGGAATTTCTACAATGGGCCAACAGCGCAGAGGAAAATGGGTTTGTGCTGGTCTCCTTTGGTGCTGGTGTCAAATACCTCTCTGATGACATCGCAAAGAAGCTGGCTGGAGCTTTGGGTCGCTTGCCACAGAGAGTCATATGGAGGTATGGCTGATGGAAGTGAAGTGCATTTCCCCTGAAAGGAAAGAATAGTGCCCCTGTGGGGCGTGCCAAATATGTGGTCAGGGTTCAACAAATTTAAAAAAAAGTCATGGGCAGTGACCAGCTTGTTATCTTTTGCGCTCTCTATCTAGATCTAATATGTAAGTGTTTCACAGATAAGGGAGTTCGTCCACCACTGTCATTACTGAAGCACTCGGAGGGAATAGGAGGGAGAGCTGAGTGACCTATTTTCCCCCTCTCGTACAGTGTTCCATGTACCCCCCCTCATTCTGAAGAGATCCAACCGTCTCTGCTGTGGCTAGCATGAGTCTTTTCAAAGACACCTTCCAAATGCTCTTTTGTGGAAATATTTAAGGGAAAGTACAGTGCAGGAAGGAATTTATAAGTGAACATGGAAAAGGCCATCTATTTGGCATTTTCAGTTGAGGTTTCAGATTCTAATACTTGACCAAATTGTTCCAAAGAACTTGTAAAATAATGTCACACTCCTGTAGATACTTGAATGTAAACTAACAATAATATTTAATAATTAACAATAATTCTGATTCAGAGAAATACGTAGTGTGCTCTCAAATGTCCACTTGCCTAATTGTCCCTGTTTGAAGAGGTGTTTGTGGAATGGGTATGTTCTTATGAAGGCCTTCTACTTGCGTCATTGGAGGGGCGGGGGTTGCAGAGCAGCAGTTACAGCATTAGACTCTGGACAGTGGGCTGTAGGTCATAAACCCAGACGAACCACTGTTGTTTACAGCGTCATACTTCACCAAACTTCATTGCACAGCATTGAGTAAATTACACATCTTTTTAAAAAGTAAAATTATAAGCATGGAGAGTTAATAAGAAACCTTGTATGAGGATGTCTGATTACTTATTAAATGCTATGATGCAGAGGCAGACGAGAAGAATGTGAAGATTTGAAAGAGATGTTTTGAAATATTGTGAAGGACTGTTCCATGGTATTTATTAACCACCAGCTGCAGGAGCAGTTTACTTATTGCCATGGTGATTGTCACACTTGAATAAAATAAAAACACCCAAGCCATGACATTGTGACTTATAATAGCAGATTTGCGAAATTAATGGGTTCAGTTTATTCAAGACTGTATGCCATATCTTAGTAGGAATTCACTTGCTTACTTTAAAGAGACCACAGAGCCCAGTGCAGCAAATAACACATCTGACTGTCATTCGATTCCTTCTCTTGATGTTTAAATATCTGTGAGTGGTTACTCCAATTACTCTTGCCCACATTAATTTGGAGTACAATGTTTTTTGCCTGTGATTGTTATCTATGACTTGAAGCCAGTGTTATTTTTTTCCCAGATCTCTGTAATGTCGATATCACTAAAGCTATGATGTTATAGAGCTAAAGAGAAAAAAGAACACTTACTGAATGCAGTATTCAAATTTAAGGACAAATGGTTTTGTGTTTTAATGTTTTATTTATCAAAAACTGTCTTGGGAGAGAAATATATGTTCTTTGGTCTCATGACAAGAAGGCTTCATGAGTTAATAATGTCGTCAGTGTTACTCAGTGTACAGAAATGAAATCCTTTTAATGATATAGAGGTTTTATGGTTTAAATAGTCACCAGTGTACATTACCATCAGGTGTTTGTGTTGGAAAAAGTCAACTCTTTTTGATGAGGCATTTGAGAATTGCTGCTGTGCCATTTTGGTGATTACTGGAAAAGTCCCAGTGGAAATAAAGGGCCTGTGTCAGGTGCTAAAAGCAGGTGTGCTGAGAAGCAGTAATCAGTCTCCCTGGTGCTCCTGCACTGTATTGTAGCTTAGTAACTACTGTGTTTGTAAGGTAATGAGGTAATGTAGATCTGGGCCCACACAGGAATTCAGGAGATTTAAATGGTTGCGTTGCATGTGATGACACACATGAGTTTTAAATGATATTTAGAATGTTGTAAAATGACTGGAAACAAGGAAAATTACGTATCTATGTATAACTGGTCAAAATTGGCAGTGCATCCTTTTTTTTCCTTTTCCATCGTTTGATACTAAGCTGTTTTATTCTGACAATGGGAAAGTGGGAATGTAACACCTGGTCAATTACAAAAACAGCAGAGTATTTGTCTAATCTGATTGGCTCAATTTAAACAATTTCTCTGTTGCCCACCAGTCTGCGCGGTAGAACGTGCTCTGTGAGCTGTGTGCCTCCAATTGTGTCTCACAGCACAAAACAGGACAGGGAGGAACTTTAGGGTCAGCATCTACGTGCATACCCACCACAATTGCTGATATATAACTGCTTTTTGAAACAGAAGTAAATCAGCAGATGAATTATTTTCTCTGTAGTGAAGTTTAATTGAAAGACAAAAGGTAAAGATCAGCTTGGTATAGTTAGTCCATATACCTGGTTTGTGCTTGGTAAGTCCAAGTACACATTTCTTTGAGTTTTGTTTTATAATTCTTGTAATATTGATGCTGGTAACTTTAAATGTGATTTATTTAGCTTCTGTCGATGTATAAATAACAAGTGTAGGGTGAGTGTCCTTTTTCCTTTTTGTCTGGAAAAAAAGGGGACCTTAAATAGTTTGTATACCACTGCAGACAATTGTCTGTTCTCAAAATATAGCAAGTTTTAAACTGCACTGTCAAACTTTATTATAATCAGCTGTCACAACATGACCACTAACAGACTGTTAAGAAAGTGGTGTATGTAGTGATTAAAGAAGTGAGCTCATGTCCTGGCGCAGGGTGTTTTAGCTTTGGGATTTGTTTTATTAAAATGTCTAGCTGTATGAATATATAACATGTAAAATGTACATGCAGATAAGTAGAGGAACCCGGGAAGAAAATTATGTTATGCATTCTGAAAGCAAGCACTGTCAGAAAGATGAAGAAGAGACTGAATGAGAATTCCCTTTTTGTGTTCCTTGAGGTTTTTACATTCATGCCTGTGATGTTTGAGCATGCAAGTGTTTCAGGGACAGCAGTCATCTCTGCCCTATGCAGCTGATTACAAAAACGGGAAACTGTGAATTGTTTCTTTGTTTGAGTGAGTGCTAAATGTTGCCTTTGTCATTGTTGGGGGGATAATATATGCATGGAAAATGTGTGTGTTCCTTTGTGACAGAAGGCAAATTGAAGTGCCGAAAGATCAGTGGGGTTGTGTTTAAAGCAATGCTAGGCTTTTTTGGACAAATTTACAAGAGTGGTACTTAAAGCAATGCCAGTTATGTTATATCATTTGATTCTAAGAGTTTTGCATGATTTCAGTTTTTTCTGAAGTTGACATTCATGTGACATGGAGGTTTCAGTCATCGGTATGACTTAAATATGATGACATGCTTGCAAATATGCATTTCTGAATATTCAAAAACATGTATTAATGCAAACACGTATTGTTTTTTTTGCCATATATGTTTGTTTCCTAAATCAAATTGCCTTGCCTCTAGGTTTTCAGGAATCGTACCCAGTAATTTAGGAAACAATACCAAACTTGTGGATTGGATGCCACAAAATGACCTCCTCGGTAAGTTGAATATTCTGTTTTTTTTTTGCAGCCATTTTGCCCGGGGCTTTTATTTTATTGCCCCATTGTTCGTTGCAAATGAGGCAGTTGACCCCACGAACCTCTCGCTCTCCTGGAAACTCATTTGCTTCTTCCCTCTGACTTAAGCGATTTCCATTGGGTGGCTGAGTACAATCGTTTGCTTGTGGGATTTGACAACAGACCTGTGTCACTGATCTAAGACCGTGGGGGGTGTTTGAGGTCATTGAGTGCCATCGGCGACGATGGGACCTGGCTGCAGAGCCCACAGGCTGGTGTTTCTAAACGGGATATATGTATAGAATATGTAAAGTATAGATAAAACTGGTCCATGGACACAATGTGTTAATTTGTTCTGTGGGTGGTCTTTACAAATTTAGCTAGGGTTAGGGTTCTCAAGTCTGTTTTGTCACAGTTAAGAGGTCTGTTAATCTATTAAACCAATCAGATGATGAGGTCCCTCCCCCACCCTGTGCTCAAACTCAATCCATATTGAGTCCATGTGACCGTGGTAACACCTCTGAACATGTGAAAATGTCAGAGGGTGGTAGAGAGATGCCACCAGACTCAACATGTGATGGTGGTGTTCACAGTTTATCAGGGTCTGTCATAGGTTTAAAATACTGAGTATAAAATACTTTTATTATTTTCATATTTTGTTTTAAAACAGGGTTTGTTTCATTAGTGTAAGATAGTTGTTGCAGTTTATTTCAACCTCATAACACTGTCTAACAAATGCAAAACAGTATATTTTGCTTAAGAAGATGGTAGGCAGTATTAATAGGTCCAGGCCATAGATATTTTGGGGTTGGTGTTTGTACATTGTAATTCTTATGAAAGTCATTACCCAGGGAACAGGTTTATGAGCTGATAAGAGTATGGATCACAGCTGTGGGCAGAGACTCAGACTTTAATTATTTATTTTTTATTGAACTACAGAGCCATTGAACCAATATGCTCTCATACTGATGTATTTTCAGGTATTCTTATTCTCTGTAATGATGATTAAATGAGTCAAATAGAGCAGAATTCCCTACCACATTCCCAACCCAGTTTTACTGTACTGGTGTCTACATTTTGAAATAACACTAACTTGGCCCCTTGAGGACATGAGAGCTCCCTGTTGTTAGGGTGACAGTAGTGTGACTACAAGAGTGGCTGTGTGCTGTGTCAGAGAGGTAGAGAAGTATTACCAGGGACTGTGGCAATGTTGTAGCACAATTGCCTTCCTTAGCTGATAAAGAATACAAAACGCACTACTGCCTGGAGACGTAAGGCAAAGTGACGCTTCATCCAAAACTCAGCCTTTAACGATTGACGGATCCGTCAGTGGATCATTCTGTACGCAGAAATGCAGAAATTATGAGGACGGATGCACTGTGGTTATTGAAAATGCAGCAGCCTCACAGAAATGAAATGCAAGCAGCAGGCTGTGCTGATCCACCTCAGAACAATATGTCACTTATTCTATCATTATTGGCGAGTGAGGGGAATACATCACTCATTAAATCATTATCAGTGAATGAGTAACTCCTGAGTAACAGTCCTGCAGGGAATGCACCGTACCTTATTGCTGGCCAGCAGACGAATTTCAAAATGGAGGGTTCTGCTACGAACCCACGCCAAAAGGCAATGTTGTATTGGTGCAGATTTTGGATAATAATGTGTCTATGTGCTGTATTCCTATCTTGGCAGCCAAATATCTTTGATCATAGTCGGATTAAAAAGCCATTAGTCCATATGTTGTAGAAGGGGTTTGGCCACACTCCCTGCTTGTAAAAACAGTTAGGCATTTCTCTGTCTAAGGTCATTTAGTAGCCTCAGTCTAATTGATTACAAGTTGCATACCTTCCAAAGCGGCTCAGACAGTAAAGGCTCTTTTTATGCCCTGTGTTCAACACCAGGTATGTTATTTGCCGACAATGACTAAGAGCCCACATCAGTGGAGCAGATTGGCATTGTTCTGCCGTGGATAGGGGTGGGTAGGTCCGCCAGTGTCCTCTCGTCTCGCTAGTCTCCTGGGACTCGAGTAGGTTCCTATGAGTTATTCTCACAGTGTGATGGGGATGCACCTTTCCCACAACAGTGTTTGCGTCCTGGTGCGCTGTGGGACCTGTAGTGTGAAAACGTTGCGGGGTGTATGTGTGTTGTTGGAAGATTGGGTTCAAGTGGTTGCCAACTGCAGCTGTGACAAGCTTGGCAACCACTGAAGTTGGCTGGATACATTTCATAGTGTATAATAAACATCTTCCTTGTTGATACTGTATGTAAGACACATTTTGCAACTTACACTCAAAAGACATGATTGTTTCCCAATAGTGTACATTCAGATATATTTCTGAGAAGTCCTAATTAAGCGTTTAATTTTTTTCAGTTACATGAGGATACACACATAATTGGCTTGTGGCATAAATTGCAAAATGGGATTTTAGTTTTACACTGAAGAGGTTTAATGAACAGCATTGAATTTCGATAAGTATTTAATAAATAACTAACGTTCAATGAAAGATTTGATTGAATGTTACGTATCACTTTGAATTGATCGTTTAATTTTATTTTTCCTGTTGTGCTTATTCCTTTTGTATTTTCTAGGTCATCCAAACATCCGAGCATTTCTCAGTCACGGTGGCCTCAACAGCATTTACGAAGCCATGTATCACGGCGTCCCTGTGGTTGGCGTGCCGCTATTTGGTGACCACTACGACACAATGACCAGAGTGCAGGCCAAAGGAATGGGGATTATGTTGGAATGGAAGAGGATGACAGAGGATGACCTCTACCAGGCTATGGTGAAGGTCATTAAAGATAACAGGTAATTTTTCTCACTAAACAGAGTCCTTCGGGTTATTTAGTTAAGAGGGTCCTCACATGCACTTCACTCCTCAGGGTTGTAGGACCAGAAAAGTATTTCTTCATTTATATATTTTTGTAGTATACTATCACTGGGCAGCAGTGTGGCACAGTGGTAAGAAACAGGGCTCGTAACCGAAAGGTTGCTGGTTTTATTCCCCACTGGGGTACTGCTGTTATACCCTTGGGCAAGGTACTTAACTCACAGTTGCCTCAGTAAACATCCAGATGTATAAATGGACTGTGACTTACATGTCTGTAAGTCATTCTGAAATAGAGCATCTGCTAGACATGATGGTATTAAATGTCAGATAAAAATGGATACATGTGGAAAGGGCTTTCTTCCGATGATCACACCTATGATCCATGCTGATGATCATTTGATGTGCGTAGTTTAATCCAAGTCCAAGTCTTCTCCTCTCATTATATATCTTCTGTCTGAACTTATGTTCTGGCTGTCAGAGGGAATGTATTAGCATAAGCCTCCAGGTATTGAAGTGAAAGCGCACAAGCTGGTTCTTGTCTCTGTTTAGGAACTCTAGTGCCATCTGGTGACAACATTGTTTTTTTTTCAGGTTAAAATCTATTATTTCAGTGTTCGTGAACGGTTATGACACCTGACCCTAACATGACATTTTCCTGCTTGTTCATTGTGTACTCATGTTAAAAAGAAGCCCGGCCCATGCGTATGGAATGGAATTGGTTATTGTTAAAGCAGTACTCTGTAGGACAGGCCAATTTACTTGAGGATCCTATAACATAAAAGCATATAGATAGAGAGGCATAAAATTCCGTACTATAATTGTGTCTCATAATGCTTCTTTCATGAGGGTACACTGACATGTCAGGATAGACTGAGGCTGTGATGCTCACATGTGTATCATTTGGAAATGAATGTTTCAAAGCTCATAAAGGTAACTTCCTGGCCAGTCTCTCCTGGTGGTCAGCGTGTTCATTTGCGCTGTCTTGTTCCCTAAATCGCAGGTACCGAGAGCGGGCACAGCTCCTCTCTCACATTCACAAAGACCAGCCCGGTCACCCGGTCAGCCGAGCCGTTTACTGGATCAGCTACATCCTCCGCCACCACGGCGCCGACCACCTCCGCTCCTCTGTCTACGACATCCCCACTTACCAGTACTTCCTGCTAGATATAACTGTGGTGCTCCTAACCACCATCCTGGTCATCGTCTACGCTGTGTATCGAATAGCTAAACTCATCACGACGAGGGCACAGTCAGCCTCAATGATGGGCAAGGCCAACGGACACTGTCACAACGGCATTCCTAACGGCAAGCACAAAAGGAACGGCCACATCAAGCATGACAAAAAAGTAAAGTAGAGTGTTTTTTTTTTTTTCCAACAGTTACGCCAGCTGGTACTGTAGGGTGCAGAGCAAGCGACAGAAATGGCACGTGTCACACACTCGAAGCACAGTGGGTATTTCCCGATGACGTGAAGTGAAGGTTAACAGAACTACACAACACAAAAATAAGAAATAATCAAAGAAATGATTTGGGAGGCCAAAGTCCATGTGTGTAAAAACAAAAAAAAAAAAGAAAACAAAACAAAAACAAGAAAAGAGGACTCTCACTTTCTTTCAAATTTCTCTCTCCTTTCCTGTGGCAAACATTCTTTGTAGGGGAATGAATGTTGATGTGCTGTTCTGAATGTCGCCTCTGTCCTTGAGAATTTAGTTTAATGATTTAATTTGAGAAATTAACATTTTTAACGTGAGACTACTGCTGAATATCAGGTGGATATTTAAACCGAAAAACAAAATCTATTTATTACTGTAGTACTGTACTAATTTTATTTTCATTTAATACATGCATATGTTGTTGTTTTTCATAAGCATACCACAGACATCTTTTTATATATTATTTTTAATTTCAGAACTAAAGTGTTTGCAAACAGGCACTCCCACACACGTGCGAATAGGTTCATGAATCCTCTCGTTCATGGCTGCTCTCCACGTTTGAAGATGTTCTTGCAACTCCGTTTCTAGCTGCCGTCTAGGTACGCTGTTTTAAATCCATTGAGAATGCTGCCGGTTTGATATTTGAACGTTAGCTCGCGCTAAATTGTGACTGTAAATAGCATCATGACATCAAACCTGTCAATGCTGCTATGAAATAATTGCCACTGATGTCTTGTTAGAGTAGCTTTACAGCACATACTGGCAAACAATTTAACTTGAAGAAAGAAATGAAAAATTTAAAATGTTTTTTTTTCTTCCTTTTTTAACTACTTTACCTGTGTTTTTTATTATTAAGGCATGGACCAACTTCAACTGCATGATCAGTTTTCCCACCACAAATTACAGCCAGTCATGTCCTGGTACAACATAATGAATATTTTATATACATATATACGCTATATTTCATTAGAATAACTGAATGAAAAGCTTTTTGTGTTTTTGGTCATTTAAATGACCATCACTGTCTGGGAAACATGGGTATGTTTATTTAGATTAAACTTAATTCTTTATCTTTTAGACCAACTGCAAATGAGTAAACTGTCAACTGCTCCCAACAGAACATCAGCAGACTTTGTCAGTGTACAGTGCTTCGTAATCGTGTTTGAGTCTATCTAGAGTGATAGTTTTATAAATGAAAATGTGTGTATATGTGTGTATACAGTACTTCATTGGTGTATGCAGTATGTTTGTTTCATTATGTGTGTCCCAGATAATTTATGCACATGATGCTAAAGAAAAGCCGGTCTACTGGGTTGCTTAGGTGAATACACCCATGTATGTAGTTGTATAAAGTGTATGTACTTTTTCCATTGTAAGTACTGCTTTGGAATAGCAGATTGAGTATATGGCCTTTATACTTGTTTTCACAGCATTTCTAACAGTTCCATTGTGAACTGATCACTGTCTATATTTCCACTTCCATGTGGAAAAAAAGCAATTCAATGTTCCATAGGTATTATAAATTCGAATTAATATGTATTGTATTTTTATGCAACAAGTGCACCATTAGAATACCATTAGAATGGAAAACTATGAGTCACAAAATGGTGGGCCCCCACTGCAGTCAAAACGTTTACTGAATGTTTAAGTGTAAGGGTCCTCATTTAAATTAATAGACTAAGATAATTATGTATTCCTTGTGAAATTATGTGAAATTATATTCCTATGTGAAATTATATTAATTATAATTTAGTTTTCCATGTAAAAATTGATCTTGTTAAAATATCCCTTTAGTATCACTTTTCATATTTTACTTATAACATAATGTAACTGAATATTAGTGCACACTATTCCTTAGAGTGTGGGATAGGGATAGATGAGATTTGAGGTAATGACTTGCCACATACTTGCACAGAGGGGACGTGGCACATAGTATAACTATAGCAATGAAATATGCATCAATATCACCTACTTAATGTCAATGGATGTTTAATTTTTGAGTAACTTACAGAAAACCCCAAGATGTTATCATTATTAATATTATTAGTAGTAGTAGCAGTAGTATTAGTAGTAGTAGTATTGTTATTATATAGTCTATAGTCTGTTCAGAGATGGACTGACTTTCCAATAGTCATATTTCTTTGCTGGAGGAGATGTGTTCACAAGAATCTACAGTGTGCAGAACTGTCTCCAAATGTTTCCAGAACATTGTTTATTCATGTTTTCTTTTTTCCTGCATAAAGGCCATTTGCTCAATTAGTTCCCATGCATAGAATCCATAACTGCAGGTTGTTAACACAAACTTTAACAGAAATGTAGAAGAAAAGTAATTTGTAATTTGTAGATGGTGCAATGTATGTTAGCTCTGAAAGAAATGGTTGGTCATAACGGCATACAAACAAGTAGACTAAGCCTCTCAGTAAGAGAACTTCTCATATGTCTCCCTGATGTACCCCCCCCCCCCCCCCCCCCCCCCCACACACACACACACACACACCCCAAAAAGGAAAAAAGCATAGTCCAATGAGAACTCAACTAGCAGAAGAGGACGGCTTGCTCCACATTGACATGCTTCAACTGGAAATGCCTCTTTTCTCACTTGTACCTGAGAATCTTAATACAGTAACTCTTTATCAGATTCCAGTAACAGAAAGAAAAGGATTGGACTCAAATGAAAAAAATGTCTCTCTATTCAAGTTATTGCAAAAAAAAAAGTTTTCAGTGTTTATTTATTTTTATTTTTTTCTTAGCACACAGGGAACTGACAGACACAGGTTTTGACAGTAAGTCACACAGCACAGTGTTTGTGTCTTTTTCCTGTGCTTGTTATAGAATAACTTGCCTAAAGAGACTGCAGAGAAGCGTTTCATTTGAACCCCTTTTTTTCTGTGGAAAATAATTCTTTATGGGGGAATGCAGTAAGAAGGGACACAGTTGATGACTTCGCCTGAGTGGCTGTCCCTTAGCAGCAAAACAGTTTCCTTAGGTGATGCATTCTCCCTTTGCTGCTGGAATCTGCCCTTCACAAGCACAAGATTATTATTTTTTTTTTTTATTCTGGGACACACATTTATTTAAACAGTTTTAATGCAGCTGATGACTTTTACACAAGTGTTGAAAGTGTTTAAGACTGTTTACGTAGTTGTTGCACTAAAATCTTTGGAATTTTTACTTATTTGGTGTTATAGATCATGACTGATAAACTAAAGCTCTTTTGTGAACAGAGAAAAATGAAGCTGGTAACCATAAAAACAGGAAAAATGAAAATCCATTGTGGCCTTAACTTTTTAAAAACATCAGTTCTCTATGAGCCTGCATTTGTACAGCGGATAAATGCTAGAGACTATGTCAATACTTGAATACAAGCAAAACGTAAGGGCTTCTAAGAGTTTTTAGTAGCTGTTGTGTATAGCATTTTGCTTACAGATGTATCAAGGCTATGACTAGAGAAGTGAATGGGGACAAATTGTGAATGAATGTGTTCTTATCTTTTCTTTTTTTTTTTTAATAATTTCAGTATTAAAACTTGAGGGACAGCTGTTGAAGGTTCCTGCAAATTTAAAATCAAGGAAAAGCTGTGCTCTGTCTTAAGGGTGTGCATGGTTCCTCCAGACTTGTATCGCAGTTGGGTTTGATGGTTAGTGTCCAATAAGCTAATGGCCTGTTTGAAAGGAAAGAAACAATGAAGGCAACGGAACTGTTAGGCTAAGGATATGCATCACCCCCGGCACAACTGTTAACAAAGGACCATGAAGGAGACTTAATTTCACTGTAATGCTCCTTTTGAGTTATTTCTTCTATATATGCTAAGTGCTCCTGCTTTTTCTCCGAGAAGAACCATTCCCTGGACCTTTGCCTCATGCTTGTCTTGTAAATCTCCATTTTGATACACTGATATTCCGTTAAACCAGGCATCAGTAATCTGGAAGGATTTTAATGGGTGCTGGCAAGGGAGATTTTTTTTTTAATTGTTTTAAACTTTTAAAATTGTCTGTGATGTGTGTCCATATTGTAAATATAATATGTAAACAAAAAACAATACTAATGCTGAATAAACTACATCTTTTATTTGCATTTGTTGGAAGCTGACTTCCCCCAATGTTCCATGGCTATGTTACTATTGAGACGATAGTGGGCTGAGTATGAAGTGTTGGTTGTTGTTGCTATTTCTCTTACAGGAAAGAGGTTCTGGAGTTAATTATACAGAAAGCAACTCTTCTAATATGTTAATTCTAAAGATGTTTTGTTAACTGCTCCTGTCATTCTTTCCAACTTTGCTAATTGGAAGAAATAGAAAACCGGCATCATTTTACACTGAATAGAAGAGTTTTGTACTGGATGCCTTTATTTCACACATTTTTCTTTTTCACTGAAGCTGCTATACACTAGTAATGTTACATGTTTGCAGTTTACATTTCTAACAAATGGTGCTGTTGTGTTTAAGACTGGCAGAGTAACATGATCAAACAGAATAGCAGAAATTAAAATTAGTCTCAAGAACAATTAAAATCCTTGTTAGCCACAATGTAAATAAAAGTAAATGCACTGTGCAGGTGTCTGTGAAATCCCATGGCGGTGGAACTGAAGAGTGACTACTGGTCCCAAAGAGCTGTTTCCAAACACTGTGAGTGACAGGCACCTCCCTGTCTTGCAGCTTCTCATTTCCTCAGTTCCTGCCTGCTTCTGTGAAACAAATGGTTCGATTAGAATCACCCAAAGCACAAAGAAATGGCTGCCCCACCACCACCCATTTTAAGCAATGCAAAACGTGGGAGTGTCTGAAGCAGCTAAAACAAACCCGGGATTCATGCTGGGAGCAGTCGTTTCACAACACAAACGTGTGATCTAGTTGGAACGGAGGGTAAATGATGCCGTCAGAGCCATGAGAGGAGAGGCACATGAAACGTGACGGGTCACCTTACCAGTGAACCCAGCGGTCTCTGTGCTGCCAGCTGTAGGCTGTAGGTTTTCATCATTTCGGTCGGGTTCTCTGACTGCGTCTTGTCCAGGAATAGTTGCTTGCCGCTCTACTGTAAGGAGGTGAAATGCAAACACGTATTATATGAATAAATCACTTGTTTTCTGAGTTGGTATTAGTTTAGAGTTAGATTTAATGTCAAAATGCTGCAATACTAATAACCCACCTGAAGAATTTCTGCTCACAGTCGCTTCCATGGAGTTATTACTGTGTTTGTCCATAGTGGGTGGTGGTGAATTCATTTTCATCAGTAAAATGTTTGTCGAAGAGTTATTCTCTGGGAGAAGGACAGCACATTTGCTGCATTATTTCATCAGATCAAGTTTATGTATTTGAAAGAAGCAAATGTTTTGACCATTGTTATTTTTTTTACCATTTCATTTCTAAAATGTAGTGCTTTATCATTACACTTGCAAGATACAAATATCATGTTGTTTCCCATACATTCACACAAACAATTATTTTTTTTAAAAAATGTAGTTGGATTAAGAAACGTTCAAGTAATGTTTAGAAATAACCAGCTACCTTGAGGACGGGGTCTTGCCAGAGGGACATGTGTGGTTTTGAGGTCCGCAGTGTTTGGGTAACCGTGAACGAGGCCCATCTCAGCATTGAGCTTCTGAATGTGCGCGAAGGCTCTGTCTAGCCTCTGCAGAACACAAAACCATTACCTCACTGACTCCGTAATGAATACCACACTGATAGGGGAGGCTAAGTAACAGGATACAAGGACGCTTCTCGGAGCAACTACTTGCCACAAAATGACATTTTCGACATGTGCTCTCGAGTCATAACGGCCTCTGTTGCGCACTGTATGGTACAACGGGAAATGACACAACGGCAAACAGAAAGGCAGTTGTGCTTGCTTGCAGTCAATTCATGGAATCTGGCAAGCGGATTTTGACAGTCAATGAAGGTCAGTCATACCAACTCCTCAGCTCTCCCTACACTCACTTCCTGTGAGTCAGGGCAAAACTGCAGGTTCCGGGAGATTTAGCCAATGGTATTTGAATTTCTTTTCCCTTTTTTTCATTTTGTTTTTGTTTTTAAATCGCAGTATATTGTTTCGCCGTTGTGCTTGAGCGTGGTTGTAATGCAAGTCACGGCGGTTTTAGGTATCGGATATTGGAGTCCACAGAAGTACCTGGAACAGTGTCACATATATCGACTGTTCCCGTGAGATAATGTTCTGGTCCTTGTATGCGTGGTGAGTGAGCAGCTGTAACAGAACACCGAGCTACTTCCCATCTCTGCCTCATTGCTTAATTATTGAAGGAGCAGCTCGCCACTGCTTTGGTGCCCGCTGGTGATGCTCTTTTACTGTTTTAGAGTGGAAAAAGGGGAGGGCACCAAGGAAGTAAAACTGAGGGCAGTTTTATGTGTTTGATTTTCTTTATTACTTTCACATAAGAGCAGAAAAATGTACCATCAGTTTTAAACATGTATGATGTGTCCAATGTGTATTTGGCACAGTAACCAAGATGAGTGCTTAGCTTATTATAAACCATCACATTATTTACACACACACACACACGCATATATACAGTATATTTTAAAATTTATTTTTGTAGTTTTCATGATCAAGTATCGTACTTGCAGTTTTAATTTATTTTGTTATTGCAAAGTGGATTCCTCAAATGGTGCATGCTTATAATTACCTCCATGTTTGAAGATATGTTTTCCTCCATGACAGATGTTGTTCTGGTCAAATTGGCAATGGCACATTTTAAATGGCTTGTTTCTGCTCTCACAGACAGGAAATCATTGGATGTTGTTTCGTTGATATGCAGTACAATGTTCGACAGAGATGACAGCTGTAATGAATGCAAATTAGACATATCAATCACATGCTTTCCAGTGTCATAACTACAGCAATTCTACCCACTTGTACTGTAGAATATAATTTCAGATGAACACGCACATTTACACTTAAGTCAAATGTTTATACTTTAACTTACACTTTACACTTAAATGAATAGACTGCATGCACACTCTTTTGCAAAGAGCACATTAATGTACCTTATTTTATCCAATTGTGTAAACATTTACTCCAAAGGGTCAGTAATGTGTCATTCAGTGCAAAATGATACAACATATAACTGACAGCAGCCTATTTTGAGTTTTGCTATACCTGAGCCTGAGTTTCTCCCTGTTCAACTGCTGATTTCAGCTTTTCATAACTGCTCTTCAAGGATACCACATACTGGTTAACACGTGCAAGGTTGGATTCCATGGTCAGTAGTTTCTGGAAAATTAAACAGCACACAAATACACAGTGTAGGAAAAAAACCTGAAGGAACCATTCAGACACAGGCCTTATTTATGCCAAAGCTGAAGAACAACTAAATCTTCAAGGTCTGTACTCAAACATAACTGTACTGACCTGTAATTCTGAGTTATTCACTTAAGCTTGCTGGTCAGTTAATTTTAATTAATTCTTAATTACTCACTTAATTTTCAGATAATTTCAACCATCACTTGGCCTGTATTTTCATCTTAACATTTCTACTTGATAGTATGCGTGATAGTCAGTGTACCAGAGCTTGGTTAAAGTATTCTTTTGCCTGTTACTGCATATTATTTTTATTTGTTTCTAACCACACTCAGCAGAGACGTACAGTAGATTGTATCAAGCCAAACAGCAGTCATTTTTGCTCTTTAACAAATAATTTCTCTCACCTGCTCATTTTCAGTCTTGGCCACATAGACATGTTTATCCTTAGCTATGTTCTCTGCTCCCTTTGGTTCAAATTCATTGGACTCTGCTGTAAATTAAAATACGATATTTAGATCAATGTATACAGTAACACAGCACTCTTCTAGCTGTTGGTTACAACCTAAAGCCCCTGTGTTCAGGGTGCTGTCACATGCTGTCACTGCTTTCTGATTGGGAAATCCGCCGAGAAATTAAAAAAGGATAGGCTTTATTTAGCATAAGAACAGTTGCCGTGATATCTTAAATGTGACAAATCCAATGCTTTAGTCCAGAACTGAAGCACATAAATTTAGCTGCTGGTATCATTCAGAGACACTCCCTCTCTGGCCCATTACTGTGGCAAATGAAGATTTTACACTTTCTTGGAGATTAAGGTCCAGTAAAATTTGTAAGAGCCTCTGATAACTCAAAGGTCTGTATATTTATGTATTGCAAATTTTTCAGTCAAAAGTATGCATTTCTGTCATGATGATATTCCCCTTTCAGAGACCCTCAGAATTTTTAATGGTCCATAATCTCCAGCAAAAACCATATGAAGGAGATGCCCTGAGTTATATAGGCAGCTGAATTAAATAGGAATGTTTCTCTGGATTAAAGCCTTGGACATGTCACATGATAGAAACTACACGAGCTGTTCTTAACGTGAGAATCAACATATCCTTTTAAACTTATTTGTTTATTTTTTGGTGGCATTCCCACTTAATTTGCACAAGTGAGCAAGTGACACCTTAACACATGCCATCTGGCATATATGAAACCAAAACTGTTTTGTGGAGTGAAAATAACCTGCGGCACTGTGCTTAAGTGGTCCAGGGGATAAGGTGACCTGTGTGATTTAACACTGAGGGGGAGGTGCTCCGTCCTCAGAGGCAGCTGGACATGCAGAGGGCTGTGTGCCCATTTCTGGTTGTGTGGAAAAGAGAAACTAATGCGAACAGGGAGCCACTCTGAGGAAGCAGAAATGGAATGCCTTCTGGGGTGATGAAAGCATAAAATCGTGAATTTAAGATGCACAGCGATGCGGATATTTTGGGAGGGATGAGTGCCCAACTGAAATTGTACTTCTGCTGACATAAAAGAAATGCACATTATGTATCAGAAGGCCTGTGTTTGAATTGTGGTGTTGTAGGACCTTATGCTCTGGAAGCAAAATGCCAATTAGCTGCCACTAGAATGAAAGGTAATGTGCCAGAAAAAGGTATTGCTTGTGTTTTTCATTAACAGAAACAATATATTACTAGCTCAGATATAAAAAGAGTCTATTTTGATAACCATCAAGATGCCATCAATTGATAGATTATTCAAACATCATCAATAGCTATTGGATGCCTGTCCAAAGACAGCCACTGCTTACCCTTTACAAATTACTTTCATGGCAGTCATTGCAATCAGCTGATGCCGTTTAGAATGAATTGATGTTGGTTAAGTATTCATAAGCAGTCATTTAAGACAACCATTAAAATACAATGCATTAATGTTAACAACTGGCATGGAAAAACAATTCATGTTCAATATGATAATTACATTTACAGTGAGGCAAAGTACAAAACAAGTAAAAAGCCATACCGATAGTTAACCCAGGAGTACTGTAATAAGTCGATCCTGTCTAAAAACGTAATCACTCTAACAGCAGATGTAGAGAGAAAAAGTTCTTTCAGCATACTGTAATGTATGCCTAATTTCTGTCTCTACATTTGATTTGAAAATTACAAAGCAAACAGTCAAGCAAGTTTTTCAGTGATTAATTCTGTTTCAACGTGCTTGCACTTTGTCTCCCTCTATTGAGCAATCTGGGAACGCCATCTTCATTTGAGAGAGGGGAATGGCTCAAGCTTCCTTAAGGCTGTTTTTCTAGATGAGCTAAACTGGAAGCGGGTTTGTGAAGTCACATATTTAAAACTGCTGAAAAAAAATTCTTTCAAGGTATTTAGATATGCATTGCATTTAAATGTATACTTTTTATTACATTTTAACACATCTATAGGAAATTTAGTATCACAGAAACTAAAAGATTGTGAGATGTCCTGATAAAGCGGCTTGTAAGAAATCCTGTTGAAATAATTATCTGTTCTTACTTTACAAAGAATCCATTTAAATAGAGTTTAGTCTCATGAGCCACCTGGCTTGCATTAAAATGTTACAGAGTGGACTGTCTTTGCCTGCCAGAGTGGTTCTGTACAGAAAGTGCACAAAGCTTCTTTGAAATGACCACCAAAGAACAAATCTATCTTTGTTCTCCTGCCCGTATTAAATTTCCTCATTGGTGCTCCGAAGTCTCTTTTTCAACCTCAAAGCTTTGCAGTGCTTACCAAAAACAAAATGGCTTGTGATTTTATTGAGACGTAAACACAGTGTAATGCTATAAAACTCACATTTAAAATCTAATGTAGTGCTAATATCTTCAGAGCTGGCTGTACATGTGGGGGGAAGATTCTCTAAAATATTTTTGCGGCGCTGAGTTCAGCTGAGTTGCTAAGCTGTGAGCGAACAATGGTGTCTTTCTTGGGGATTTTTTGAGCTGGAAAGGAGCATAATGGCTATTATAGACTACACATGAACTGCACTTGTGTAATTTCCCTGACAAATTCAGTTTTTTTGTGCACCCAAATGAGATTGACAACATCCTTTTGGCACGTTCTGTGTTTGTTTATCGTGTCCGCGGTGGCCGTTGCGTGCGGAGTGGCGTGACTGGGGATCGCCGGGCGTGCGCTCTCGCCGAACACAGCATACCTCTCTCGTGCAGGGCAGTCAGCTGCAGCTGCAGCTCCTCCACCCTCCAGTTCGTCCCGACGTAAAAGACGAGAGACAGCACCTGCAGAATGCTCAGCAGCACAACCAGGGAGTACAGGCACAGCCAGCCACACGGGGGGCAAGGCTTTCTTTTCCAGCTCCTGTCAACAGACCTTCTTAAAACAGACAGGAAAGAATGTGCAGTTTAGCACAAACAGAGACATGGTTCAGCTCTGTCTTTAACACTGAATAAAAATAGCATATTTTTCTTAAAAAAAAAAAAAAAAAAAACAGAAAGTGCATTTTTCCTGTTTTATTTCCAAGGTGTAAGTACCAGAAATAATAAAATGGCCTGTAAAATGACAGAGACAAACAAATCAATTGGCACCACATATTTCAATATCTAGAGAAAAATGACAAGTTGGTAAAATGGTAACTCTCAGTCAGTGTCACATTAGTGCAGTTAATTTAGAACTTGAGGCAGTGTCATATGAAAAGAGTTCACTTACAACTTACGATGCATACTGCTGAGTATTGCTTTAATGTGTCAGTTGTTTTTCTTGCATGCAGCATAATAGAAATACTCATATTATTATCATTAATGTTATTGCTAACACTACTATTAGCCCATATAATTACCGCTAGTGCTAATAGTAGGCATATGTGAATTGCCTGTACGTACCCATGAGTCCGCTCTGCTGCCAGGAGTGTGTCTCCCTCACAGTCATCCTCACACTCAGAATGGCCATTCAGAAGGGCACATGTGTCGCTCGGATCCTTTCTCATTTCGCTGGTCAGGAGTACCACTCCTCCATGCAACAGAGGTCTCTTAGAGGACGTAATATCTGCCTGTGATTAGGAACTACCTCTGCCTCTGATATAGGAGCTACCTCTCCTTCTTTCTCGATCTCTGAATCAGTCCCCTCCTACTTGTACTGGCTAGCGGTGGTCATTCACCTGAGGTCAAACAAATGCATTGCCTTGCTAAAGGGAGAAGTTTTTATTTTTGAAAGAAGAGAAGGTATAAGACATCCATTGGTAGAATGAAGAGACAACTATTCGGTAATATGAAGAGACAACTATAATGGCATAGAGCAAGAAAAAACAGGGACACTTAAAAGTACGTTTTTGGCACAATGTGGCATTATTGGAGCAGAGCAAATATTTAATTGTAAAACAACATTCACTGAACCCATAAGCATTATCTCAACAGACACCTTTAATTAAGGTGATGTGCTCATTCAGTTACATTCTTCAGGGAGTTAAAATGTTTCAGCATCAGAGGGTCCCTTCCTGTGATGGAGCATCTGGTTGCAGGGACTTTTCATTGTTTTGACTTTGTGTGAATATGAGTCCAATATCTTGTTATGGTAGAACATCTTTTGCCTCATTTTATGCATATCATCACAATGACAGTTCATATACATTTTCTTGATTAATAGAGGGTGCGGCGAATATCTTAAGCAAATAATAGACATCATTTATTTGCTTTGAAGTCTGCCCTTATGCGGGTTGACTTGCAGCTTAAATTTTCCATACAGCATTAATCGGAATGTAAGTATAACAAATAGAGACAGAGACTCTGCAGCTGTACAAGATGCACGGCTCTTTATTTGGGAACTGTCTAAAGTGTCTGCTCAATCAAACTGTCTATGCCTGAACTCACGCGTAGCTCTGGAATGAATTTATTATTTCATGACACTGTAATTACAGACAGAAAACAGTTTGCTCTAGGGAGGGGGAAGAGCAATTTCTTTTTCAAACAAAACCCCGTTACTGGAACAGCCCCCTGAGTCAGTGTTAGTTGTTTGCTTTGTAATGCTAATTGATTTGATAATGTAAAATGAGGGCCTGCCCAAGACTGATGTATTGTCTAAGCATTTGCAAAGACATAATGAAAGCAGGCAGATAACATGACGCATCTCGGTGACACATTCCTGCATTGTAGGGATGTCTCAGCCATCGGCTAATAATACATTTAACACATACTCAGAGATAAACCTGGAGCTCCGGCCCTGCACTACAGTGATTAATTTTGTGTGATTCACTGTGTGTTAATGCAAATTCATAATTTAATTTCGGGGACATATATATCAATGTACCAGGCCCACCAGTTGCTAAGGATGAACTGTTATACTCTGCATAGTCACTATGTGTGTAGTACAAGCACACTTTCTCCCTTGTTAATGAGTGTAACAATGTTGTAACAGTGTACTGTTGCTTAGAATCAGCCCTTTGATATCTGACCTTTATGAAAACAATAACACAATGATTTGAAGGCGCTGCATACTATTAACGGTCAGGGCATCTTCTGGTGGTGTTCAAACTGAAAATCCTGTTATGAAACGAGCAGGCCACATCTGTTCATTTATATTACAGCATAGAGAACAGAAATGGGTTTTTAGCTAAGAATAAGTTGTTTTTCATTATAACTGTAAATAAAATTATTCCTTGTTAAGTTCACAAACACAGACCTACGGCTTTGCTAATGATCCTAATTTAAATTGGCATGGTTGTAAAAAAAAAAAAAAAAAAAATCAAAGTTTTCTTTGAGTCATTTTGTAGATTACCATCCAGCACTGCTATTTGCTTACTCTATGCAACATTCTTCAATGCCAATTCCAAGAAGCAGGGAAATAAGCAGGGAAATGGGTGCATCTAATTATACTACTAAAACTATTGTTAAATAGAAAATCCGAGAAAAAAGTAATCTTTAATCTTCTGCTGACTGGAAAGGAGATTACAATGCATCAATATTGTTAGCTGTGAAAATAAATAAACATTAAATTTAAATGTTTTTCTGACACAATCACTCAACCTCTTAATACATTGCATTTTTGCCATGGCCATGAATTTAACGATTTGTGTAATTATTAATTCAATGATATAACCACAAAATGCTCTGTAAGGTTGACTTATAGTCATTATCTTAGATATCAAAGAGGTACAGATTCCAGTAAATGAATGCGTGTTTCAAAAGCATGTACATCAGCCTTACTACCACCAGATGGCAGTATTGTATTTTGGAGTTTCAGGGAATATCAACGCGTATTTCTGTTGTTAAAAAACATACAGGTCTGCTATACAAGGCAGACATTGATGCCCATGGTCCTCGTTTAAAAGCAGGCATTATAGGAGAAGGGCTATGGACTGATGTTGGTTTGAGGATGGGGACGAGATAGCCATTCACCTGGTTTGGGGTTGGGGTGGAGATAGCCATTCACCTGGCACCGGAGCTCATCCCTGAAACAAGGGTTTACAGAACACATTTTATTATAATATTACAATTTGTGTTATAGATTGTTTGCCAAATTCTTTTAACATGAGGTATTCACAATTTCATTCTTATCACTTGGATGTAATATTGGGGGTACATGTCTTATTACTGTGTGTTATTATAGCTGTGTAACACAAATGCTGGACACTTGAGGGGTTTCTTGGGATGGGCTATATGTTTCCCCTCTTTCTCTATGGAAGAAATGATCTTCTTTGACTCTGGGTGATGTTGCCTGAAATTTCTGTATCCCAGGAGAATCTAGCTATTGGTAACAGGCGCTGCAATTCATTAAAGTGCTACTTTAGGTTGAACTAATTCTATTATGCTATTGCTATGAGCATACTCATTGTCGTATGATCATTTTCATTATGACTGACAGATTGGGACATTTAGCAAATGCCAGAGAAGAAGGAAATCACACAGACACTCAATCGTTCTGATCAAAATCATGTGGTAGCATTTAAACAGATTGCAGGTGCAATCCTGCAATTTACATTGGATACATTGAATACGTTCGCATTAATAGAGCAAATGTAGTAACTTTAGAGTTTCCACTTAATTTGACTGTAGAAATTGATTCTGATTCCATTTTTATAAAAAAATGAATTGGATGTGTCCAGGTCCCAAAGTGCTGTGGAGAAAAAAAGGCAAGTGAACCTAAATGCAAAGTGGTTTCAAATTCAGTTAGTCACCGTGGCGACCAATTCTTCTAGGATCAGATATTAATCACAAGATGACACACACCTGTCCTGTTGATAAAGTATGACATTAGTAAATCCCTGGGGTACCGCAGAAGAACGCTGTTATTGAAAGCATCAAAAGAACTGTTTCAAGTCTAGAAAGCCCACTGAGGGCCAATTGTCCCTGTGAACTGCTGTCAAAGTTAAACTGGCTAGTGTGATGAGAATTGCCTCTCAGCAATGTTGGAAAACAAACAATGCTCTGTTGTAGCGATTGTTTAGAGCAGAACGGTGACTCAACCAAATCTAAGATGGAATGTGACACACCACATGAACACCAGAAAAGACATCACACATGTCTACAGCAAACCAATAAGTTCTTGCATAATCATCTGGTATATAATGAGATGTAGGTTTTTTTCTTTTGCTGCAGGCACAGAATTCAACAGTCTTTCCCACTAATTTATCTGTGTGCCTCAGTTAGTGTTTTACGTTTATGGTGAAGAAGGCATAATTTGACGAACTAATAACATTTTAAGCATTTCTATGACAAGTTGACGGTCATCTGAGGACAGCCATTTATTTGGGATACTGAGGATGTGTTGTTTTATGTGCTAAGATACTTCAAAAATGGTGGCCTTGGTAGAAACCAAGGTTATCTGTAAGAACACATACAACTGTATATTACATGAGTAGCCATTGTTATGATTTTAAGTGACATTGGACAGGGAAACCTATCTAGTATTTATCACAACTATCCAGAACATGTCTATTAAACAATGTGTACTTGGGGAAGAGGGGACAGAGCGTGCACTGAGTCACCATGGAAACAAACAGGAAGGAGACCAGAGAAACCACGTTGCTGCAGTGCCATGAGATATATTTGTCTCAAACACATTGGCTTCGACCAATCAGAATGCCAGACTCTGAGTGCTTATTCAATCTCCATCTGGACGAGGGTGGCCCATCGTTAAGTGTCTCATTTCACAGAAAACACATTTTTCGAAATGTCCCTAAGCTATGACTTAGAAGAGATATTGTGGATCATGGGGACAACAAGCCTGAACTTGTCAATATGACAAAGGGCTGTGCAACCTTCTCCCTCATGGAAATGTATGTTCATTACAACAGTGTATATACACAGAAGTAAATATTTGATCTGTGTTTTCAGGCAGTATTCTACTTGTTATCTCAAAGTAATCAACCCCAATGTCACATGATAAACCATTGATTTATGTGTCCCTTATATATCAAAAATATCAAATTGGCCAATTTTTTTGTGATGGCTGTGAGTAAAAGCTGTCTACTAAGGGATTTTCAGCAAAGACTTGTCTAACAGTGTTTGAGTACACTTGAAGGAATATATTCAATATTAATCTTTTTCTGTTTTATTGAATTATCTGAAGTTTGAGTTATATGGCTTTAAAAGATGCACCACACTCACAATTTTCTCTGTGCCTACATATTTATCATTGTGCTAAAACTAAAGCATGTCCTTCTCAGTATGTAAATTACGTTGTTCATTTATGTGATCTGGGTATTTACTCAAGCAATTTAAGTGGAGTACAGCAGAATCAGTGGTACAAACCTACAACCATCTGTTCTTTAATACATTTAAAGTACAATGTTGCATGGCTGAATGGTGTCATGTCACAGCTGAATTAGCAGCCATCATATTATGAAACTGTTGTTACTGTAATGTTGTTTGAAATAACAGCATTATATTATATTATATTATATTATATTATATGAATAAAACAATAAAAAGACATAACAATATGTGTAAAACAGAGGTACAGAGCCAACAGCATTTTTTACATATTATCAACTTAGCAGACACTCTTATCCAGAACAACTTACATTATGTACAATTTTTACATGTTATCGTTTCAGACATTTATAGATGGTCATTTGTTATTTTAGGTTAATTGCCCTGACCAAGGGTACAAGACCAGTACAATGGTGCACCTGGGAATTGAGCCTGTGACCTTTGGGTTACTAGCCTTTCTCCTCACTGCTATGCCACTCTGCATCACCTGAATGAACTGTATGAGCTGATCTGAATGAGAGGAAAAGTGAAGAAAAACACCCACTTTTACTGGCAAAAAAGATCCAAAATCGCATTTTATTAACAGAGCACGTATTGTATATTTTCCTTTTTAATATTCCCATTATTCCTTATTCTTCATAACAACGGGATAGTTTTCCGTCACGGTATGCAGTGGAGTTCTGAATGCTAATGGATGTCCTTTCTTTACTCGCAGTAACCAATTTCATATTAACGCATGCACACATTTTTTGAAGGCCTTCATCAATATGAAAGACAGCATCAATTTATGCACGCTGTGAGAGGGACTACCGTAATTGCAAACACAATTCTCTGTTTAGTTCCAGATGTGATTATCATAATAAATGAAATGGCAGTCTTTTGCTCACATGAATATTTATGTCAAAATAATTAGAGGAGTATCTCTTGCTGGGTTTAAGAGGGTTTCTAGAGTCTAACAAATCTTTCAGATTCAGCAGGGGACTTTTTGATGATGGCAGGAAATCAAGATGATATCTCTGCAGTAATGTGTCCGTCCTCTAGGGGGAGGTTTTCCATCTGTGGGACAGAAAGGCACAAATCATACGTTCAATTGCTTGTGACCTTTTTGAAGAAAATGAAGTGGCCCTGGTGTTTCCATCAGTCTCACTCAACCTGACCCGTGCCATGCCACACCTGCATCCTCCATAATGCTGGGTTTGTATTTCACTGTCTCATTCTGTGCCTACCCCCAACACATTCTAACATCAAGTGGTTAACTGTTGCTAATTACTAAATTCATTAATCAAACAATTAAGTGTATCTACTGCTACTTTTGATAGCTCCGAAAACTTGATGATGATTATGTGCAGATCAGCTATGCCATCAGTTATACACAGGTGCAGCTAATTCTTGGCCACACCCACAGACACGACAATGTAGGTAATGAATGAACAGGAAGTAGGGTCTGGCAGAAAACGGAGGGAAAAAAAGAAATGTTTGTTACAACTATGGGCTGAATAGCTATAAACTAGGAAAATGTTGATTTTTAAAACCTAGGTCTATTGTCAGCTAAGTAATAGTTTATTTTTAATCTTGTACTGACACTCAGTGTGCTGCTGGTAGTTTGATTTGCTCTGCTGCTTGGACTGGACTACCAAGGCCTGGTGATATTTCAATTAAGAATATTCTTTTTGAAACAAACCTTTTTTGGTGGATGGCATTTGTTGGGCTGTGTGGACATGTATCTGAACTTTCTGGAGTTAGGTAAGACCAATCCTTCTTATGTTTTTGCTGCATTGGGATTTGCTTTTTGGATTACCTTTCTTGTTTGTAGGATTAGCTCTATATGTGTGTATATTTGGGATTTTGCTTATGGATTGATATATTAAGAATTTTCATTTTGGGGGGCAGGGTATTACTTACAGTTATTGACTAAGATGCATGGTGTTACACACATGTTTGATACTTTTCTGTTTGACTGTTTTGGCAAACATAGGCATTAATGGTCACTGCATATCTGTTCCCTCACTTTATACTCTATTAGTGGCATTACAAAAATTATCTAATCAACTAATACACTGTTATTCTACACCTAAGGGAGATGTAAGTATATTTTCTGCAGAAACAATGATAAAATAGTTTGCTTGTCCTTAATGATCATTGGATGCTTATGTTTATTAGTATTGAGAGAGCCGGCATAGTATATTTAGCTCAATTCTTCATGGTCTATTGGCTGGATTTTCTCTTTGACATTGGTATTCCACAGACACATCCTTTATCAGTGGTTTCAGTGATGAACGGTACATACATTCCGACCTTCCTAAAGGCAGCTTTGTACACAACAATTTTCCAGAAATTGCACTATGATCTCCTGACTTTGTGTCGCCGCACCGAAATTTTACCTATTTGAACCCGTGCCACATTAACCTAATGTGGCCATTGAATGGCTAGTTGAAGTTTGAAGCACTGCGGAGGGTTTAGTAAATAACAAGTCTGTATTGTTTAATGAAAAGCCGCTCCCCGATTGATCGGGCGGTGTGATTAATTGTTCTCGGAACTGAATGATTTATCTGGGCAGTCACATCTTAGTCTTACCATTAACAGGATGATGAGGGTGAGATCGATGCTATTGAATGTTTCCTCTACTTTTCGGGTGACCGGCCAAGGGGATGTCGTATCACTTGCTGTGTTACTCTTCAGTGCTTGCCTCTGAAAGTGACACTACATTTCTGCTGGTTGGTGGGGTTTACAGTACTGACGGCCTGCTCTTATTGGACAGCCTTGTCTGGTAGTGCCATTTTGACTGTGACTCTGTGAAGGTCTGGGAGTAGCCCTGAGGATGATCCAGAATACTAAACACAGTCTTTTAGTCCCCTTTATCTGTGACAACTTAAAGTTTATGAGAAAGGAAGCAATCAGACCCTCTATTAAGTTTTATCTGGCCGTCTATTGACAGTTGTGGCCATGAAGTTTCAGGGCCGCCACAGCAGATGCTATCTGGGAAATTTTCTTTAAATTACACCGTGCTTTCGTTATCCGCTGCTTTTCTCTGTAAATGCTTTGATCTTATCAATTCTGTCTTTCCAGTGTCAGCTTTTTTTCTACTCTCAGCTTGTTCTGTAGTCCGTCTGTAGCATGTCCAAACAGTCCCTCATTACTGAATAATAATCACATTGACTCTAGATGCTGTCATCATATCCTCATTCATATCCACTACTTTTTGAGTGGAAAAGCTGTCAGTGCTTGCTGGTTAATGTTAGAGTGACACATGCTTACCATGTTCCATCTCCCTAGAAACAACATTAATTCAGGCTTAATGAAACCGTATATCTGCCTTCACTCATGACGTTAAATGTGGCTGCCTCTTATGAGTGCCACCCTCATGCTGAAAATTGTAATTCCCTCAGCGTGCAAGATGACCATGTGAAATATTAGCCTTCTCGTGAATTTGAAGTGGTTACCCTCCCCGGCCACTTTATTTCCGTTGTGAGATTCACATCAATTCTCTGTGCCCGTTACCATCAACTTACTTTTCTTTGCAATTATTGTCATTCTATATCCTGGGGAAACATTACTCACCCATGAAGTCAGTTTAAACCTGCTGTTCAATCACTGTCACCACTAAAACCCTAGATTCCAGATTTGCTTGCATTTGATGAATGTTCCTCTTCCAACCTTTCCTGGTACATCATTTAAGACCTGCTATAAAAAATGCATTTCAATTTGTCTCAGGTTGCACGTCCTTTTAAAATTCTTATTAGACTGAAGACAGTCGCATATCACCATTATAAAACATGCTCCTTGCATGTCCCTTTAAAACTATGTTCTGGCAGCCATGTTTTTGCAATACTGGCTTTCAGAAATGTTTGTAATGTGTACTGTGCATGGTTAATATATTATAATATAAACAGCTGTTAACAGAGAGTGCATATAATGAGCATGTTAAATACAGCTGATATTACCAATATGGAAATGTTCAGCACTCCTTCAATACTACTTCACTTATTGTCATTACATACTCCCACGTATCCACCCGAACCCACTAAGTTAACAGTCCACACTGGACGTTAATGGTCAATGGTTAATGGTTCATTATCTTTAATTTGCTTGTCTGGCTGTAGATATCTTTGAGAGAGATGTGCTTCTGAGAAGTATTTTCCTTATTATGTATTGAATGGCTGGATATTTATTTTCAGTATGTCAAGGTATATCACATATATATGAAATGATATAAATTATTACTAAATACTGTCAGTGCTCTGCCATGTATATACTGTTGACTGAATTTTAAAATTGCATTGATAGAGAATTGATATGCTGTACTGTTTGGTGATTTTGTTATTTAGTTAAACTACATTCCTCATGTTTGGAATTTCATTTAATTTAGTTTCACATTAATTTATCATAAAGGAGGGCAGAAGACAGCAGATTTCTCTCCATCTGTCTTTCTGGATGAAACACTGTCACTCTCCCTCTCATTTGTATCATATAATCTGGGTCAAACAGTAAAGGGTGTGTGTGTGTGTCATTATATATATATGTGTGTGTATATATATACTTATATATACTTATTCCCTATTTTATATTTCAATGATGAATATTCTATACATTCAGACCCTTCAAAAACAAGACTCCTAACATTTGACGCAAGTGTCTTCGACATACACATCATCAAAACTGTGTTCATTCATTTCATCTGACATGTTTGCACCCTGTATCAATTCAAAAAGCTGCCAGCCTCAGGATGCATTATGGGAAAAAGGGGAGAACATTCTGGCATTCACTTTAAATTCATGCAAGTGATTTTCCCAGTCTCTCCTTAAATGACAATGACTCCGATACTCATTCTCTTTCCTCCATAATTTATTGCCCTCTTAATGGTCAGGGCAATTTTCCCTCAGAAGACGGGGTTCCAATTTAACAATACATTCTAGATAATGAACAACAATGAAACCATTGGTCACCACAAACACATGCACATTAAAGGACTGGGCATTTCATCATCGAGTTAATTCCTCCCCATATTTACCTCCTGCCTTTCAAAACTGCTGCTTGCAGTGCAGTGGCCTCCCAATAATTGCCTATGCTTGGGACTTTTGTTACATTATGCAAATAACTGGACTATGCACATAACGGGAGTAAATAAAGTTAGCGTTATTAAAACAGTAGCAGCCGCAGACTATGCAATAAAACTCGGCACAATTACACAGAATGCAACTAAGAGTTGACTTTATTATAAAAAAAAGGGGTTTTGAAACAACACTGAAAGCGTGACGGGAAAAAAAATCTTAGGCATTTATGATTCACTTAAGTATTTCTCAAAATGAGTGTGTGTATGGGTGTGTATCTGTGTGTGTATGAGAAACACCTGCAGTGAGTGTCTGACAACCAGGTGTTTCACAGAATACTAAGACCCTTTATAAAAGGATAGCTAAACGTTTTTAGTATGTTGCCGATGGGCTTATTGCATAATTATAGGTCTGTAAAAGTTGCAAATGTCATCTGTTTAATGGACCTTTTTTTTCCTCCCAGAAGAGACATAAAATCTCTCCCGACTTTAGTCTCAACAAAATGGTTCCCTTAAAGAGCTTCTCATTGATTCCCTCACCCTGGCCATGAAAATATTTCCATTAGGCCCGTTCGATGGATTGCCCGACTGTACAGGACTGTAAGGGGCTCCATTCACTTTCTTAAACACCACCACTGTAAAGAGCTCCGTTAATGGTGACAGACGCCACCTGCCAGTTTTCAAAACAACATGCGGCGTCGTGCCAATGACACGAGAAGCTGGCGTCTGTGCGTTTCTTTTTTTTTGTTAAACCTGAGCTCCAGGTCACATTGAGAACCAGCAGGAGCAACTCTAATTGGAAGTCAGTCCACGGTTGATGTGGACGTGTCAGAGGAATTTTGGCTTTAAGTTCAAATGGAGCCCACGATGACCATTACATCTGGACTCATTATCAGTCATCATTATCAAACAAGGTCAGGTTTTTATGAGGCTTTTTATACAGCGTCACTAGAAAACATATTACGACCTGTATGTTGACTGTGGTTTGTTTTTAATAGCAGTGAGTAAATGGATAATAAACTTAAAAATGAATTGCATACCCCAAAAGGGGATTTTTTTCCCCTAGATTTATTGTTTTTTAACACGTCCAGTTCTGAAATCAATATTTGTATAGTTCAGTCACTTCCTGGTGAATGGGCCTTTAAAAAGTGACTCTAAATGGGACAAATTTTACAAAATGATATATATATATATACACACACACACACACACACACACACACACACACACACACACACACTTACTTTGTTAATGCTGCCTTAGGATTTACATTTGTCTCCTGTGCTGCCCACCTCACAGCCTGTGGTGGCAAGAAACACCTGCACCCTCTTCTGCTAAAGCTCACCACTGCACCACTAGGCTTACATTGCATAATAATGGACACTGAAATTCTGTAAATTTGCCTGCAGTCTTTGGAGAGCCCTTTGACCTTAACCATGGTAATGCATGGTGCTGATGAATCTTATCTGTGTTACCTCTGTTTATACCCAGGGGAACAGGAAGCCTTCAGATACCTTTGTGTAGTTTTGGTAGCTTCCAAATTCTGTATATCCATACATATTTACAAATATGATGTCTTATTTTACTTAAATGTGAAAATCAATGTAAACCTCATGCTGTCATGTTATTCCTAGTTGTCCCAGTAATCCACAAATTTGCTCTGTCATCCTACTGAGATTAAAGTTTATCGGGTAGATTTTTGAGTGACACCTGACAATGTGGATATAATCTTTCTCAAAAGGGATCCTGCAAAGAAAGAGGAAATGGTACTGCCTGAAAAGTTAGAATCAGGAAATCATCAAATAACACTTCAACTTTTACAAGCACATCATTCATAGTCCTTATCTTTGTCCCTTTGTTCTATGATAAATGACATTCCTAATAACTTTAAAGATTGCACTTAATTAACAGCTCTCCCTCTAATTACAGTGCTTTCAGAATCAATTTAACAGACTGAAGTGCTATTCAGTATATAGGGAAGTGTGCCTTTTGGCAGCTTACTGGCACCTCATGACAAAGGTTGGGTGTTATAAACATGGAAATGATAATGTAAGGGGGTGTGTCACAGCTCTGCTAGGGGAGGGCGGTGGTGTGGGGGAAGGGGGTGGAGTGTGTGTGTGTGTGTGTGTGTGGGGGCGGGGGGGGGGGGTTGCGCTGGGTGGTTGAGGGGGGATTCTGGATCTAAAGGCCTCTTTTTTTCTGTTGGAGAGCCAAAACCATGGGGGTTGGCATAAGCACCAATGGCATGACTCAGTAAATAAAAAAGAGCGCCTTTTACAGAGTTCAAAGGCACCAAATTGAGCTGTCCTTCCAAGCTGGAGAAATAGCAATTATATAAAAAAAAAGGGACCGATAAACGAAAAGAGGCAGGACACTGCAGGATGGAACAAACTCCTCAGCATGGGAAAACTGGTAGCGAATTCAGCGTTCGTCTGATCTCCTCTGACAGGATGAATTATTTATCGTCACTCAACCTGCCTATGGACCAACATGCAATACTTTGGTAATGGAAACACTCTGACCAAGGGCACAGGGGGCATCCGTAACTGCTGGAAGTGATATTTCCAACAACTCCAATATCGTGAATCAATGGCTGACCCCCGTGTCTGTTGCTCAGCAGCCCGGGGGTGACTGAATTCCAGCGGTTTCCTGGTTTCTGGAAAAGCAATCCGTCACTTCATTCTTGGCCGATACCTTATTGATGTGCACACATTCGGGTCAGATAAGTGATTCTGGTAGCCCATTTGAATCCATTCATTCTTGATGCATAAGTCTTGTGTTTGTCTAGCCTGGAGCACCAGAATGTAGTTCAGGTGGTACTTTCCGAGTATGTCAAACTACTTGACACTCTCCATGAGTCAAGTTATGCCTTACATGTATACACAAAGTAATGTAATATTATATTATTATTACTACTGTTTTTTTTTTTGTTTAGCAGGTACTTTTATCTAGGGTGATTAAAAAGGGTGACAGAGTTAACTTGGCAATATGCATGACATACATGTCGGTATATTCTCATAATGTGTGCACAGGTGAAACATGATTACACAAACAGAACGGCTAATGACACAGTCAATAAGCATCAAGCTGAAAAAGAAAATAAAAATAAGAAAATGCAAAAATGTGCCTTGCATGTATCCTAAAACTCAACTGCTAATCAATTCATCATGCCAAAATACTCATAGGGACTATCAGTACATTATAGGTTTGAGATACTGGTTGCCAGGCCAAGTGTAGGACACTGGTTCTAGGAATGAAGGTGAGAACTGAGTAGGTGTGTTTCTGTTATTATTATATATGCAGTATGATTTAACATCTTCTCACCTGGCTTGGAAGGATGCTAATCTCCAGTGATACACCAAGAAACAGAATAAAATTACCCCCTCAGTTGAGGGCAGTTTCCTTCCAAATCACATTTGCCTTTTTTCAAATGTGCCCAGTCAGAGTCTTCATTTGCCATTATACAGTTATACAGTATGCAGGCAATGCTATCAATGGTAGAAACATGAATGCATTTGGGAGAAATGATGTGCTTTGGTATTTTCTGTCCTTCTACAGACCAGTGTGTTAAAGGGCAGCTATCTGAATGGATGGCGACAGGAAAGCCAGAGAGCAACCGCACTATTATTAAAAATCAGTTCTTTTGCTGCAATAACCACAGCAACTTTGGAGGTGGTATTTTTGAGTACAGGAAAAAAAAAGAACAGTCAACCTTCCCGGTAACTACATATACCTGGGACTATAAATACAACCTGCATTTCAAGGATCCATCTGCCATCTGACAATACATGTGTGATGAAAATGATGTTATGCTCTTCCATATGGTAGGAATTCCATGTGAAGAAATCTGATGGCTTTCAGATTTCCTGCTTGTTCTTGCTTCATGAAGTTTATTGAGCTTTACATAGTCCATAGGTGGCCCTGTCAGTCACTGCAAAACCACATCATAACAGTAACAGTTGGAAAACAACACTTGGAAACAGAAAAAAAAACAATATGAAAAAACACATATATGTATATATATATATACACAGTATTTTCAGAGGGAGTTGAAACGAACCCGTAGTGCGAGCAGCCAAATACCACAGTGGAGTCTTGATGTGTGAAAGTGAACACTGGAAAGATAGAGGAGGATATGGAAGGACTGGGACAAAAAAAATGAAATGGTCAAAAACTGAAATTGAAACTGCCAATTCAAAATATCCTTTGCTGTAGCTTTCTTCCATGAAAGAAACAGTCAGCAATTCAAGCATCTTTGTTTCTTTCAGTAAATCAATGGTTCAAGCATCCTTATATCTTAATAGAGCCTGAAATAAATTAATTTGCAAGTAAAAAAAAAAAAAATCAATGGCCCTAACAGTCAGATTTATAAACACTCCAACCAAACACTTTCCCTGGATTTATTTATCACACATTCATTCTAAGGGGCAATTAAATAGGCTCAGACATGGGCAATAAAAATGATCATATTTTGAGTTTATAAAGAAAACTCAGAATGCAATATCTTATTAATATTATTATTATTAAAATGGACTATGTCTATATTAAGATTAGAATTAACACTGTGTTCCCCTCCTGTATTTTTTTTTAAAACTAAGGTCCAAGACCATAAATGTTTTACGCTTACAGGAAACACTGAAATATTGCTGCTTATTACTGAAATATTAATGCTTTGCAGTAAATAATTTATGTACCAATTCACAAGTTAAAATGCACTTGACCTAGAGTGAAATGGTGTTTGAAGAGTGGAGGGGGACTATTTTGGGCATGTAAAAGGAGAGGGGGTCTCCGCATTGCTATAAAATTCATCAATGCATGTACCTATTTTATAAAATACACCCTTTTCACTATATCAATATGCAACACGTGTCAGCAATGTGGTTCAGTGGTTAAGAAAGTGGATTTCAACGGGGGAGGGGGGGGGATCTATTTTGAATTTGGTCTTGTACAGGTCCTTTGAACATTTCATTTTGTGAATTGTACTTTAAAAAAAAAAACACCACACTTTTTTATTAATGACATAATCATAATGTGTATATACTTATTAACACAATCTCAAAAAGGACGCTCTTAAGCCTGATATTCTGAAGTTGTGACAGAATCCTTCTTGAATAATTAACATGTGAACTAGCTACACTGGTAACAAAAAGCAGGCTAGCACTTAACTTTCCTAAAGGGCTTAAAATATGTCAGATACCCTCTCTACCAATAGAGTGTTTGTGCCTCTGATGGAACAGATGAAAAAAAGTGCCTTCCCTACATACTGATAGCTAGCAAGCTAGTGCTGAAGCCAGTGTAGCAGTTAACATGCTCTGTGAGACCTCAAAGGGGCAGTCTTTGAAAGGGACCCTGAGTGAGTTTAACTTAATATAGGCTTTAGAGAACGGGCTTTGGGGGGGCTGCATGCAACATTCTCGGGGGCAACATATGGCCCACAGACCATACATTGAGAAACCCCTGATATAAACTATTGTGATCGGCTACAGTACATAATTGTGAATTATGAATAGGTGCATCAATTATTTACTGCAAAGCATTAAGCAGTAATAAGCACCAATATTTCACTGTTTCCTGAAAGCATGAAACATTTATGGTCTTGGACCTTCCTGAAACAAACAGGGGAAAAAAAACTTATTGAGGACTTCTGCTAAAAAGGTTTTTGCTTAACAAGCAAATAATAATGCAATTAGCCCTGATCGTTGTTTCAGTGATCCTGATCTTACAGCAGGCAAAATTGGATTCCAGTGGATGCCGCTACAGTAACTCTTAAAACCAATCTGTTTACTGTATTTTCTCATCATTTGACAGCTGTGAAAATAGCCCGTGTGTTCTTTTCTGTTCTAGCGCCATCACCAATGGGGTACCGTTGGTTTGTGTTATCAAGAATTTATCATCACAAGACCGTGTAATTGTAGCATTAACCTCAAAGCTGCAACTTAAGCGGCAATATCAATGCTAACCATAACAAGGGGCTCCTGAGCAATGAATGTGTCTTTGGACAAAGCAACAAGATTCAAAGTGTTAAAGATAATGATTTGAATCAACCATGTGTCCAACGCTATTTAAGTGCTTATTGTTTACTAACTTGTAATCCAATCATGTACAGGCACCCAATAAGTGGATGTTAGGCATATGTTAGTTATATTTCTATCCATGCTTTACTCATCTATAGCTAGTTTCTAATATGACAAATTAATTTGGGATTGACTCCTAATTAGCTCTTAAGCTCTTAAGGAATACCTTAATGGATTAATTCTTTCTGTCTCTTTCTCTCCTTATCATTCTCTCTCTCTCTCTATCATTCTCTCTCTCTCGCTCTCTTGCTCTCTCTCTCTCTCTCTCTCTCTCTCTCTCTCTCTCTCTCTCTCTCTCTCTCTCTCTCTCCCTCCCTTATCATACATGGTTTTTGCAGTAATATTCTGTTACGTTTGTCTCAGAGGTCATGCATTTTCATGAGGTGTGGTCCACAGTGCAGGAGTTGTAATGAGTGCATCGTCAGTGGGTGGAGTGAGATCCCAGAGCGACAGACTGAAGGCCCTCTGTAGGTCTGCACAGTCACAGAACAGCTGCCCTTCTGTCTTTTAGCGCAGTACAGCCTTCCAGTCAAATAGAGAAGCTCCTCAGCTCTGGCACTCAAGGCTGAAAGATGTGACATCCACTGTTCTATGATTTTAACTACCTGATCCATGATACTCATGTAGACACTGCAATGAATGAGATGTTACACTTAACTAAGACTGTACAGTACGTTTAGTTTAACCTTATGTTTAACCAATAAGTTCGGTTTTACAATACATTTGTCTATTTTTTACTTTTACAAGATCATGGTAGTCATTTAATTCAACCAATAAAACATTCTCATGCTCTAATAACTAAAACAAGTTATTTTTGTACCACATATTTTACCACATTGCCCTATATTACAAAGAAACCACACCAATTCAAAATGTTTCCACTTGAATACAGATTAACAAAACTGCTTAATTTAATGCATTCAGATATCTCCCAGTTCTCATACTCTCCAGTATTCCCAGATTCCAGTTTTTGTTGCTTTCAATGGCTGCTCTTTATCCTTGAGCCAAGCATCTACCAGGGCTGAAGCTTTGAAGCGTGGATCAAACCGGGCATGGAAAAGGAAGCTGTTTCAGATGCCATGTTTAATCTCCAGACGAAACAGCCCATCATCAGCTATTCTCAGTGAGGTTGCCATGGCTTCGCAATGATCTTTCATTGTTGTCTTCCAGTCTAATTTCAATACAGGAACTCATTCAAAAAAGCCAGCCTGTATATTAACAATTTAATGTGATAAACATTACACAGACATTCTGGGTCTGGTTTGATATGAAGAGTTCATTTCCTTGCTCTGGGTGTTTCTATTCTTAGAATTATTTTATATGCAATACATTATGATATACTGTATGCCCAGCCTGGAACACAAAGATTGCAATAATAATTGAAGTTGTGAAAAGTTTAATTAATCAGACATAAATGGTAGTAACGAGGAGATCAGGGTCTAAACACAAATACAAACATAACAAAAACAAAGTTTGATTAAGAAAAAAAAAGATCACATCTGTGCTCCTAATTTCTTTAATTTGGTCAAAATTGCCAGTTCTACTGATACCTACAGACTATTGTGGATACACAAACAAGCTACATATGCATTGTTAATGCAAGAAAATGTGCTTTAATCTAATTTTCTGGTGGTGGTAGTCCTTGAGGTTTCTGAGGGTATTTCAAACAGCAGCTGATTAATATGTGGAATAACAGGTGATTCAATTTCCTATCCAATCAGCGCCTCCAATTTAGCAATTAAGATTCATAACAAAGACCAGAAACCATTTGATCTTCTGGTGGGGACACTGCTGATGTAAACCCTTCAATCATGGTTGTCCTCTTCATCAATAATATTTTAATTGATTTACACCAGGTTGCCTTTAATCAAGGGTTATGCTAATCACAGGATTGGCATAAGTACATCAGTAAAGAACATTCGCAGCACCAGGATCTTGCATTAAACTCCCCTGCAGATCTTTAATATACAAAGTAAAACTGAATGGCTTTTATATTGCAAAAAAAATGGATTCCATCTCCACCCTGCAGGCAGTAGAGCTGGAGGGAGTTCAGTACACTGGTAAAAAGAGAATAAATGAAATCAATAGCTGGGTCATGGGCCACAATGCCCTGGGGTCGCTTTCATGGAATCTTGCTCTAAGAGAGAGGAAGTCATATTTGTCTCAGGGCTCGATTGCTGGGATGTAAAAGGAACAGGCTGATGAGACCATAACGGAGGGAATGGATTAAAGCAGAAAGGGGGGGGGGGGGGGGGGGCAAGTATTTTACAGCCGTGTTTTCCGATTTTAAGATTCATTTTGAGTATATAAGGTACTCCTCAATTGCTTCATTTAGTTTTCAATCTTCAAATGCAATCTTCAGTCTTTTGACATTTATTGGTGTGTGTTAAAGGACGAAGCCTCTGTGGCCATAAACAAACAAATAAAAAAAGGTGCTTTAGGGATTCTTGCTTTTAGTCTGTTCTGAAAGGGTACTGTCTCTGAATAATGATTCAGATGGATTACAATGATCATTTAAGACGTATACCAAAGTGAAGCTCCAAATTAGTCTTAAGCTATCAGTGTGTGTATATGTAATGTTTACATATGTATGCTTGTGCACGCGTTCATGCGTGTTCATGTAAATTGTACTTTATCACGAATCGCCATTAAATGAGGGGACATCACAGATAATTTTGGAAATATAACAAAAAACGTGATGAACATTCTAATTTCAGCTATATTGTATCATATAGGTAAATGTAATGAGTGGTGCAGGTGATATTTAGGTTAATACAGCTAGGTTTCTGACAATGGGGTTCATATAGACTGGGTTCTCGGGTAATATTATTAATATGAAAACAACAACTTTGGAGGCAAAAGAACAGTTGAAATTTAAAGAGAAAATATGGAATTTTATGCTTGTAAATTTAGAGCTAGTATAATGCTAGCTCTGCAGGTTAAAATAATACATTCTAAACATATGTTTATCTCCAAGTCAATTCTATACCTGTGCAACAAATGCAAAAAGAATAGTGTGAAGATGATGTGTTTGCATATCAGTTCACTGAAGCTACATTGTTATGAGACCATTAAACGTGAAGTAGAATATCTGTCCATTGAATATCAGTAGAATACCTTAACAAATGATTGTATGTGGCAGTTTCCAGAGATTGCCAAACGTCAAGGCTTTTGCTTACATGCAGCAATCACCAGAGACAAGAAGATATACCTATGGGAAGCTCAAGGCCTACCCTATAAATATAAATTGATAAAAATATTCAGATATCACTGCAAACTTAAAAATGGGCTGATGCACATCATGCATTTGCTGGTGCACAACATACTTTGCACTAGTGCTGGAGTGTCTCTCATTGAATCGTCCAAAGCAGAAAGGTTACAAAGCAATGGGTCAAAGCTCTGCCTGCAGCAAAATCAATACATCAGTCATGTGATCACATCTTGGCTAATCTCAAAACCAAGTCACAAGTATTCCTGTTCATTCATACAAATCACTATGTATCCCCTTAAATCATATATTATGAAGTACTGTAATATTAAATAATTGTAGCATATTGTGGGAAACTGTTGGAAGTATTCCAATTATATAATTTTTTGTATGCGAATTTGCATTTAAAAACTCCTTTTTTATGTCAGCCATCCTGGTGCCTCTAATGGACAGTAATTGTGTAATATTGGAAGCCAGGACTCACACCTGCCTCAAAACCATATTTTAGCACATGATGGATGACTCCAGATTTTTAACTGCAATCCATGGAATTATGATATATTTTGAGAGGCAGAAAGGTCTTAAAAACAGGTGTGTCCAGAAAAAAGCCCCACGTTATGCAGTTTACACTGACTTGCTGATGTATGTGTTTCATATGTAGTCAACATGTAACAAACTGGATCAACATCTATCACACTGAGCTTAGAGGGAAGTGAAGCAGTTTTTAACAAATTTGCCCACTTGCTTATTTAGTATTTATTAATTTGTTTGACTTCATCAAAGTCAAGGGGGCTTGTGTCTTAAAGACAGCTGACATTAAATTGAATCACCGCCAGTTATACCATGCCATCAATTTTAGTGTGTTATCCATAGCTATTTTATTGTCTGTAGCATATTCATAAGAGGAATGTTTTGACCTACTCTGAGAATAAAATTATGAAGTGCTTAATATAGCCCACAATTTTAACAGTACTGATTGCATTCTTTTTGTCATGCAATGTGGTTTTCATTTGTGTTAATCCGGACATAAAAAACATAATTGTTTCATGATTTGGGGTCTGCAATTCTTACCCTTTCATATTTGTATTAGGGATAACAAAATGTGGTGACTATATTGAGTAAGACAACACAAACTATATGTGTCTTCTTCAATAATTACTGTGAAATAGGTTTTGAGTACATTGTATTTACAGCTCATCAGTGAGAGTTTATAGCACATGTGATTTATGTATAATGTTTATCTGGAATGCCATTTTGGTAATGTGCATTTGTCTTTCTGATGTTCACAAATGGAACTGCTCCAAAGAAAGTAATATGATAGAAATGCACCCCGAGGAGGAGGCAAGATGATTTAACATTTTTAATGAAAAATGGAGAAGAGATGGACTGGATAATTAACCAGAACAGGCTCTTGACCAGATGCAAGGGACTATGCAGCCTGTTACACTATAATAAACATATTGCTTTTCAGCTAAACAGAAATGAGAAAGGTAATGGCAGATTGGTGTTACATGTCTCTAAAAATCTATCCATTTGTTAAAGCTGTGGATAGGCATGTCCTGCACAAACATTGTTATTAAAATATTGATCAAGCTTTCATATCTGGCCACAAATAAATTGCAGAGAAGCATTGGTTTCTTTCAAGCCTTGGAAGAGGTGCTGGCTCATATTGGGCCATGTTATTAATCTGTCATCTCAGGGCAACAGCTGAGATAGGAAAATTATTGATTTTTAGCTTCAGCTGAATAGGGAATAAATCACTGTAGGGCAAGACCATGACAATCTCTTCTCTCACCTCTGTCATCCACTAATGAGGAGCTCTCTCGGCTTGTTCTGGACCTAAATAAGCCACATGACATGAATCGGAGGTAGGGAGTTCAGAGCGCCGACTTTAACAGAAATGCAGACAAAAATGTAAAGTGGACTTATTTACTTTTTTCGACCGCACTTTCATAAGACTTGGCTGAGATTTCACAGTTAGCTCCTTACTGTAAAACAGAACTGCTACAGTGTGAGACAATGGATTCAAAGGATTTCAGAAGATTTAGAGGAGCTGGTTGCCTGGTTACAGAATCTGCCGTTTCCTAATGCAATACGCAGGTCATCTCCTAGGCTGTCTGCGCTGCCGCTTAAAAACCAACAATCAAGCGATTTACATGTAAATTGTACACATGAAGCTCTCCACGCGTGTAACTCCTGTTGGGGGCGAAATTAAATTGACCGGGTACACTTGCATTAGGTTTTTCTTTCTTGTGAAGGGACTTGTTACACCTGATCGGGTGCAAATGAAAGGGGAAGGTGCCGTTTGATATGCAAATTGTCCCGATTTCAACCTGCCTGTTTTTGCTACTGAAGTTCCCGGGATTGGAAAGAGTTCTTTATGATCAGCCCACCCCAAAAGAGGGAGGGAGAGCTGACTGTGAAGTATTGCAAAAATGCATTCAAGGTATTGAAGAAGAAAAAGTGCAATAGTAAAAAAAAAAAGAAGGAAGGGATACTGGCTTAGTTAAATTTCATGAAGGACTGTTTTCTGCTGAGTCAGCACTGGGGCCAAAGACAAGGACAGGGACGCTTGGATTGTCAAACCCACTGCCATGCATTTAGCCTTAAATTACTACTTAAATTACCAAAATTCACTGCTGACATAAAGTTATGTAGCCTCTCTACATATGCATAGTACATGTACATTAAAAAAAACACCTACTATATGACAGCACAGTCAGATCCTGTAGTAGATTTACTCAGTTTAACATTTATTTAATACCTACTGTTATTGTTAGAAGTGTGTTAAGTGTGTTTTGATTTTGTTCAGTCTTCACTGGTAGTCTTCACTGTAGCAAGCTGTTAACAAATAGCTGTAAATGACAGTTAACCCCCTGAATCAAACTGTACAAAGTAGTTCTTTGTTGTCTATACCCTGTATAGTTATAGGGAGCATGATCTACAATCTACTTAACATTAAAAGACGGACTTAGTACCTCTGTAGAAGTACATTGTTTTAGTGTTGTAATAAATGTACATATATGTTGGCTGCACTCTGACACTCTAAAGCTATAGCTTATAGGACAGTAATCTCCAGGGGATGCTGAGTGATCAGTCTCATAATCCTTGTTGATGTTGAGAATGTGAATCTTTTAAACCTTCAAACTTTCCACATAAAGCTGTACATAGGTGAAACTATTAGATTAATTCCTAAGTTTGTGCTCAGTGGAAAAAAATCAAACCAATATCAGAATCAATCATTCAAACATCTCTACAAACATGGGGAAACTGCATAATATTACTTCAAAGTGTATCTGTGAGCATATTTGGATTTAAGATAAGAGGATAAATATGGATTAAACCTGTTTCTACAAGCATAAGGTTAGAGGGAACAAGCAACACAACTTGCTTGTGTCAGTCTGATCCCAGCACTGTAATGGCCAGATGGTATTTATGTCAGGTATAGCATTTTGTATTTCAGTACATGCTCAACTCCCACACACTGAGTCTTGCAGAACTTCAATTTTAATGTATCACATATAAAGATTCTGGGCTGAAGGACTGTGGCGCTGTGCCAAGGCCGGTCGCTGTGCTGCGTGGTGACGGGATAAATACACATGATAATAGAAGATAGATTAGGCCAACGGTCATTTATATCACCTTCTCTGGGGTATAAAGGAAAAAAAGGCAACATAAACACAACTTGTCAAAGAAGGGAAAACTACCTCAACATCAACCCTCTCCTGAGGAGGGAGAAAGGTCTGCAAAAAAAAAAAAAAATGGCAGTTCGACAGCGAAAAAAGGTAGGTTTGGCACCGCTCAAAGCATGTGCAAGCTGGGTAGAGAGCCTCCTGTCAGACAGGCCTTTATATAGCCCGCTGATGAGGGAATAAACGGCAACTGCTGTGATTAGTGACAAGCTGCAGCTGCTGCAGTGTCTGTGAGTGGGGCCGGCACTACACATTGGTCCTGCAGGACTCCTGCTCTGCTGGGCCACCTGGAATACTGAGCGGACAGACTGTGGTGTGTCCCACACAGGGGAACGGCCCCCTCTGCCCCCATGCTGCCCCTCCTGGCACCACCGGGACCTTCACTAAACCTCTATGAAGGATGCAGCGGGCAGGGAGTTCTTCTCTGCCCCCCCCCCCCCCTGCCCCCCCCTCTTCCCCAGTGTCCAAGAATGAGGTGCGGGAGCGTGAAGTCGCGCACGCTCGTATTTATGTAGATGTTTCCCTTTTCGCTTTCATTTTTCTTAAATGGTTTTTTCAACTAGGTGCTGACAAACAAAAAAAAAAAGCTGCGAGCACAGGGGAGGTTCTCGTAATGCTTTTCCATTTACGTGGCTGGTTTGTTCATTATGATGCAAATGGCAAAAACAATCTCCAAAGAGATCACAGTTGAATATATGTTTTCACACGAATGCACATTAAATTACAACTTTGATGGGCGCTGAGGTTATTTCACCACAATTATGCTGATTGCTGTTTGATGTTTAATTAGCAATTACTAATAACAATGCTTGCCCAGCAACAATTATTCTCGATGAATATGTATGAATGAGTGCATGCGCATGCTGCACCATGTGGTTCACTGCTTGTATTTTCAAGTATACTAATATTAAGGACTCGCAGTGTAAACACATGTCTGTCTCAGTACAACTGTTCTGTTACACATTTGCCTCCTGTATATTCTAGATCCACAGTAAGTTACAGGGGAAAAAAACACAAGATCCAAATAATTTTCAAAAAAACTGAAACCTGAAAAATTTAGAAGAGTTCAATTATAGGTTTTTTTGGACACAAAGATAGATTTATGTTGTTGTCAATATAAAAAAAAGGCTGTAAGTGACTGTTTTGAGTAGGACAATAGCCTTGTTTATTGTTCAGTCATCTTACCCACGTTCTTAAAAAAGCGTCAGAATATCTATATCTATATATGATTCCAACCATATGCTCTGCCAAGCCATACAGTGCAAAAGAGAGAGGGAAGTTAATCTGCATAATATTTAATATGGCTCATTTTGGTATCCTGAAAAGCATCTACTTTTCTCCTAGTTTGCTAGAACTTTCCATATTTTAATCTCCGATTAATGGACACTGGACAATATGTACAGTTCAATATGTCCATATGCATGATTGAGCCTTTCTGTAGTCGCAGAACACACCCTTCTGCAGCAGACGACATAAGCCAGCTTCAGTAATAGCCAGAGCCTTTCATTTAGGGCAGAGCTTTTTATTAGATTGAACAGAGAGAGGTAAAGCCTTATTGCAAAAATATGTCATTTGCTGGATCACTTACAGTCTCCTAAAAGAGGAAAAAATTATGAAAAAATTGGAATATGATATAGAACAACTTGTGACCATATCAGTGTGTGGTTTCTACCTAGCAACAATTGAATTAATTAGTTGGCTTTTCACTCAATTTCTATCTTAAAACTAAGAATATCATTTTAGTGGAGAATGACCTTCTGACAGAACAAGTTTCTTTCCTCATTATTATAATCCATGATTCAAAATATACATTTTAATTTGTATTCTTTACTGATATTTTAGTTCTTGTGAACATTTGAAAAAGAAGTTTCCACTTTTCTATCACATGCTGTGCAACACTTGTGTATTAAAATGTCTCAACTGAATGTGTTCCTTTCATATTGCTTGTCACATTTAGCTTTTTACTCCATTGCATTACAAAAATTGAAATGATGGTTATATGGTCATATACTGTACCTTTTAAGCTGCAATCCGACTAAAAGATTTGAAGAATAATGGATACCGAGATGCCCTGTACAGAACATCTGTTTGCTTATTATTAAAAGATTACCAAACATCTGTTCAGATGTTCTGATACAATCTTGGTACATGGGAACCCTTGGATTAGATTGATTTATTATGCCATTGTGTGTGTGTGTGTGTGTGTGAGAGAGAGAGACAGAGAGACAGACAGAAAGAGAGAGAGAGAGTGTGTGAGTGAGAGTAGGCTACATTGTCCGTAAATGTCATTTTTCATTTCATAATTAATTTAAGCAAGTGTTACTTTTTGTTTCTCACATTTTTTTCATCAATTTCAGTAAGTGCCAAACTCAGTTCTAGACTGAACTGTGAAAGACAAGAAGAAATAAGTTTTTTACTTGTAACTCAACATTAAGGACAAAGCAGACCTCAGGCAAAAATAATCACTGAAGTTTTTTTTCTTGTTCTTATGGAGAAAAATTTTACTGTTGTCAAAAACATATGCCTAGTCTGATCTGAGAAATCTTTCTGTCAAGTATTGTGCAGTGTTGTATTTAACATGAACAACATACTGTCTTGTATATGGTTGGCCATTTTCATAAGGAATGCTTGAGCTATGGACACAGCTACGGACACAGCTGTGGAGATTAAACCTTGCTTTGACTGTCTTGTCCTTTGCCCTGGACGTCTTTGGAAGACAAATCAATTTAATTTCTACAGTATGTGCATATTAATATGATCACCAGTGACTACAGATATGAAGGGCAATGTATATTATCTCTGCATAGCACATTTCACCATACATAAATGACTGGATACTTTTGAGGATTGGTGGCAAGGAAAAAAAAAGGTGTCCTAGTGCGCTGTTACTGGAAGCGTGTGAGTTATTTAGCACGCTGAATACGTTATGATGTGCCCAGGCTTAGGGGCATTTTAATGGCTCCCTACTTTGAAAACTAATAAAGCTGATGGAAGTTGAAGGCTTTGCTGACAAGCAAGCAGAGGTGCGATTGAATTCAGAGGTGTTTAGACTAGCACACTTCAGCTGGGCATTAAAATTCAAGCTAGCCTTGAGGTTTTTTTTTTTTTTCCTCATGATTAATTGTGAAACAATGTGGTCAGTACGCACCATATTCTACAGTGGATTCATAAGATCCAGCTAAAAATGTACAATCATCATAGCTGAATTTGATATAAATTACACATCAGATGACAAACAGGCAGTTTCCGGAGGCACAACGCTAAATGGAACGGTGTGAGATGAATAATATTCATTTCAGAATTCATGGTTGATGCTGAATGTTAAGTGATATTATAAAGTAAGTTTTTTAATTTACTTTCTTATGAGTAACTTGGGGATCTCATTTTGAATGCATACCTGTAAGGGCATTTCATAGACAGTGACTCAGTCTATCATGGGACAAGCACACATTTTGACAGGCCAGTGGGCTGAATGTTTGATTTCAGAGTTTGTATTAAAAGTCCCATTCCAGTCAAAACATCATTTTTACCATAATGCTATGCCTTGTTTTAAGGGGCAGGGACAAATATACATAAACAGACATAAAACAGATCATTTTTTACACACCTGCATTCACATTAACTGTTTCAAAGCAATGGTTAATTGTCTTGCCTTGCAGTGGTTGCTGAATGTTTGTTTTGACAAACCGGTGCGGAATAAATGTTCCGATGATTGGCACTCGTGTATGATATGATCCATGTATAGATCTGTCACTGTCACAACATCAGTGATAAGAAAAGTGTTATTTCACATGGGCTTGGGGGAGTGCAGCATGACTGTCCCTTTGAGGAGGTGGGGGTGGGGAGTGGGGGGGGGGAGGTCTATTTAATATGGATGTGTTTGCAGGTAATATATTCTGAAATAATGGCATGATTTTCTGCATGACTACTAGTCCCTGCCATCAATGTCATTGGAGAAGCAAAAGTATAGACCTAATACCATCAGATCCAGAGGTTAAACACACTCATTTATTAGGCTGCCACCACATCAGTTCTGCTCTGATAAATATGTGGGGTGATAATTAGCCCAGGCAATGCCGGTCTTTTGCTAAATTAATTTTCAAAACAAACAATGGTGGATCCGCATTGCATTCATGGCCCTGCATGAATTATATTAATGGTGCTTTTGTTGTTTTCACCGGAGTTTGTTAAAGGGGGGGGGGGGGGGGGGGGGTGGATGAAGAGGGAGCCGAGGAGTCGTTTGTTAAAGAGCGGAGTAAATGATCACGAGGTGGCCCGCCTGGGAGGCGCACACCTTAATTTGCTTTCGTTTCAGAACGTGCGCTCTGAATAACCTGTGCCGTGGTAGAATTTGAATGTAAATACTCTAATATTTACTTCCGGGGCTTGGAGTCAGACCATTAAGCCAGGTTACATTTCTGCGCTTAGCCAGTGTCCTCAGCTGGGGTGAGCAAAATGTTTACCTGTTTTGTAGTGGTCACACTTTGTCATGCAGCCCATTTGTAAATGCTTAATAAAGCAGTAATAACTTCATTACACATCATAAAACATGTTGATAAAATGTTTAGTGAAACAAATTAATAAATGTTAGTAGATGTGTTTTGAAGGAGTAAGCCAATATTGCCAGGTTAATGATATATCATTGTCGTGTCTAACATTAATAGTACATATTTTAAATGGACCATGGCATGCTAAGGTCTGTGTAAGGTAAAGTGCTAAGGTCTCTGGCACCCAGACCTTTCCCCTGTGCTGCTGTTCACTGTATCAGCTGGAAGAACAGGAATAAACAGCGAAACAATAATGCTCTTTACAAAGTGTCAGGAGTCCCGCGAAGCAAACAATCACACACCTTCATTGAAAGTGTATTTGTGAGGATTGTTTTTATTCAGCTGCTGGCTCCGCTCTTTCGGCAGCGCACTGAATGAAGGGAGTCCTCGTGGTCTGCGGGAATCTTTCAATGTCATCGTGACATGCCGCTGTAAATTGTTCATTCGTGCCTCCGCATCATTTGTGTGCCGGTATCTGCTGTCCCATACATTATGGCACCGCTTACTGTCATGTCCAAAACAAGATATAATATTTTAGGTGTCAGTGTGTTACTGAGCAGGTTAATAGAGGGCATAGTAGCAGCACGCCGGAGTCCTTAGAGAACACTATTTGTACTTTTCCCTTTGTGGGGCTGACATCTATGCCCTTGGTTTCTTTTCTAGCGACAGTAAGACGTTCAAATTTATTCCGCCAGCATCCTATTTCATACCTCATCAAATGCCAAAGAAACCATTACCTGAATCTCCAGCTTCTTTACTGAGAGAGATGCAAACTTGTTTAAAAGCCCAGGATGTTCAAAATCAATGTCTATGATTTATCGTTGCTCCTGTAATTGAGTTAAATGAATGACAATAACCACAAACTATCTAAAGAGATGTACATGATAATATACATGGGAAAAATGTATAAATCTATAATGTTTACATACTTATAATAAAATTGTCTCATTGTGTCTAATAGTGTCTAATAATAGTGTCTAATACGAAAATGAAATCCAAGGTTAAGTGTTTGATTGGATGTACCAAGCATTATAAAAGCTACTATGTAAAAACCTCATTTATATAAGTTTGACAATTTAATACATTCAGGAAAACCTAAAGCCAACATCATGCTCTTGTCAGATACAGACATTCAATGACAGTTGTAATTCAGACTAACTCCTGGGTTCTCTTTAAGGTCAGGCAGATCTGAATACCTTATCAGACAAGAAACCAAGCTTGAGTTCTCTTGGCAGTATCTTCACTTTCTCACTTCGGGACAGGTACAGTTGCTCAACCAAAACAACAACAAACAAACGAGAATTCATAGCATTTACCTAAGCCAAATATGTGTTTGAGCCTGTTCTCAGCTTGGTCTATTCAATCTATAGCAATGAAGGAAACCTGAGTTTCTAACAACAGTTTTGTGTCATTAAATATTCAATGTGTTTTTTCCAACTTTAGTCCCATTTATTTTCTGTTTCCCCTCAGGGTTAATGTCTCTTAACTTGATTAGCTACTACATTATAGCTCTCTTTACAGAGAGTGTAAGTAGACTGCATACAGCCTTACACTGTCACATCTTTCCATATTCAATATTGACAAGCTGTCAGAGCACTAAAAGATGATTAATATAGTTAAACCAAGTAAGCAATTTTTGACATTGCGTTTTTTTGACCTTGTCAAATATGAGCTTTCTTTTTTTTTGCATCATTCTGGCAAAAATGCAGTAGTAAGACAAACCAGTTAAGGACAAACTACTGTGTGATTAAACTGGATCTATGCTACAGTGTCTCTGTTCCATGTTCCATACAATCTGCTGATTTTCCTCATTTGTGCCAAATTTCCACAGATGGGAAATTATTACAGTTTAAGTGGTTTACTTTAATCATTGTCAGCAAAAGGTGGTTGAGGCACAACCTGTATCTCCAGAGGATAATACAAAAAAACATAAATCTGTGTCCTTATAACCTAGACACTTGGCCAAGGACCTCAAATGTGAAAATTGCCGACATAAATTCTCACTGGCCGCACACTGCATTTCAGCGGCTGGCAGGTGAGCCGTGTGATGAGGATATATCAATTGAAGTCCATTACCTGATGTGTACGATGACAGCCAAAAAGTTACCAGGGTCCTAGGTTGACCATATTTATTGTAAGAACCCAGTTCCAGCTGATAGCAAGCAATATGCGTCTCTAAATACTGCAGATGGTTTGAATCCCAGTTGGGAGGCTTATGCGGTGCACTTGAGAGAAGGGCACTACCTGAACAGTTTATACAGAATCACTTAGCTATGTGTAATGCAAATCACCTGTATATGGCTGTCTTCTAAATGGTGCAGTCACTGAATAAAAATGGTTGAATGATGTTTAATTGTCTCTAAGATTTCAGATTTCACTTTGCTGCCCTTCCACAGCCCCAAACGGTAACTTATAAAATACAAGCCCACAACCAATGACAAACTCTGAGATATAAACTTAAAAATTTCTGCAGTATAGCCACATACACTATTACTAGGCTTACATTATCAAAGCTGAGTAGCTCACCTACTGCTGCTCACTCATCGAATTTGCCGTCATAATGCATTTGCCGCCGATGTTCAATAACGAAGGCAGAAAGAGCATTATGCACCGTCAGCCTGTCGACATACATATACTGTAACAGGTCTCTGATAGAGTATTACAGAGCCAAAGGGAAAATGATCAATATTTCAGCTCAGCAAATCAGTGCCGTATCTCTGAAAGGTTTCTCTTGAGCCTAAGAGTTAATTCTTGATTTGTAATCATATACACTCTACAACCGAGCTACAGACTCTGACATGTCTCCTGAGCTTCAGTCCATCCATAATACAAATGATAGTTTTTTATTCAACCTAGGCAGTGTTTATGTGATTTATTCTCTCAAGAGCTGGTCTTCCTCAAGTCCACAGAATATAAAGCAGACACAAAATTAATGTGGGTTTAATATATACATATACATTTTTCATTATTGGATTTGTTAACGTGGAAATGACTAGGGAGAGGTGTGGTTGCCTTATGGAGTCTACACAGAGGTCTCAGACCCATTACGGTCCTGTATCGAGTTGAATCACTGAGTCCCTGACCAATCACAGGAGTGTTCAGCAGCTGAGAGGAACACTCATTGTAATGCATCAGTTCTCAGAATACAAAAGAGACTCATTGCTTTGTGAGTGGCTCACATCTTAAATGAAAATAAAGTGTTCATCTCAACACTTTTTTTTTTTTTTGGGCTGAATATTATGTGCGCAATTTGTATTTAACAGTCTGAAGGGCTTATGTCTTCTATGTAATTTACTGACTGATTAGGCATGATGACAGAGTAGTTTGTACAGTGAATTGTTACGACAAACACATCCACGGTAACCATCTCAAATGAGAAAGAAACCACAGATGTGATTGTTGTGCTCACAGCTTAAGAATAGCTTTTCCTAGGCCCAGATTCACTCAAAGCACAATGCAGTTCGTCCTCAATTTTAAGTAATCTATCCAAGTGAATATCTCTTTTTTTGTAACTCCATTGCTTGTTTTTATTACTCACTTGGGTACCAGATCTAAATGTGGAAAAAGAGAACCTGTCCTAGATACCACATTTGAAAAAAAAAAAAATTATTGTTTAAAATTGTATTTATTTTTTACTTGGGACTGCTATAAAATGCTGCTCCATGCAAATGGGTAGCAAATATAAACATGAGCCAGTATTGTTGGTGTGTTTATTTTTATCCCTTTATGGTTCTATATTTTTTATACATCATTTTTGATACTACATTTTTGATAAGTTAGAAGTCTGAGTTCTTGTCTGATTTATTTTAGCTAACAGAATCAATATAACATAAATCAACTATTAGGTCATTTTTCAGCCTTTAATTGTTTAATGTTCATTATCCCTGCTCATACTGCTATATAATGAAATGAAGAAAGTTATACTTTCTTTTATAATGTGTACTGCAGGTTATTTTTAAAGTGCTGCAGAGCTTACTGAATTCTTCCATATTCCACATACTGTTTGCAAAATCGATGGTTTTGATATGTATCTCTTTACCTGCGTTCACCAGGTCAAAAGGGATAAGATTGCAGTCTAATGTCTCCCAGGAGACGCTAATTTGTTTGTCAGACACATTCCCGGTCAAGGGCAACAGCCCCAGAGTGCTGCCTCTGTGGGTCTGCAGATTCTCTGAAATCAATGCTAATTTCCTAACTTTCTCTCAATTAACTGCTGAAAATAAAATGGTGTTAAAGAGATTTTCATCGATTTTTTTTTTCACCCGCTCGTAGAAGTGAAACATGAAAAATGTAGAATGATGTGCATTCTGTGTGAAATATTACACTGTACATTGTACTGAAACAGCTAGCAACATGAATATTGGTGGAATCTCGCAGTGGGAAGCCTCACTTTAGACATCTGTGCTAAAAACACATGCACGCACACACACACACACACACCAACAACAATCTGAGAATGTAACCCTAGCAACATAAACACTGACTTCATATTTTCATTTTTACAGCTTGAACAGTTTTGGTGTCTGTTTCTGCATGAAAATGCACCTTAAGGTCCTTTGAGAGAAATGGTTCAAAAATAGTTGTAGTTCTCTGTTGATCTGTATAAATTTCACCCAGTAAAGCTATTTGGATATTTTAATCCTTACAGCAATGTGAATTCTAATTCTTGAATTCTCTTTCAAATCTGTTTGTGGGTATGCAGTAGGAAAACATCTGGAAGTCAGGCAGGCCTTAAAAACTATAAAGTATGCATTTGGTGAATGACATCTGTAGGTTACAACCATAGCTGTGGTTTTGCCTCAGTGAAATATTTAAGTGGCTGAATAAGAATTTAAGAAGGGGAAGAAAACTAATACAATTAGAACAGGGAAATTGGCCTTCTTAAGCACATAGTGGAAATTATTTCATCAAGAAAAGATAACAATTATAACTTGTATGTGGTTATTGATTGACACACACGGTCGCTTGCACATGTTTGTCTTTTTCCATTTCCTCAGAAAACAAATATATTCAATTTATGTCATTGTGTACCATGCATTGTCCCTATTTGTATGTTAATTGCAGTTGTATTGCAAATGTATTTTAGTTCCCTTGGCACAGGAAGTGCAAACTCTATTTACCACATGACAAATAATACAAATTCATAAATCAGGCCCTTAATACATTTGTTACTCATATCAATGTTTATTAAAGAGTGCCAGTGGCATTTATGTAAAAAAAAAAACATCCTAATTTGCCTCTCCACAATTGTGCCTTACATTATAAAACTGCTCTTGCAATAAGTAACGTTGTGTATAGTCTATCAAAGCGTAGGGTGCCATGTTTCACAATCTACCTCAGCAAATCATAATTCCCGGCACACTACCCTCTCTGGAGCTGTGGGGATGGCCAAGGGTATCGGATGTAGGGATATGCCTCTTTGCTGGCCACTTTTGTTTGTTTATTTTGAAGGGAAGCACATTCAGCTGTTACCTAGCCGAAGACAAAGAAGAAACCAGCTTTAAAGTTTTCTCACTTGGTAAGGGTGTTGACTTGGTTTAAACACTGACTGCAGTGCTGAATGTCTATAAATGATTGCAAGACCTTCCTCTGTCCACCCTTTATTACCCAAGATAATCCAGTCATGGTTTAATGCAGGCATATTTTATTTTCTTCTGACTTAAATATTTTTTTCTCTCTCTCCCCCTCACTCTCGCTCTCTCTCTCTCTCTCTCTCGACCTTATTTAACTCTTGATGCAAAGATGTTTGCAAAGATATGTAGCATCCACCTAACAACTAAATCCATTCCCTAAAGATATATAACCACCAGCAATGCAGTTTTAATGCTTTTTGCCTTTCTCGGAATAATTCAATGTATGTCCCGGGAAATAAAGCCAGCTTTGGTTTAGAGGATGATAAACACTTGGAAACCCAATCTAAGATCTCGACTCAACTTCCTGCTCCTGGTGGGAAGCGCTTTCACAGACTGAAAAGTGAGCATTCTGCGATAATGTAGAAAAGCATTTCAAAACACAATGCCCCTGGATTGAATGACTCTTATTTGTCTAGCATTAAAACTCTCTCTGTCTTGCATTGACCTGATGAAAAGAGACCGACCTGGGTGCTGCTCCACTTGGGGGAAATACTGTATTTTAGGTTCTTGATTGCTTACATGATCATGCATTCCTTTTACTCCTTGTGTCCAAAACCTGTGTGGAAAATGAAGACAATTCTCCCAGGAGCGTGCTGAGACAAACCTAGGATTTGCAGTACTGCACTTATTCAGAGTAGTGTGGAGTCTCCCAGGCTGGCAGGAACAATTATTTTACAGTGCAGTGTTTAAGAAGAAGGTGACTCGCAGGGCCTTTAGGAGCTGCCAAAGTGCTTCTCTGCATCTCACATTGGTTCCCAGCAATGAAGAGGAATAATGGTCCCTCTGACAAATAATTCATTCCAGCTGTAGCTTTAGTATCAGAAAGCCATCAATATGTTCTCCACAAACTCAGTTGTTTACACCTCTCTGTTAAATCTTCAGGAAGGAAGCAGACTTTGCAGGTTTGTTGCAGGGTGAGCTCTGATAGCATCTGTTTTCATACATCCAGCATTCATTCTTCAAGACAAGACATTTGAGAAACAGACAAAAGTTTTACTCACCTTAATTTTCATTCCTTTTGTTTTCAACGTCATTCCATAAACTGATAAATGTTATATTGCATAAATATTAAATACTCAAAGTTGCACTTGAAACATGCGAATGCATGTAACATCATATAGGGCAGTAGTATCAAACAATATATTTTTATTTAGCATATCTTGATGAATTATATGTTACAAATATGTCCTAAATGTTTGTGAACTATAAACCTTTTTCCTAATGTCTGAAAGGCTTAGGTTCTGGCAGCTACAACTGTATTTGTGTACTATTCCCCATTTTCCCACGCACTGGCCCGTAGCATCAGATGATTGCAGTGGAAATGGTTTTAAAACCAGCAGCTAGCACAGGGGTCGAGATGATGAGTACATTTACTGACCACTGCAGCAGCAGCTCCATCACAAAGCCATTTGCCCGGTCCTCAGTAATTACATTCAGCACTAATCAATTCATTCCACCCCCACAATATCTGATACACCAGAGGAGACACACGTCTTGGTTCTTCATTCTGAATCATTTCATCTTTTTCCTTAGCTGTGTGATTAAAAAAATAATAAAGTAAATGTACCATTGGCCTTGAGGACTGTCCTTTGATTTATTCAATAATGCTCTTATGATAGGAAAATAGAGAAATGTCTTACTTTTTCTATTGTGCAAATTGATGTGGTTTATCCATTGAGCACCAGGCTTTTATGGCAACAATAACACTTAGTAGACAGCAGTACTTCTCCTGAGGTTTAACCAAGGAAAAAAATCTGGGAACAGTAACAGCTTGGGAAGGGATGAAGACACATATATTACATTGCACACAATAGTAGAAAATGACCAAGAACGTGATAACATGAGTCAAGTACAGGCATCATCGCCAATTGTATGATGGGTAGCATACCACAGTGGTCAGGGAAGTGGCCAGATGGTCCCTTGCTATTATCCTTGAGAATGGTTCTTAACTCAGATGCTTCAGAAAAATACCCAGTGGTACAGAAGTCAAACGCATCTGTTAAGAAGGTCAGTAGTGTAATGACAATACAGTGCTTACTTGTTTTAACCCTTGTTTGGGTTCCACTATAAGGTGACTAGGCGTTACATGTTCTAAGCTGTGAAAGATTACTTAACCACCATATTATGTTAAAGTGAAGAAATGGAAGCAAAAAACACATTACATAATACAGAACCAATTCTATATGATACTGTTGCATTATTGTGAGAGAGAGCTTTAGTCTTAGAGGCTTTATACAACTGTTGTAGCACATATAAATATGCTAAAGAACTGTCAGGGTCTTAGCAGCCAAACTGAGGAGAGCAAATTAAATAAGAATAAAGGGTATGCACTGCACCTCTGTCTCCTTCTGTCTTTATGTACCCTGTCTGTGGGTTGTGAGCTGATTCATTCCCAGACCTGGCACACCCCTTGCTCATATACAGGAAGTGAGCTTCAAATGAGTAGACAAGGCCCTCCCTCCCATCATAAACCAACACAAGCAGTTAATGGAGAACTCAGTCTACAGCCACATTTATTGTAATGGTTTTAAAAATTATGTATAAAGTTTTTTTTTTTTTTTTTTTTTTTTTTTTTTTTGGAAAATGCAACAATTTTTGAAAAGAAAACTAGAACAATGCTGACAAATTTAGAATGCAAACTGGGTTAGTTAACTTGATCTTTTAAATTTAAAGTAGGTAATAAAGTGGCTAATTCCATTGTGATCCAAAGAGACGGGTACAAAAAAGGTGTGAATAAAATTGGAACAATACCACGGATAAGGAAAAGTGTGCTGTACACTGATTTTATGTCATTATAACACATTTTGGTGTCCTGGACATTCATGCTATAGCTACGCTTTAGCTTGGAGACTGAGCTGGAACAGAAAAGCATCACTACATCATCCACCTGGCAGTACAGAAGGCAGCAGGGGCTGGGTTAAATGTGAGCCCCACCAGTACCATCAGTAGCAAGCATGATGGACAGTGAGGAGCCTCTTTCAAGTTTACCTTTGTTTATAGTTTCATGTGGCACAGATGCCCTGATAGACTAGAGAGAGGTTTTCACGGCGTATGAATTTACCTGCTGGGGCCCTTTGGCCTTCTCCTTGTGAGCAGATAAGTAAAACCAGGGGTTTAGTTATATTTTAATGTCCTTTGATCAGTTTTGTAGTTTATTTCTATTATCGGGAGTAAAGCCGGTAAAATGATTGTATGGACCTGGATCTGTACTGCACGGTATGGGCTGAAGATTTGCTCATATGTGAGAAAAAGGTTCTCAGCAGGTTCCTTAAGGCGATGTTGCTCAATGAGCCCATTTCAGAGTGTGAGAGGACTGTCAAGAAAGGGTCATGAAACCATTTCAACTACATTCGTTATCTACAGTACCATTTCCCTTTCTTTTATTTTATGCTTAATTATTTTGTACATGGTTTGCCACACGCACAGTGGTTTTCTATGGTGCATTAATCTAAGTGATAATATGGAATAGTAATGAACAACCCCTGCCCTATTTGATCTACCTCTGAAAGGACAGTAGTTTTACATGACCTCAGTTGGCAGACAGTGCTATTTCCCAAGGGGAGGGGGGATTCAGCTGATTTAAATGAAAGTACATTACCAGCTTTGGTGATGTTGCACATTCATGAATCAGCTTTACACAAGAGTAACAGATGTTGATTGTCTTTAGTCCTGTGATCAGACGATAATCCTTCAGTGCCCCTCCCTCACATAAATGCTGAAAAATGAAAAGAGACACATTCGATGTTCCCAGACTTCTGGGAGTTATGATTGCAGATTAACTACAACTTTCCTGCTCGTGGCTGAAATCCCAGGTGGAACATTATGGCTGCATCTTTGTGGATCTCTGTATCTCCTACTATTCAGTATGCATCAGCTTGTTAAAAAAGAAACCTGAATATATACACATTAAAAATGATGAGCCATTTATTTTTTTTTAAGAAGTGGCTTGTTCTTTCTGTAGTAATGGTTTGTACATTTCTTTGGGTTGTTTTATTAAAACCTTTCATACAAATGATGCACTGTTTAATGTCTGTGTTGAGAATAGAGCTACAGCAAAGGCAACAACATAAGAGGTCTGTATGGCACCAACTGCAGTTCACAGTCCTGCATATTATGGTGATTATAATTACAATACGGTTAATATATACAGTTTCTTCTACTCTGTCAACACTAGGTTAAATTGCAGGCAGGACTTTTCATGAATGTAGCAATTCCTTTTGCCAAAGAAAATGATGACATATTTTGCTCACCAAAGTGGTTAATATTTTAACCTTGATTTGGTAGCTGGCAGGCTACCTGTATTGCAATGAATGATGTTTTTGGAACTGACGCAATTCATTTTTTTTTTTTTTTTTTGCAAGGTGGGACTGCAGTGCATGCTGTTGATTAGTGAACATAAATTTTGTCAAGAAATGTATGACTTAACAACTGTACTTGCTTGTGATGCTCCCATTGAATGCATGTGAGGATCTTTTTTTGTTAGATTAATGTGTTCCAATCATAGGGCAGTAAGAGACTAAACAATGTGTGAATTTTGACACCAGATTTTACATCAAAGCCATAAAGGGGGACATGTAACCAAGCCGAGGAATGGAAACAGGTGTGAAAGGGTTACAGTAACTGTTGGATTTTGCAATATGACGCAAAAGCGGCATGTTGTTTTGATGCTTTCTGACATTCCTGGCATGTTGTCTCTGACATACACAAAAAATGGGAAACCATTTTGATCATCTGACCTTGTCTTTGTGTCTGTATTCTCAAGCAGAAACACTGGTGTGTTGGAGCACAGATTAGCCTGCTACATAGCAAATAAGTACTGCGTCAGATGTGCGAATTTTGAATGGTATGGAATCTAATCTGTAGATTGAATGATGCTGTAAGACATGATGGTGCTATAGGCCAGAGCCAGAGGTGCTTGACTTGGGCTTCTTTTGGAGATGGGGGTCACATGTTTTGGTCCTGATTTAGGAGTCAACAGGATTTGTTGTTATAGAAGAAACTGGCAAAATTGCTCACCTTGAATATCATAACATAAATGCAATATATGAATTATGGATTGCATGACAGTCTCTAAGTCTTTCCCTCCCCCTAATATACACATAGTCACACACACATACTTCAGCTTCAGTCTTGTGGTACAAATATGCTACTGAAAATGTAATGAGAATTGAAAACTGTGGAATAGTCAGAGGATTGAAAAATACTGTGCAGAAGCTATGTGCATAGTTGGCTATTGGTGTACAAATAATACCAGACATTAGCAGTTGAGATTATACTAAAATGCATAATTAAAACATAAATTACTTTACACCAATGTTTGGTGCTCATGAACAGTCTCTGTATAAAGGAGTTTTTCTGTTTTTGTTTTGTTTACAATTTTACATGTTAATACAGATTTCTTCACAGGAGTGTAACGCCACCATCTGGGTGAAGTAGATTTCACTCTTTTTCATACTTAAAATCCTCTTTTGTGTTTGCAGTGGGGGAAAAATGAATGCTGCCACTTACAACACTTAGTTCATTTGCTGCTGTGAAAATACTAAGTAATAGGAGCATCAATTATGCATCTTTATTAAATGTGTCTCTGTGAAACTGCCAAATGGAGGTATCAAACATAGATCAGGGAGGAGAATACACAAGAAAAGAATTGAGCAATTACAAACGAGATCTAACCAGATGACAAGTTCTTTATATTGTTAAGAGAAGGAACACAATTCTTTCCTGTACAAAGTGATGTCTGAAAATAAGGTTGCAGTAAAACGTGCAGGCCCATATATCAACCTACAGAGTATCATGCACAGTGTAAATTAAAATTTACCATCAAGTTGTTTGTATTTAATTCTGCAACTACACGAGTTATAATTAGGCTGTGTAGAGCAAACATTTTGGGGGGAAAAAGTATCTGCTTTGTTGCAAAGAAAAAAGTGTTGATTGATATTAGACATGAATTTCAAACTCAAAGACACATGTCTGTAAATTGTAATATCTTCATGCCCAGACGCTATTCTTGTTCAAAGACATAAAATTGGTGTTAAAGTCATTTTAACTTGGATCAACCCTACCTATCTCAGTGACTACTACTCATCTCAATTCTGACACATTGTGCAGGGAAAATTACTTTTACACACATTTGACTTATTTTCTCTGAGATTTTTTTCTTCAGAACAGAATTACAAATTGGTATTACACAGTGATACATCTTTGATTTATTATTCATTTTGATCATTTTGATTCATTTTGATTTATTCATTTGTTCTTGATAGTATAATATTTTCACAAACAAGTTTCTTTAAAACAAACAACTGGATCTTGACACAGTGCTATGAATCAAGACTGTGAACCACACTATGAATGATTAAATTTAATAATATGATATAATATTGAATATAATGTAAACAAATAATAATCACTACACTAATGTTACATTTTACCATTCTTTCTCCTAGAAAAGTCAGGTCCTGAAGGTATAACAATTTAGACACTGTAATGTACACTATCTCCTCTATAACCGGGAAAAGATCAGAACATATCAACACATCATCATGACCCCATGCGAGATGGAGAATCTTTAATAGAAACTAAAACCAGGATTACAAATTGCCAGCAGTCAGATCTGGCTCCAGCAACTGCTCTTCTCTTGGCATCTGCCAACCGTTTTGCATTCCATTAAAAACCCCTGGCTATAACCTTACATTTAACTTGACAACTTGGAGGAAAAAAAAAAGAGAAAGTAAAGAAAATATGTTCTCTGTGGAGTCCTTTTTCACAGGCTGAAATATGAGGCCATTCGCTTGAGTGGAAAATAAAACTCTAAACTCCTGCCATTTTCACCTGCGGCTTTGAAATGACTCCCGGTTTACCTGCTCACCGAGAAACAGTATGACTGCATGGCAAATCCACCAGCAGATATTTGTTTGACTTATTCCTCTACACCACAAACACCGTCACAAATTAAAGCGGAGCCGCAACGAGTAGTGCAGAAGTGGATAAAGTTGGAGGCTTTAATATGTTGAATTAATGGCAGCATGAATTAGTTACGACACCCATCATCATCATCATCAAAGCGGAGGGGCGAGCGTTCTGAACATTAGCGGAGATGAAAGTGACGTCGGTGTTAAAGCAACAATAGCCCAGCAGGAATCCTCCTAAGTGGCAGACTGTTCCTGCCGCATTTCTGACCAGGCATACACAAAGAGGGGAGATAAGAACTGTTTACTTGAGAAGAAATTACACGTACATTTAAAAAGGAAACCTTCATGTATGTCTCACAGAGTCTAGCATGAACAGAGGTCTTTAGGATCCTTCACATGACATCATACCAGGGTCAATGGCATTTTTTAAAAATATTATATGACTATGAACCCCTTACTTCTACCTGCACAACCACACAGTCACTTGGCATTCACTGTTATCCAGAGCGACTTGCAAGGTAAGGGTACAAGAGTGCATAAAATCACATGAACCGTATTGCATGCAGAATATGACAGACAATACCTGAATAATCTGTCACTCAGTGATGCACTATGATAAATATTTGGCTGATCCATTTACTCAAAAATTATTCTACCAAGACACTATTAACTGCATTAGCTTTTAGATCTACTTGCAGTAAAGAGTTAAACTAAATATTCACAGTAGCATAATCGTATTTTGTTTGTACTGCTTTCACACACACCAACTGCAGAGGCATTGGTAGTGGAACAGTTTCCATGTTGTAATGCTGTGGGCCAAATGTATGGCATTTGGCAGGTGTGACACAATATGCAGCTTGAATTTCTGAATCCAAATTCATAGTCTGACTTAGTGTAAATTAATGGTTGTGTATTTGATCCAGGCTTACAATGATGGCTTTGCACTTCACTCATAATATCACCTGTTTTTATGGTGACTGTTTCTTGTGGTGGATGATATTGGCCTGTGTGCACTGTTTGGGTGGAACAGGTGTTAAGAGTTAGAATTGTACAAATATATACTTGAATGTAATTCACTGAAGCAACAGACAAGGTGCCAGCCTTTGGAGCTGCCAGTCTGCTGCCAAGATATCGGACCTAATCTCTGAAAATGCCTCTTTTCTCTCTATGTCCTGGCTCACACTGAAACATGGATTAATTCAGACAACTCTGCCATTCCTGGTGCACTTTTACTTGTCTCTCATCCAACTGTTGCCCAGGTGGTTGTGGTTGGAGCTATTCACTTCTCCCTCACTCACAACTCAAACTGTTAATTTCACTAAACCATCTAAACGTAATACTATGGCTATTATGGCTATGCAACTTCCTTGATGAGCTGGACTGTCTCCTCCTTACCTTCCCAGAAGATGGCACATCACTGATCCTCATGAGTGACTTCAGAATTCACTTGGACAACGCAAGCCAGGCCAAGTCCAAATGAAGTACTCATGCCCTAAGGACTTTGTCAAGTGGCCACTTTGGTGACATGTTCCAGAAGTGGGCAAATGCTTGAGGGGGAGTATGGACAAGAGGCTCTCTTTTGGAACACGTCTAATTAAGAGACCATTCTCAACAGTGGTATGTCATCCATCACCGGGAGGAATGTAGTGTTGAATGATATCTGAGGCCATAACTGCTTTTGCATAGCCACTCTGCTTGCTCACAGGCATCAGCTCAGAGCAGCCATTGTGCAGGTACACCAATTCTTATCTAATATAGATGCATTAAATCAATCATGTGTCAACTAATAGCTCATCCAGATGGTCTAAATATCAGTGGATCTACAAATTACCTGCTTTTAACTGTGCATCATCAAATCCAAGCATTTCTGTTTGCAGTTTGGTTATGCTTTTCAAAATCAAACAGATCTTTGAATTTAGGATTCAATACCTATTTCATATTTCCAAACAAGAATATATTCAAAGTATGTGCCAAATATTATTTCAATGCAAATGAAGCTGAGTCAAAAAACCGGTTTAGTATTTAAAGTTATTTTGAACAACTTTGGTTGCATGGTCAGGAAATTGTGTAAATAATTAACAATACCTCAAAGCATCAGTATTCATATATCACAGCATGCTTTAGTGCTTTAATGAAGAAACAACAACCAGCAAAACAAAAAAAAAAGTCACCTTAAAAAAAAAATGTACAGTCCAGCGATGCTAGTCAGATATATTCTCCTTCACTTCCTTTGATGTAATCTCTTTTCATTTATGTTCTTATAAGAACCTGTTTGCCTGTGAGGAAAACATGGCAAAAGCACAGAAAGGGACATTTGTTGCTTCTGGCTGGAGGCTGAAAAGAGGCACTAATGGGGCATGGCAAGCCTGGTCTTGCCCTCTGTGCGCAGTATAACTCCCTTGAGAACCCCCCCCCCCACCCCCCCAGGCTCACAGGAACTGGAGGAGACTGATGTGAGGCGATCGGTGTTACGTGATCACACATGCACAAAGGCAGCCACCGCCCTATTTTACCATAGCGATGTTACAATCAGAGCCCATATCTGCTGCCCATTCAAATGGAGGACTTGGTCCCTGCACCATTTCTAAAACAAACAGGTTTACATTGCATTATATTATTATCTAGAGCAACTTGCACGGGTTACATTTTTTACACTTTATCCATTTATACAACTGGATTGTATCCATTTATACAATAGGTTTACCTGTTATCTCTGCCTTTGTTGACTGTTGATGGATGGCCACATGCATGGTATTGTATTTAGCAGCACTATTATCCTAGTTTTTATTTTTCATGAAGACGAGCGTTCCAGTTGCAGCCGAGGATATTGCTTTATCCATTTTAGGAAGTCACAGTGCTATGCCAAGACTGTAACACCATCAGCAGGGTTGCTCAAAAGATGCACACACAGCAGTTTTTCAGTACTCGGGTACAATTATGTATGTGTGGCAGATGGCCTCATTGACAACCTGTCAGAGGGTTCAGGCTATGCATATACACTGTTTATTTATTTATTTCATAAATAAACAAACAGACTTTTCCACCACACATCTGGTGTTGATCCTTCAACCTTGACTTTGGCTGTATTTACCTGTACCACATTATGAATAGAATATTAACTCTTATCCCTTTGTACTGTCCGCGTGGTTTATCTTGAACTGAACCTTTTCTTAAGCTTAAGCAATGAGATGGTGAGGTAGTAATGCATTAGCCAATAATGTTCCTGGCTGCTTTTAAACAAGTAATGTAACCTAATCAGTGTAATCATTTCTTTTTCATTTTTGCCTCACACTTTCTTTCATTAATGTTACATTAAAGTTTGTAAGTGATTGGCAAGTGTATTTGAGAAAAAAAAAAGATCTGATTTACATCCAGCTGATTTGAAAATGAAAATTCAGCGTGCCTTCATCACAAAATTTTGATTGTGTTGCACATGATTTGATTGCTGTTTAGGATTAACCCTTGAGGGGACTTAAGGAACAGTGCATGAGATAATTACCTTGATCTAAATTCATGCTCCACTAAATTCACGCTCCTCTTCCATGCAATGTACTGTCTGGCAAAAGATTAAGAGCCAACATTCTCCGTATAATGGAGCAAAATGTGAGGTCTCAGTTTATGCTGTTAGAGGAGAAGGAATCGCACTACTTCCATATCGCTCTGTTTATTCTCACCCATGAGAGCAGTAAAATAACAATGAACTTCAGCCTATAGAGCATCATTATGCACTACAGGACACATTGTTTTAAACATTAAGTGAATGATAAATAGTTGGACACTCCCCTCCAGTGCTTCCTGAGTTTCCTTCCCCCTGTGCAGCTGCTGGGTGGATATTTATGGAAGTCGTGCACTACAGTGTTAATTAATGACATATATAGTAGACATGCCATGGAATATGGCCATGATTGAATTAAACCGTGGTTGTGCTTTGTGCACAAAAATGATTTCAAGGTAAAAAAAAAAAAAACACCTTGGTGCTACATCTGAGTTCCAAGGCAGTATCTACTGCAACCTCAAATTATAAATGTCAGCCTTAGCATCAGCCAAGGACTGAAGCGTGAGGCAGAAATATTACAAGGAAAATGAAGGAAGTCTCTAGCTGAAAAATACAGACATCTGCTCATATATCTGAGAGTATGCTGATAAATCACACTTGCTCTTAAAAGAAACGTGACTGTACGGTTTGAAATCGAATAACTGATTGAATAAATATTAATTGGTTAATTAATTAACAAGCTCACATTGGAATATTCTGTAAAGCAGTGCTTACAAATACACCTGTCAATCTCATAATGTCACTATCAAATACTATTGCTCCAGGAAAAAAAAAAATGAAAACAAAAAAGGAAATTCTCTATGTTCAAAATACAAGCAAGATAAGCTGAGGTGCTGGCAAGGTGCGTATTCTATTTGATAGTGTGAGCAGTGAGATGTCAGGTTGGGCCGAAGCATCAGCTTATCAACAAATCACTGCTACTGTCAACAGTGCTCCCTCAGAGAGCTGGATACAGAAGGAAAAAAAAAAGGATCTGACCTGACGAAAAGTATGGGCCTCAAAAAAATAAACACACATGACTGGAGGAGGGAAAGGTGTCCCTGAATAGGCAGCCATTTTTACGACACGTCAGTTCATGGTAGCACCCCGTACAGTGATCGGCTCATTCTGTCATCCTTGATCTCCCTCTTGATCCAACTCAGAGGATTGTCACAAGTGCATCTGGCCTCTAAATGTTTTTTCCAGTCTAAATAGTGTCATGCATTTTGAGCTGAACTTGTATGTTCTGTTGCATGACGTTGCGTGTTCCCTATTACTGAGGCAGCTTCCCATTTGATGAAGTGGGACGATCGCCTCAAGGCAGCCTATTACACGTTTTATATGTAGAAATATCATCTGTGTGTGTCTGCTTAGAAATGTAAAACAATATCATAAGCAGTTTTGTGCATGTCACAATTATTCAGGGAACGTTTGGAATATTGTAATATAGCCAAGGATGCAAATCTAAATGTGTTACATAATTACTTTCTGTGCTTTGTGTACAACTTCTTATATATAGCTAAGACACATCAGCGTTAGGGACAAAATGTTTTCAACTCTTACAATTTTGACAGTAACCTAACTGACCCACTCCATGGCTTCTACTCTGACTGTGGAGGTGTCATATGACATGAAATGTTGTCTTCCTACTTCTAGAAAATGTGAGTATGTCAGTTATAAATATTTCTCCCTCTGTGCATTCACTTCAAACTGAGAAATCAAAACTTTCACAGACATACAAAAACTCTTTTAGAACGAGAGTGAGCAGACAATTTTTTGATGAATGAGGCCCAATGAACACAAGGACAAAGTATTAAAAGGTATTAGTTTTTTTAATACCTACAAGAAATGAATAGACCTCAGAGAAGTGAGAAAGTCAACAGAAAAGGAGGGAAGGAGAAACGAAGGGCCCGCTTTGATAGGTTAACTGATGCTATAGAAACATCTGTATAAAGATGCTTAGTAGCTGCTCTGATGTCCAAGAGGAAACCTGAGAATCCTCAGGGGTAAAATATTATTTTTAAAGAAAAATATGCTTGAAAGTATCTACTATGCCATTATGTATTGGTCCTCCATTCTGTATGGTTTGGTTTCTTTTCAACTTTAGACAAATATATGCATTATTAAATCAGTGGTCCTATGCAGGGAATTTGACTTTGTTAGTTTTGCTTTGTTTCGTTTGTTCAAATGAATCTTTGATCTTGTAGCGTGACATCTATAATTGGGTTTGTATGATCTTATGTTGTCAGTCAAAAATAATAGAAATATACTCTATATGGTATTGGTAAGTGCTTAAAAATGTACTCACATTAACTTTATTTGAGAATGTAATTACAATATTTTTTTTAACTTTTTTGTTTTATGTTAGTTACCGTGAAAGACGTTTGAGGGTTTGGATGGACTCTAATCATTTCTAAGCCGAGAGCCATGAGCGTCCTTTGAAAATATAACATTATCTGTAAGGGCATTTTTCACACTTCGTTAAAAAATATTCCAATGCAGAGAAAGGAATCGCAGTTTGTATTCACTTGGACAATGCCTTAACTCCTCTTGGATATGAGAATTGTGCCCTTTGTTTGGAGAAAAAAAAAGAATGTGTAATAAAAGAATGCACTGATCTTCTTTGCTGTTACTCAGCTATGCCTGTAGGCATTGTTATATTACCTGATAGAAGTGTGTGCGTGACCAATCGGCTGACTGTGTCAGTCACTTGTACTGTTTGACCTGAAAGCAATTTGAATACAAAGAGGTACACCGCAGAAACAGTATTAACTGTGATTTAAAAAGAAATCTTCAAAAGCCAGCACAAATAAACAGAGGTATTCTTGTCCACGATATCAAAGACCAAAGATATATATCACACTTACACTTGCCTCTCCACGCACTCCATTGAATAATGGAGGTGATGGGTATCAGTGCCCTGTTGGTTTAATTAGATCTATTACATATCAAAGTGTGTCGCGACAATATGAAAGTGTGTAAATCCAAGAATAAAAAGAGTGATCTTCAGTCAAGGGGCATAAAAAATAAGACAAGCCAGGTGAGAAGGAGTAATTTATTTTATTCACTTCCAACATCCCTCCCCCATTTCTTTTAACACTAATTCTTATAATAATAATTATAATGATAAAAATGGATTTATACAGATTTATAGACACCAGAGGTAATGTACAGCACCTATCCACAGCAGCCATTTTGTTTCAAATTCCCCATTTATTACTTACAATAGAGACGCTACAGAGGCATTCAGCTGGGGAGTGATTAGATGGTCAGGTTGGGTGAGCCAGCACAGTAATTTGGCCAGGACACCAGTGAACACTCTATTTTATTTTTTTTTTTTTCAATAAGTGCTAGAGGACATTTGATTACCACAACGAGGCCCTCATTTTAGAGTATCCAGCTGGTAAGTACTGAACTATCAGCAACAGACCTGAGAGGGTTTTAGCGGGCCATCTCAAAAGGACAGTCTTTGTGCTATTAGAAACATCACTGAGGATTGCACTACCTTTTTAGTAAGCATGGGTTCTTTGTTGAAGAGGTCAGCAAACAGCAGGGAATACATCGGTAATAAACCTCCCATTTCCATGTGAAGCAATTAGCAGTTCAGATCGAAATGTACTTTCGGTATGCCTACATTTGTTGGGAAATAATAACTGAATTGTAGTCACACTGTAGAGGTATTAGACCAACAACCCAAAAAGGAAATCTCATTATCTCTTTCCTTCCTACTTACTATCTGTTAATTAACGTTTCCAAAAGTGACCACACTTAGTAAATATGTAGTGTCTATATTTATTATATGAAGAAATCGGGTCCTTAATAGTAGAACTAGTGCAACCAAAAAAGAGGGAAATGCAGTCGATCTGCAGCATCTGCCTCCGTGTCCTTCATCTCACCTTCCCCCAAACAAATCTCCATCAGTGGCTATGGCTAAGCCCTCTCATCCACCGCACAGGAGTGCAGACATCTTTATCAGCCAACTCAAGGTCCAGTCAGCACAGGGCTAATGGCAAAGCACTGATCCTGTCAAGTCAAGTACTGCAAAAAAAGAGAGAGAGAAAAACATCCTTCTCTCCTCATGGATGAAATAAGGCGGATCTGTCCGGTACTGTAATCTCAACAGCGGGGAACGGGCGGCCAAGGCGAGGTATCGACTATTCTGTCAACTCACAGATCCATTTGTTTAATTAGCCTTTTTGATAAATCTGTCAACGTGTCTTTTTTTTTCCTGAGGTCTTGTTAGACATTTTCATCTTTTGCAAACATCTGCAGACTCCACTAAGCCTTTATGTCAGGCAGGCCCTGTTTTACTTTGCCTTTCCAAAAAAAGGGTAAACACAAATAAACCAACACATTTAAAGGCACTCAGGTCCTGCAGGATGGAATGCATTTCCATTGATTGATTTCCATGTGGGAGTAACTCTTTACTGTGTGACAATAATAAAGGTGGCCATAAATATTGTGGCTGAGATTTCAGCAGAGTACCCTTATCAGCCAGTAAGGCATTTGGTCATTAGCCTATTACTGATTATAATCATACTTCATTGTGTTCTCTGGGCCATTTTATCAGAGCGAGTATTGTAACATGCATATGTGTACTTGGGATTTTTCAGTTTATGTTTTGCACGCTTGCTATTTCTTCACCTCTCGAGAGTGAGTGAGAGTGACAGACAACAGTGATGAATTGTATGCTATTAAATGGTATGGGTGTTTCTGAGTTTATTTTAGCATAGAATCTGTTTTGTATTTGGTTCATACACCAAATGAGTTTTGAATATAGTGCCTTTGTGGTAACATATAGGCAAGTAGTTTGCACTGCTGTCAGAAACAACAGCAAACCCAGTTCAGACATGTGCAAAATGATATGTGGATGAACTGCAACTGAAGACCAAACCATTAATACAATTCAGTGCTGCTACAATACTGCTATCAAGCCATTAAAACAATTCAGTATTGTATTAACGATTGTTAAAAGGACCAATATTTAAAGATCTGTTCTTGAATTTCTTTCTAATTCGAAACTGCATTTGGAGACCCGGGCTGGGACTTTTTTGTCTGCTGTTGTCAGAGGAGATGATGCACTCACAAGCATGTAGAACATCCCAACAAGGAGATGCATCAATACTGGTAGCTGTCCGTCCACAGAGGGCAGTGTTCTACCTCAGAGCGCCCAGACGGTGTAAACCAGTAATGAGGTTAAAGGCCTAACAAAGTACAACAGCATGGCTTGGTGGTTGCTGAATTTGACACGAATCCCACTGAGCCCATGCGGATTAGGCGGTCGTGTTTACCACACATCCGGCTATATTGGACCGCTGTTTTGGAACAATTTCTCAGAAACTGGAGCCCAAATCCAGAAGCCTATTTGCTGGAGAAATGGCGAGCCAGTGAACCACATTTACAGGACACAAGGATTCACTGCAGGCTTGTTGTCATCCACATTATTTTGGACATTTTGAAAGAGTACATTGTCCATGTCTCCTTTGTCTGTCTCGTGGTGTAATCTGCCTTGAGCCTCTGCTGATTTTACAGTTATTATTTATTAAATCCCCTTTTCACCAGTCACCACACAGTGCTGGTCTTAAAGGAAAGGTCACTGAGTGCTTATTGATCGTAACATTACACCCTGGTTCATGTATTGACTGGCTAGGAACATTCTGACCATGTTTGATGTGTGCCAGAATAAATTGCTCTTATAAATCACGTTTTGTGTGCCGTTCGCAGACTTTTTTAACGCACGCAGGTGTGCTTGCGGTAAATACCGTTTGTAACTCTGTTGTTAGCTTTTGACTGGAAGCTTTGTAATGGGGGATGTGCGCACCACTTAATTAATTTACGAGCCACATGAATGGTTAATTATGGAGAACCTTGGTTCTTGGATTAAAATGCCCTTTCTTCTGCAATACCGGGCACCATGAAGACAATTACTCTCGTTTAACAGGCAAGGTCAACAAGATGAGAAATGGTTGCTCAGTGGAAGGTAATTGTGAATTACAGTGAGAGTGAACTGAAAGCAACTGAAAGACAGGAATCCAACCCCCCAGCCCGTTGGTGAACAATAAACTGCTCTGCAACCACCAATAGATGCCATCCATTTTCAAACCCCAGTGCCAAGATGCCAACTTCAGGCATCAGTCTAGCCATCCAGCAGCTGAATCCAAATTCAGTATTTATTGACATTACTAAATGATCACCATTCACTTCTGTGATTTTTTTTTTTCTTCTCCTAAGTTTAAAACAAAGAAAATGCCAGAAACTTATTTATTTTTTATTTTCACGTTCGGATTGGCAAACAGGGTGACCTGATGTACTGAGCGATTTCAGTATACATTGAACAAGGTCCTTTTCCACTGGATGGACTCCACACATTATAAGGGAACATTACAAGGTTGGCAGAAATAAAATTGGTCACTGCTGAATGCACCAACCCCCACACCCCCCACCCCTACACTCCAACAGCCACAAAAGCCAATCTCCAAAAAAACACAGCCTTTCAGGGGTAAAATAACAAGGATATTTATTGGCAAAGATTGTTCACAATTTTCTCAGCTCGGTGTGAGCCGCTTCATCAATAACATAAAGAGTGGCAGAGAATCTTTCGGATTTGACGCTGACTCATTAGAGTAGGCTCGAGAAACGTTCCAAGAGAAATAAACATATTTGTCTTTGATGCCACTCCATGTAGCCCCTGTATGATGTTTTTAACAAGGCACCTTCCAGCCCTTATAAAATGATAGAAACTCGCGGTGGAGACCGATGGGTCCCCAGGCACCGGTTCAAAGGTTAATAGAGGAGCAGATTTATAGCTTTACCACGGTGCCCCAAGATTAACCTGTTTCAATTTAATACGCTTTAGATTTTTTTTTTTTTCTGACCGTAATGCCTTCTCCAATAGCATTGATAAAAGTGTTTTCAAGCTGAGAAAGCAATACTGCTGAGTGGAGTGCGTAATGCTTTTGTTTTGATGGCTGGGCGAGTGCAACCGGTCAGTTGAACCAAACATAAGAGTGAAGGCTGGAATGGCATATCCACAATGGAGTGCGTTAATGTGCTCAGAGCGAGATTGTCTCACTGTCACAAAATTTTGAATGATGACACCCGATTGCAATAGCGCCGAAAAGCATTGATAAATGGAAAATATCAGCACTTATGAATTATATCTGTTGGCAGGAGCCAGTTCCCTTTGCTCCTAGGGAAAAGAAAAAAAAAAGATTTATTGAGAGAGTGCCATGACTGCTTCACGCATCCCCTTAATGCATGACCTTGCCTGGCAGCGCTTTGAGAGCTCTGACTTTACTGTGTGATAAAATATTTACTGCTTTTGACTTACACATGGCATAACGAGACCTCGCAGCATGGCGGGCCTTTGAAGCGCCCGGCGTTGTTCCTGCTCCTCTCCGCGGCGGAGCAGCGCACGTTGCTCTCACAGTGTGGGTCCCTAACACCACTCCGGATTTCTCCTCTGGGGGTTCGCGGAGCTCTGCTGCCGGTGAGATAGCCACGCGCCAACGGTAACGCTTCCTGACATCTCCGGCTCACGGCCTGCGCCCATTGTCAGGGGCTTTCAAAAGACTGAAACTGAAAATAAGGGCAGTTAGGTCCCTTCCTATTCTTTGGCGGTGCTGTAGATGACACCTTAACTGAGTGTATTTGCTCTCTGGTAAAAGGTAAGGCGTTAAATCCAGTGAGAAGAATGCGTTTCAGTTTCACATGCTATTTTCGTGCTAGGATTTAGAATACCTGAATAAATCACAACGTTTGTAAAATACAAAATGAAGTCAACTGGCTCATCTTCAAGAAGCAATTTCACATTTTAATGTCTCTGTCATTCGAAATGTGTTATTTTCAGTATCTTTCCAGAAAGAGCACATTACATACAGCAATGCCTGTATTTTGTGGAGAAAACCTTTTTTAACACTTTAATGAAAGAGACAGTTGTGGCAAAGGCTTCATGTCCCACGGTGAGTCCAATCACACCATCAGTGCTACATAAACCTTATTGCTGAATTAAATGAGTCATGAAAATTAGCTTGAAGCTATTTCAAATGCCACACTTCTCTTTCTGTTGTAAAAGGCCTTCTTAGTGCTACATCGTTGAAAATCCAGAGCTCCCGACAAGAGGAAGTCATTTGTGATTGTGCGGTATTATTGGTCATGGACTTACTAAGCCACTTCTTGGGGGAAACGTATAATTATAAGGCTAACCAGTCAATGCGTATTATGATTGTTCTCTCTGCCTTGAGGCTCTGCAATTAACTGGTTTCTTTCTGAATTGATTTGAGGTAGCACAAGAACTAATAGCCAGCATGATGCAATGAAATATTTTTAGGTGCATGCATTCTGTAGCTGAAATGGTTGCTGTCAGTGAGAATGACAAACAGACCATTAAACTACTAGTAATCAGCGATTCACACTGCTTCTTTTATAGTGGTTTTTGGGTATCCCGGTGACTGCTCTGCTAACACTGAAGGGCCTTGAACATTCCCTCTATCATCCAAGGCAATCGGCTGCTTTTAACTCCCCTCTTAGAACAGTTCGAGTTTGAGGACCCCGGTGGAGTGTAAAGAGAAGAACCGCTTTAAGTGAGAAGGATTACGCTGTGCAGACTCCTTCCTGTTTCATTTAATAAAACAAATTAAAATGTGTCACAGGGTTTAGTGTTTTCACAGGACTGGCATTGCCTTCTCTTCCCTATTTCTGTGAAATGAGCTGCAAGGTGAGCCTCACATGAAGGGAGATGACTTTGGATTTCAGCATGTTATTCAATCCAACCGCAATGGACTCCAACTGCTCTTAACCATCTGATCTAACTATGAAGCATTTGTCCTTAATTAGTGCCGAGTTCCTTTTATGTTTTGTTCTGATTTTTGAAATTCCAGGTCCTGCTTTGCGCATGACGCCACATAAAAAACAGGTAGCAGGTAATAAGTTCATTAATGACAGCAATGCGGTCAGCTGCTCCTTGGCCATTATGCATTCTTTAGATGTTTGTTCATTTTGAATCTGAAATTTAACTTTTGCTTGCCTGTGCCTTTGTGCAGCTCAGACTCAAACTGGATAAGAGACGCACCACAACATTATAGATTGATGAATGCATGTCTTATCATTAACACACATAGGAGGCCTTATCTTTAGCTAAAGTCTTGAAAAACAAAGTCAGCAGCCAATAGAGGGTTGGGGCAGTATCCTGTAGGACTCAATGTGCAATACAAGAGATTGAAAATTATAATCTACAAGAAGGGCACAAAATGCAGATTAAAAACAGATTGTATTGTGGGCGAAGCAAACAGGGTCTTTCTTTGGCTGCTTTGATGTAATCCCCATGCTGTTTGGGACTTCACTATAATTATCCACGGCTCTTTTCAGACACAGGAGAAAAATGACACTGCGCTCTCCGACCAGAATGGCTTTGTGTCAACTGAGCCGCTGTGGCACTCACTGCTTCTGAATGCAAATGTAAGATTATAAGACCCTCTGACAGGGCCAGTCGTGGGACCTCAGTACCACTGTCAACTCAGAATCATGTGTGAGTGTACATGCATGTATGTATGTATGTATGTATGTGTGTGTGTGTGCGTGTGTGTGTGTGTGTGTGTGTGTGTATGCATATACATTACATATATAAAATTTTATGTAAATACAGAAAATGAGTTCACAACTGTTGTCATAATGAAGAAACTTGAAAAGCTTCAAATCCTTGTCTAATTATCTCTCTCTCTCTCTCTCTCTTATATAAAATATAATATAAAATATATATAAAAATACCGGTTTATTTATATCCAAGAGCAAGAATCAATTATCTGCATTCATTTTGAGTGTGTTAATGAGGGCATCTCCCAAGACAGCCCAGTTCAGTAACCCGGGGCCAGGAAGCTCAGAGGAAGATCAATGTTGTTTTTGATTAAGGAGAATAGGGGCTCTGTGTTAATTGATTTGTTGGACCTCCATCTGCCAGTCCTAATAGTCAGACAAAAAAATTGGTAAATGTAATTCTGTCTGCTCTTATATACATATATAAACTCTCCCAGTTTTTACTGATGGCAGAGATTGAATCATTAGCATAATATGATGTAGTTGTTTGTTTTTAAACATTTCAGCAATTGCCAAACTCAAAGTGTTGCATAGCGAACAGAAGAAAGTAAAACTTGCCTGAATTTGTTGCTCAATGTTAAGGACAATATGCATTGCGATTTTATTGAATAGAGATTTCAGAAATCCCATTCCATATGTCCAAGTAAGCGTTATTAATGACGAGCCTCTGAGAGGGTGGAGGACGGCTGAAACTTCCTGACTCTGGTAATTATTTACTCCAGGACCTCCAGATATTTGTATTTGTGTTACTCATTAAATATGTAAATTACAAGGACAAATTCAATACGAGCCTTAAAGGGAAACCCCATCTTGAGAAATACAAACCTCCATGCAATTTTTTTGTGAGAGTCGTGACAGCAACCTACAGTGTACATTCATTCAGGCTTATAACAGACACCTTCAAATGTCCCCAAGGGTGTAATAACATCAGAGATTGCTTTGCATCTCTCTGTTTTGCAGAAATTTACCCTTGTCATCATGAAGCACAACATCTGGACAGATTTTGTTTAGACAAATCTCTGACAAATTTTGTTGATAAATGTTTGAAATGCAAATGAATATATTTATGCAAAGAATAAATACAATATACCAAAACAGCAATAATTCACATCTATCTATCTCTGTCTATCTATCTATATACATTTGTATATGTTGAATATTTACTCAGACATAATTTCAGCCTTATTCACAAAATGTCATTGAAAGTTTGGAATCCACTAATGCAAGGATAGATTGGGTTTACCTTTTTTGTGTAAGATGATGGTATTATGATCAAATAAGACAATTCTAGCCCAAAAATTATAACAAACTTGGTCCCAAGGTATTTTCAAATATTGTGTCAAAATAAGTGAAAAGACAGAACAAATAAAAGGAAGCAGAGTGAATGTAGTGCTCCTGTGGATGAACATCATTCCAGGCTTTAAAATGCCATCAAACATGAGTCAATGACCGCAGTGACACCCAAAACCGAGTACTGAAAGGGTAACCATTGCTACAGCTTATGACTGCAGTTTTCTGTCTTGCTTATAACTTTTTATCATAGCTCATGACTGACCAATCAGATGTAAGGTCAAAGACTCAAATGATCCAAAAGGCAGAGCTTTTTTCAGGATTAATTTTGTGGTAACCGGTTATGTGACCAGGAGACCAGAGCTGTTTGCCATTTTTAAAAACAAATGGAAAACATCCTCAGAGGATAACCAATAAGAACACCTTGAAAAGGGTTCATTATCGGTGCACATAATCCAATCTGTACAATCAGATAGCCTGCATTGGCATCCGAGCTGTTGTAAATCAAATAGCGTACAAATAACTTGTTTGGCAAGGTGTTCTCAAATACAGAACGATCATCATTTTAGCCCATTGGAGATGCCCCTGTTCCACATTACTGAGATTTTACATCACTGGCCCTATGTGTTGCAGGTCGAAGCATCACAATAAAGGAGCTAAAATGTGATCATAGATGTTTCACTGTAATTTGGATTAAATGATTTTACTGTTAACACCATCTTTTATGTGTACAGTTTTTTGCCAGCAATGGACATGGCTTCCTCACTAACTGTGTACAATTTAGCACACGAACTTTATTCTGAATTCCAGATGTGTTAGCATTTAATCACAGGTCTTTGCAAGTGTAGGATGTTAAGTGGGTGTCAGGGGTAACTTAGGCATACTGATTAAAGCATGCAGGCTCTGATTGTAATTTATTGACCCTGAAAGCGTGATGTTTATTGAATAACGATGTGTCGCGTGTGTCAAACAGGATGCCCTAATTCACTGGTAGTGCCCTTGCTCATATACATTCATCAACGGCTTTCATCAGTAGTGCCGGGACGATGAGGAGGAACTACAGTCCTGAATTTTAAAGGGGAAGTCGAGTGAAATGAGTTATGTGCACAGAGCTTTACACAGAGCAGTACCATTTCTCTGCTCAGTTCAAGCTTTATTATGGTCAGTTGAAATAATAGACTGAAAAGTATGGTTGAAGTCCTGATTTTGAATAAACAACATTAGAAAGCATTTGAATTATCTTTGCAAGAATTATTGTCCCTACAGTATACAATAGAAAGGCAGTCTTTGATTTTTTTTTTTGTTTGTTTTTGTGACAATTTAAATACAGTCTTGCATTTGAAACTCTAGTTCACATTTCAAAGTGACATAATTTATTTTTCAACTCTCTATCTGACTTCAAACCTGAGGAAAATGTAACCACTGCTAATGAGTAACATTTTGTAAACAACTTCTCCTTTGAGATTTACAGTTAAAAAAAGATTATCCCCAAAATGGTGCGATAAATTTATGTGTGAACCAAATCACTGAATTCTCTCAGATCAAAGGGCTCTACATCCAGGTATCGGTTTCTACATGGCAAATTTGTCGCCCCAAAATTGGCTGGTATTCTGGTCATTACCTGCAGACTTGACCAGTTATGGTTCCTTTTTAGGTGCCTCTCAAATGTGAGGGAAAGCTATGGTGATACAAGTCATTAACCACACCATTGTCAAAAATGCATGATACTATCTGACTGGTCATAGATTATAAAATTTCAAATACATTTGGTTTAAGACTTAAATTGTACATAAGAATAACCAAATGTACATTATACAATTTTATTTGGATTACCAATTATTTAAACTTTTTACCCAGGACTAATGAAGAAAGCCATAAACAAAGACCAGACAAAGTTAAATAACACCCAAACTATGAGCGAGCACCACCACATTTGTTCATTTGGATAATAATAATCAGGATAATGATGATTATTGCATATATGGTTATTGTTAGGTGTAGTATTTATAGTGATGGCATGCCTTCAAGCTGTATTATCGTTTTAGTGGATACTCATATCAGGTCATCTAATGGGTCACAGAGCATAAAACAAATGCAATTAAAATAGCTAGCACTCGCTATAAAGGATGCATAAAAAACATCAATATAGCATACACATGCATGCTAACATTAAAACAGCCATGATTCTCTATTTTTAATGCAAGACATTCCTTCCATTATGTACATCTACATGCGCAATGCCAAAACTGGCCTTGGTCATTTAAAACCTGTAGGACTATGTGATAAGAATGGATCCTTACAAAGTCAGGATGCACTGTGACACAATGCAGACTTGCATCAGACTATTCCACCCATTAGCACTGAAACACCTGAGTCCTTATTTTGATAGGGCAAAAGAAGGAAGAGTTGTGACAGTTGTGTTTTAAGTATTTGAATGGAAAAGTTTGTTCATTTTTATGTTGACTTGATTCAAATGCCTCTCCATTTTCCCCTTTTATGCACAGGCGACTAAAACAAGCTCTTAAGCATTGTTTTATTCTTGCACACAGTGTGTTTACTGCTTAGTAATTGTTTTGCCATGGACCAATGCTCTCGTCTATTTCCACTATAGCCAAATTGTATATAGAGTTTTCAGTCCCATTATGCAAATACATTTTGTTATAAGGTCAGTTCACTTCTGCTTGGTATGTTAGTACATCTTGGTCTGACCAACAAAGGGAAAGAGGGTTTAACGTGTGACTTTCCTCACTCAATAATCCACTGATGACTACCCTAGATGAGTTGACACACAAAAATGCTGAATAAAAACAATGAATTAAATAAACAGATACATAACCGAAAACCACAATTGCTCTAGGGCAAAGATAAGTTACAGCAAACAATTTTATTATTACCAGATACAGAGATGATCAATATGATATTCCATGCAAAATTGTTTGTTCCTTACTTTGAACCGTCAAAACAGATGTTACACAGCAAATTGTCACAAAATGCTAAAATCTATACACACACCCAGAGAGATTTCCTGAGATGCCCTGAACAAAAGTAGAGAAAATGGCCTGAAAAAATTCTCGAGGGTAAAGTCAGTAAAGTTCTTCCACCGGTGAATCCACGTGGGATTACACTTATTTTCCAGGTGAGTAAAAAGTCAATAAAGACCTTGGGGACCTGAGGAAATCTAGTCCCATGTCAATAGGGCTTTGCGGTATATTTGCCTTTTTAGTCTGCCTTCTCCCGAGCTGAAAAGCCTCAGATCTGGAGCAGAGGAAATGTATGCCACACCGTAGCAGGGGGGTCGAAGACTTCCAGGGGCCCCAAGGATATAGAAAATATAATCCTGATTGTGTCTGATGAATCTTTTCAAAGAAACAAAATGATGCTAATAATAGTTTTGAAAGAATTGTATGGTGGTGCTATGAGAATAATATATTCAGTCAGTGTTTGGATGTAAGCGTTTATAAATGCATTAGAATATTAAGAATCTCCACTGTTTGGTTGGCAGAAATTACTATCAAGTTATCACCAAGGCATGCTCTATAAGACAATTAAACCCAGGTGACATGCCTGGGTGGGCATACCAAGCATTAATAAATTATTAATAAGCATTATTAAACCTGCCTTGTAAGGGAAATTGACTTCGTGTGTGCTTGGTAAACTCTTTTCCTGCGGTTCATTTTCAAATGTGTTTGCACTTTTTCCAGAAAACTTCAAATGAATTTGAAGGTGTAAGTAGGTGTACGTGTCAGACACAAGGTGAACCGCAGAAGAACTTTCAGGGAACAGCCTGAGATGGACCTTAAGCAAAGTACAGCGCATTCAGCAAGAATGCTGTTTAAAGTTTCATAAAACTTTCACAGAGATATGATAATTGTTTCTCCAGTTAATTGATATATGGTAATGTTTTGAGTGACACTTAGCTTATGGAGCTATAAATAAATGTGAGAAAGTGGATGAGAGACAATGTTCTAGTAGGTGCTGAAATACACCCACTCACTGCGTGCACACAGTGCCAAGAGTAATGAACCATGATCTGAAAAGTTCTTCATCATTATATCAGGAATATTTCTACTTTGTTGGCTTAATTAAGTACAATGCAGAACGATGTTTCTGTGATGTCTGTTCCCCTCCCAAATCAAATGAGGCCTTTCAATTACAGTACCACTATGTACTGGGTTACATTTTATATGGTGTGGGCAATTTACCCATGTAATTACACTACAGCTAATTAGGGAAATAACTACAAGCAAGTCTTGTGGAAATGTTGTATAACTGTGTATTGCTGCAGAACTTGTTTCATTATATACAAAAATTGGGGATGGTACTGTACCATTTTGGGGATGATTATAAATATATGCTATAACATATATTACTATGTTATAAAGTACAGGGGTTGAATGTGTCAATAGTCGAGGGTTGCTCTTTGCAGCTCGGTATAAGGGGTACTGTTATGATTGAAGTCTGGTAGCACTGCAATGTTAAATTTCAATTACCTGAACTTCCCCTCCCCAAGTGTGTGTGTACTATTGATTTAAAAAAAATTGGGAGGCCATTCGCTTCCTTCTTTGAAAATTAATCAATTTATTCAAACAAAAGAACAACTAAAAAATAAACAAATAGAACGTAAACTGTTTCTAATGTAATTTTTCCCCATCCTTGCTTTCTTAAAATTTTCTCAGACGTTTTCTCACTATCTTTTCCGTCAAACAACTGTTGCTCCACGTATTACCTAAAAAACTCTTCTTTCCAATTTGTGTAAACAATATTACTTTTAGGACTTGCTAATGGAGCACAGAAAATGAAAGGCACGAGCTGGTGAATCAATCACAGATAACACCTCTGACAACTCATCCACATTGCATCCAAGGAATTCTACAAAACCAATACAAATATAATATAACAAAGACCAAACAACAACAACAAAAAAATCCAATATATATCTTTTGGCTCTTATAGTGTGCACAACACTGAACTTTAGTGGTATCAGAGCTGTGAAGTGCCACGGAGATAAGTTACAGAGATTCCTATACAAGTTACGTAACTTGATCATACACACCGGCGCTGTCAACATTGCTTTTATGTTCATTGTAGTAAATCAAGGGTTCTCAAACTCTGGCACAGACACTTCGCAGTTCAGAAGCGTGAACCGTGTAGAGCTTTTTGACACAAAAAGCTTTACATGACACAACAGCAGCATTTTGTGCTGTACAGTCAAGTACATTTTGACAGGTACAAAACAATTTTGAGGCTGAGCGATAAGAGGTGTAGTTAGACTTGTGACTGTAATTGTAATGGGATCCACAGAAAGAAGGTAAGAGCTGGGTAAAATGCAATTCACTGAGGCTGACTGTCTGACCTACCAGTGCATGCCATCAGCTCCAGAATATCTCATTTTAAAACTCATTTTTTAGGATTTTCCCAATACAGAATATTTGTAAAAACATCTGATCCCTGATTGTCGCTGGATTTTTTGTGTCAAAATGGATTTTGTGCATTTTCATCTGATGAGGGAATAGAAGGAGGGAATAGAAATTGTAATATATGCCAAGATAAACAAAACATGACAACTATATTACAATATACACTGTGTGTGTGTGTGTTTGTGTGTATACATATATGCTAAATGTAAATGGACAATTTATTTTCCATTTGGAATGATTGTAAAGTCATACATAAAACCCTAAAGGATCTTGTGTAGGGAGTTTATGAAAGAAGCCTACATGCCATACAAACTTGGTCATACAATGGACCTCTACTCTCTGCTTTCTGTGTCCTGGTGCTTTCTTACCCCTTTCCTATACAATATATATTCCAGGCAGACCGTAAACTCCTTTTCAATAAATCTAATCAGATACCACTGATGTGCTTTCATTTCCAAACAATAATGCCTGTCTTTCCAGGGGACTAGCACTAAAAAAAAAGATATCACTGCTGCACTGAGATGTTCACTTGTTCAAGGATCAAATAAGGTAAAGGATGTTGTAGCTCCACTGACAAAGAGACTCAATTAGATGGACCACCGTAGAGAATAGGTCAAAAAATGCTGGTTGATTCATATCAACAGGCCTGAGACCTGGGACAATGAAGTTGTATGCCCTCCCACCCCCTGCGTTGGCCTGGACAGATTAGACCCTAAAGGAGTCCACTCTGCGTTGGCAGCGCAGGCAGCCAGGGGTGTAATGAAGGAGGAAGTATGTGTCAGAAAAGGCAGGTACAAATGAGGTCAGGTCACCCCCTTTTTTAAGCCGTTTAGCCGTGTAACTAACCTAATTGTCGGGTCCACAAAAGCGAGCGACCGAAAAATGAGCATGTGGCACAGGTGGTCCCGTCCCGGGCAGAAGCGAACAGGCGATATCCGTCTTTATCTCTCCCGCTGTCTGCTGACAGCAGGCGGCCCGCCGCCTGAAACGTCAGGAGGAACGCTGTCAGTCTGTCAAAGTGAGACAGGCCCCGGCGTTGTTTGCTAATCCATCGTGCCCTTGCAGGAGGGATTTCGGGAAAAAAAAAATTCGGATTGGGAAAATAGAAAGATTAAAACGTCAGAAAAGCCCCTCGGGAGATCTAAGCCCTCTACCTGCCAATATCAGCCATCCAAGGTGGATCTTTAGGGGGTGTCTCTTGTGTGAATGGGGACAAGGTTAAATGCTGATCCGATGCTAGAGGAGAGAGTAAAAAAAAATCAGATTTCCCAAAAATGTGTCTTCTGAAAGATCTGCCTGTCATTGAGAGGGAAACACGCCCGAAAAACCATTGATATTTCATGAGATATTTTCATCAATAATTGAACAGATGCGGAGCGTAAATCACCATCCGTCCCGGTGTAGGTGCTCATATACATTTTCTTGTAGTGGCTGTAATGAGGTAGAAGGCATATCCCGTGCTCTGTGGCAGGCATTGCAGGGAGGGAGGGGGGGGGGTCATCCTTTGATGGCGTCACTTTTATTCTGTAACAAGATCACTCCTGATCTCACTATTCTGTTTGATTCCCAGTGAGCCCCAGAATCTCACTAACTGGAGCAGAAAATCATCCCCGCCATCTTTGCCATGCACAATCAGTGGCGGGAAGGGCCTGTAATGAACACCCGCTGGAGGCAGCGTTTCAGTGCTTCAGCTGAGGTGGTTAATTTTCTTCTGATATTCATTTGATATATATGTATAAATACCCATACAGTTATTCTGTAGTATTGTGGTAAATTAGGCCCAGTGCATTGTTTTTGTTATTTTTTTCATTAGGGTCATGACATTTTGTTAAAAATGCATCATTGTTTTCTTTCAAGCACATAAAACCTCAGGAAATGCACATATTTTCCAAATGCTCCCAAATTCTGGCTGCTAATATAAAGGAAAACTGATATTTATTATTCCTTTTTTTGTCTTCACTGCATAAAATAACAGGCCGGGTGTTGAATTTGTGTGTGTGTGTGTGTGTGTGTGTGTGTGTGTGTGTGTGTGAGGGGGGATGCAGTGGTGTATCCTAAGGGAATGTCCGACATTTTTTGATCCAGAGAGACTAAAAATCCCAGTCAACATCTGCAGCCACGTCTTTCCCTCCCACAACGCACACATGAATCACTTTCACTTGTCACTGCTTTGACATTTTCTTTTTTTTTTTTTTTTGCTTTTTTTTGCACAGAAGGAATACTGTATGTATGACCATGTTTTTCTCCAATATATTAATGGAAACACTTGTCAGGCATTGGCCATATTGTGCCTATAACCAAGACAGAGTCACTTTCTAAGTGTCCTTTACCAGAGGTTACTATGAAGAACATAAACATATGGTACAAGCCTGTGAGATCACTGCTAATGTGCTGCAACATCTAAAACATAAATCTTGTAGGTCAGGCAGACACACTGCCCTAGAGAGGCCTGTATACAGCTGACACAATGTCTGATGAGACTGTAGATGACAGATTTTCATCCCCAACAAAATATATTTGTGTGCAGCAATGTGGTATGGTTCCATTCTGATTTCACTATTGAAATTTTCTGAATAAGACACATTTACCAAATTGTCACAGCTTAATGGAAACAAGTGAGGTAAACAGTGGTCTATAGTCGTTGTGACATCAGCTTTAAACAGTAAGTCTAGGCAACTCAACTCAAATGTTCTTCCAAATGTTAAATCCCATTATTTGTCTGCCATAGAAAAGAACGACTTCAATATCATGGCAGCCACATAGGCACCAGCTTAATTATTGCATTACTGTCTACATTTGTGAATAATAATGTTTCATTGTATAATGTAATAGCCATGTGATCGCTGTCCAAAATCCATCCATCTTTTTTCCTAGCTGAGAGGGATGTTTTAGCATGTGTATTTGTTTATATTAGGATGATTCTACATGTGCATTTATAAGCATATTCTTATTTCATTGTAGATTTATAATATTAAACCATTATCAATTCTCTAATCAGAATGTATATCTATACTGGATCTGGGATGACTTGGGTGAGGGCACATGAGTCACCAGCTACACATGGTGACATCACTGTCTAGTCTCAGGCCAAGAGGAAGACTGATCCCCTTTGCTGGGGACCTGGGTCTGTCACAAAGCAAGCTCTTTTTGTTGCTGTACTGTCTGAACTGCAAAGGCCATAGTTCAAAACTGCAAACACATATCCCTTACGTCTCTATAATGGTAGGAATTACTGTAGGTTGTCTTGATGCAATGATGTTGTGTGTTGATGGGAAACATGTATTCAAAGACATTTTGATCTAAAGACTTATGCTTACATGCTTGAAATTTGTTTCTTGGACAAATATTAATAGTGAAGTTGATGACTATGTCTTATGACTTGGGAATTTCTTTCCAAATTTTTTTTTTTGCTATTTTGAAGACTCTAAGATAATTTTGATAGTTTTGCTTAACACTTTTTGATCACTGAGTTTGTGTTAATTCATAGTGTTGATGTCTTTACTATTATCCTAAAAGGTGTAAAATAGCAAAAAATAAAGAAAAACCCTTCTATGAATAGGTGTGTGCCAACTTTTGACTGGTACTGTACAAACTGTAAATCCTGATATCAACACATCAGGCCAGCTGAGACAGTGATAAACTCAGCAGAATGCTGCATGAGCCGTCAGACACCAGGTTTTTTTTTTTTTTTTTTTTGATGATTTGCTGATGGAGAGGCAGCCCTGTAAAAACAGGGTACCCTTGTAACTTGGTCATTTGCATGGCCTATTTAGCAGTGATTTCTCCTGGTAGGTAATCTCTCTTTTGTCATTAGTGACTTTTTTCTGTTCTCCAAGGAATGCGATGCATGGCAAGATCCAGCGAAATGGACAGGTTGAAGGCCAACGATTTAAAACTGGAACAGTGGAAGTTAATGTTATCATGTACACCATATGTTAGAGGGCATCAGTGGATTGCTATTTTGCGTGACAGGCTTATATTCAGTTAAAAACAATGCCATATGGTCAATTGCTCTTTTGGTACACTGCAGGGTAGGCAAAGACTAAAAATAAATAATAAAAAAAAACACCTGCCCACCAAATGCTTACATTGAAAAAGCAATCATAAAAATGAACCTCCCAGATGAGCACAGTTCATCCTGAGAAAGGTGCCCTTGCAGCTACACTGACTGATTCAGGTTTTTCTTGTTTGTTCCTGTTGTTTTTTTCTCTGTTTACATGTGTTTCTTTTACCATTTGCATCGGTTTGTATCTGTACCTTTTGTACCATTTGTGCTTCCTTTAATCATGCATTGAGCTGTCAGGAACCATTTGTACTGTGCTGAAACAGTATCCCGTGTTTGGACAAAAATCATCATGGAAACTGAGAAATCACAACTTCAGCCCGTGCAGGGCCCCCATGATTGACTTAACATTTTAAACGAAGTGAAAAGCACAGTCCCAGTATAACACTCGCAGTACTGTTTTAACCATCTGCCGGCTCTCTCCAGTCTTAGACCCAAACGTGTGTTTAAAGGTAGCACGGATCAAAGATAAAGCATCTGCACAGTGGCAAGGCTTCACTGCTGCTGGGTTTTGGAGGCCAGGAATTGCAGGCTCACAGGAATGCACCTGAACACTGCACATCAGCACACCACAGAAGCATTAGAACAGACACAAAACAGGTTAGTTGCTGTGCATTACTCAGGTGGGTGCTAGGTGGTCATTGCAAGGGGCTCTGAGATCCATGAGCGTGCCTATATACAGTAAATGCATAGCTTGTTTGGTTTTTAATTGAAACAAAGCTGCCATATGTTGTGCATAGCAGCTGAGCAGATGCTCATTTTTGTTTCCACTCTGCCAGATAAGTCAGATTAGCTATTGTTTGCTGTAGCCTGCTAGTTAGCAGTCTAGCTAACTCATGATGTGTTGGTAAACACCATATCCGAAGGACTTTAATGACTCTGTGTTTACTAAGAGAAGGATTTGATGCTCATCAGGGAAGAAGGCAGTTATGCTTCACAGCTGGCCGTGGGAACATCAGCATGACACAGAGGTAATAACCTGTTCAAATGATAATACAGCTGGGTTCTGTTTTGTACAGTTGGAGGGAATTGCCCCTGGGGTGTCAGATCATAGCCCTTACCCTGACTGCAGCCCAGGAGGAGGAAGAATCTATCCACCCCTGTCCTCTACAGAACGCAGTGGTAAAAAATCAGGAACATCATGTTAAAATTGCAAGATGTCATGTGTGGGCGCTTAGGCCAAATTTTTTTGTTTCCTCCTCACAGTGCAATTCATTTTAATTGCATTCTTACCTGTGGATAATAGCTAGCTTGGTAGAGAACTGTGAACTCTATTGCTAACTTAAAATATTGTGAAAACTGGATTTTGGACAAAAAAAAGCCTACTTATTACAACACACACTTAACTAGTCAGTTAACGAGTTGTGTCATTATTGTCAGCTATACCCTGGCCTAACTGTTCACTGCTTTCAATTTGTTTTTCAAACAAATTGCCTTTTAAATGTGTTTGTTAATATATTATTCATAAGTCATTATTCATCATTTATTTTTTTTTTACATCCTTTCCATTTTCATACCTAAATTTGGAACATTAGGCTCATCTTACTGTGAGATATTTTGCATTTGCAATGGGGCATAATCAATACAATCCTCCAGCACATACGCACACCAACAACAAATATTCTCTAAACAATTTCTACAGTGTACCAGGAGAGCAAACTGGAGACATCACACCAGGCACATCACCCAGAGTAACTCGGTAAAGGCAGAGATTTCTCTGGGAGTTACTCATCTGAGTAATTTATAGGCATCTGAAGATTTGCAGGGTGCCGACAGTAGTGTAATAAGGGAACCCTGACTGTATGATACCGTTCTGGCAGAATGAAGCTAGTTGTGTTGTGTAGCTAAGCACCCCCAGACATTACTGGTGAATAACACAGCTCTAGCTCAAATTCAGATATAGGATAAGAAATAGACTCGGAATGAACACCTTAGCCAGCCTTGCTTTGTATAATTTATTTTTCACAACTAGTGTTCATTATTTCAGCATACAGGTCATTTTATACATTTATTCGCTGTTGCGTCTCATAAAGACAAGGCAAAAATGACTAGGACTACTGCTGACAGACTTTACAGAACGTTATGAAGATTCCAAACTCACCCATGTGTCCTTGCTCACCAGAGACAACACCAATGCGTTCGTATGCACCAAAGGGTTACTCTAAGCAGTCCAAAAAAGATGCCACAGGTATTACTTCATTTAAAGAAAGTATTTTTCTTTCTATTACACTTACCACATACTCTGAAGCAGCATGGGATATTTTTTTACGTTGCTAAAATTACCCGCACCTAAAAGATTTTCGCATCACTCTTAATCCGAACAGACAGCTGTCACATTTCTCACCCCATCAGAAGACGCGGAAGATGCACCCTGTTTTTCGCACAGCAGGACGGCTCATTATTATCCGCTCTCCAGAACCCTCTTTTTAGTCTCTCCGAGAAGAAATTTCCCCTCGTTTCATGAGCTCTTTAGTTTGTAAGTGCCTCACAGGCAAAGCTCCGTGGTATTTGTCACATTGCACCATTTCCAGGCTGTTCATTACCTGAGGACCTCAGCGGGCTGTTTTTCCATTTAGAATCAAGGACAAAGGCCTATTTAGCCACGTTGCCTTGCCGCCTTCATCCCATTTTATTCACAATACAATTTAAGCAGGCTTTTAAAAGAAGAAAACATCGAGTTTCAAGCAAGCTATATGGTTTTATTTATCAGTTGGCACTACATCACAAATCTGGAGATAATATACAGAGTTATCAGAAGTTATCAGGTCAATCGTGTATCATCGTCTATTTTATATGCTGGCTCAAATGTCACCAGTGAGTTCTTCTGAGCACTCCATCTCTGTTTTCATAAACACCATGAATGTGTGTTACTATGTTTTTTCATCGTAAGACTCCATTAGCACTTTTACAGGTGGTTGGCTTACTAAATGTGGGTAATAACAATTGAAAGCAGGATTATTTTATTGGAGAAATTAAATTAGTGTGTGCACAATATGAAAAAGACTTGAGAGTAATCCAAATCTATCTGGATCTAGACCATTTCCTCAAGCAGTAAAAAAGGCAAACAGGAAACTGGGACAGACAGTGAAGATTACTCAATGTATATCATTCCTGGTATGAAATATGTACGTTATGTAAAGTGAGAATTTGATATCTATAGAATTTGCTGAAAAAAAATGCACTGCAGAAACCTGAAAGAATGTACAAATGCTTTGACCACATTATTTAAATGGTAGCTGTTTATAAGTATAAATTGCAAGAACATACTGTCCATATAGCTCATTTATTGAGCTACATACGTAACATATTTTAATATGTTAAGTGAATCTTGTGAATAATGGTAAATTGTGCTTTAAAATGCTTTTAAGCATTAAATACATTTTGTTTTTATGTTTTGCTTCCTCATTGAATCTCCTAACCCCCAAACACTGCTCACAATAGAAACAGTACATTACGAATACCCAACAATATCATGCATATTTGAACAGTTTCAGTTCAGGTTTACAGAGAAGAAATCATACACACATCAGTCATTTGGAAGATTTAGCTGCTGTTGAAAACATTTTACTTCACATTAACTCATTACAGGGACGAATCTTGAATGAATTGAGCTAAATCTGATTTCCTATAGTTGTTTACCACCACATGACTGAACTCCTCATGGCAAAGCGGCAAATGGTGGCAGCTCAGCAGGAAGGGCTCTCAAATCATTTCCTTGTGGTCCTAATGCCAGCTGGTTTTACTGAACCTTTATTTGTGCAATCACATAATGGTTTGGAAAATTAGCAAACCATTTTTTTTCAGAAATTGAGAGCTCAGCAGTGGCAGAAGTTTAACCTCGCCTGCTGGTATGTCAGCGCTTGGAGGAGGCGAGGGGGTAAAGTGCAACGTGAGAGGCAGCTATCCGGGGTCAGGTGACAGTCAGCCAAGACGACAAAGCATTTTAAGGTATTTGCTGAAGGGTGCTGACAGGGCATACGTCAGATGGCTTATTTAAACTGGATTGTGCTGGAGGATGGGGAAATCCGTTCGGGTTAAGCATGTTATGGAATATGTTTGCACAAAGAAATCCCCAGCAGCTGTAATAAAGAATGTATGCCAGCAATCTCTGCCTTTAGGGTTTCACAAATACAGGGGAATGTTGGTTTATGCTTGTGAATGCAAATACCTTACTCACAATGCATCCTGTTTTTGAGTGTTTAAAATTAAGGTTAATAAATTTGATGATGTATTTATTATTTTGTCATCAACTATGAATTTTTAGCCTGTTTGTTTTCCTCAGTGGGATGAAGATTAATTTAATGCAATAACCCCTGTTTCTTCCCTCTACCAATCCATACTAACACACAGTACCAGTCAAAAAATTTGGACACACTTTTCTTTCTTTATTTTTACTATGATCCACATTTTGAAATAATAGTCAAGACATTAAAAGTATGAAATAACACAAATGGAATTTTGCAGTGAGACCAACAAGTGTTATAACCAAAGCTGACATATTTTAGGTTCTTCAAAATAGCCTTTTTTTTAATTAAAAGAAATTAATACATAGGCATCAAAATCACTATTTATATTTGTGTACGGAACAAATTTCAGGCATTTAAGCATAAGTCTTTAGATAGAAATGTCTTTGAATGCATGTTTCACATTACCTTAACCAGGTGTGTCTTTCAGTCAGCTTTTGACTGGGGCTCTATAAGTAGAATCACTTCACTCTTGTGGGTGACTCTTTCTGGATGTCCATATTGACTGCTGATACAACACTCTGCTGCTGTTTGCTTCACTTTATTTGTTTTGTTTCGTTTCACTGTGTTTTTCGCGTCTCCTTGTCATCATGGAGCGAGCCTGATGACGTTTGGTTCCACTCTGCTGATGTCATGGCCCTGGCACCTCCTCAGCGTTCAGCCATAGGCAATTCTTATAGCCATCTTAGGACTGTGGTCTCTGTGTCTGCAGCTCCTTCACCTTCTTCATACCTGTTAAGCTCTGATTCGAGCCACAGGAGCCGCTGTGTCACGCATGATCCATCACTGCTCCCGCTTCCTTCTGTAGGTTGTTGTGGCCTGATGTCACTCTTGGCCCTTCAGCGCCAGGGCCCTTGACCTGGCTGCCCTACTCGCTGCCTGCTGGTTTTGCGGCTGCCTGTTCCTGCTCCACTTTTGAGTGTTCCTGATGTGCCAGGTCCCGTTGGGCCTGCGCACCCTGACCCTACCTTTTCATACATGTCCGTGCCTTGCCTATCGAGCCTTCTCCCTCTCTCTCCCACTCACATTTATCCTTTTCTGCCCGTCACATGTCTGCAGGCCACCATCACATTCTCTATCTTTTCTTCCTGTTCATTTGTCCTGGCTTCTCTGCCCAGCAAACCTGCCCTGCCCTCAATTCATCAATTCATCAACTGCTCCTTTAAGCATACTCCTCAGGATACATTTTTTCAAACATCACTTTGTGTGGGTGTGGTCCGCACCTCGTGAAAAACTCTGCAAGTCACAGCCTTACTTTTTTGCAGCCAATTTATTTAAGAAGGTAGCAGAACTAATACGACATCCTGCTTAGCCGTGTTTGTGGTTTACGTACAAGATGTAGGGATTAGCGGCTGACTGGTGCAGCAAAAATTAAATGTAAGTTTTAGGTTCTAATGTGAGCTCAGCCACTGATGGAGGAAGTTATATGCAGGGTTTCTGTATTGCCCTTGGCAATGGGTCCTTCATCATAGTCTCAATTACTCTGGTGTAGTCTTACAATTTCACCTAATTCAATTTGCTTTTCTATATGGAATACAGTCCTAAAGTGTATTTCAGTTATCCATTAGTTCTGGTGGGACTGTGCCCCATGTCGCCGACAAATTATTGGCAGCCAGTTTCCTTCCCTCTGCATGCTAGGGCCATTTACTGAATTATGAATACCTCATTGCATGGATATCCGTTTTCCAAAAAAAAAAAAAATGTAACAGGCCTCATTTAATGTAAAAGTGGGGCTTCTTATTCTTAGCCTGTTCTGAAACTCCTTTCATTGATACACTTCAGTTTCACATATTTAAGTCAGTTTTTCTATTCTGTTTTCTTTCTGTTCAGTTAATAAATGCTGACACTCTTTTGTAATTACAGTATATCCAGTCAGCAACGATTTTTACTTGAGCAGGTTGAAATTCCTTCACCCTTACATTTAGATTAGGAGAGCTGTCTCTGATCAAACTGCATTTTCCACTGTCCTTGGTATAGATGGGTCATGTTTCCTCAAGCATCTGCTGAGTTTTAAATGTGGAGTAATCTTAGCTCTCCAGCCATACTGCTATTTCCAGTCATCTGTTTTCCACAACTCGTGATTCTGAATGCATCTGTCACTTCGCAAAGGGATGTTGTGTGACATGGTTGGCTATATAGCTTGGAACCACCTGCACTGCATCCTTTGAATCATGGGATTTCTCTAGCCACTTTGATCTCAATTTTGGATCAATCTCTTGAAATACGTTCCAGTTGTTTTAGATGAATTTTCAAACGCATTCCTGTATTCAAGGACTCTTTATCTGAAAATAATGCATTTCAAATACATCAGTAAATAATATTTAAAATATATTCAAGTGCACATTTAAACAAATGAACATAAAATATGTACAAGGAATACACACTGTGTACTCTGTGTGCAGAATTCCAGTGTAAATATATGCTTACGTGAACTTCCCCTCCACAGGAGGCTGTCCAGGGTGATGGGAGAGGGGTGAGGGTGAAGTACATTTTCTCTCACTCCACCGAGGTGTAAAGCTGTCTTGTTAGCTGTAATTACTTTCATTTCTCCGTGCTGATGACAGCTTTGTGCCCGTCACGACAGCTACACAGTTTGTGTTTCTAATTACAGCAAACTTCTCTGTAGTCCTTTTTTACTTCGTCCTCGTTACAGCTGATAGAAAGCAAACTGCCTGTCTTCAAGCCGTTTTGTAAGGGCTGATATTAACGTGTCGGTTTTGACGGCTCAGCCTTTTGAACTGTGATGTGTACCTGCATTCGACCGCGGAACAGCACACACCCGGTATTTTATGGTTATAATTTGCCTGCACATCGCTGTTTGTCTTTGGGGATTGCTGTGCATGTTATCCCCCTGGTAAAGCAAACAGAGCTTTTACAAGGCCGAGAATGTACTCGTACGAGAGGAGAGACAACTCAGGCCTTTTAGCCATTAGCAAGGTTTCAAATAACAGGCCTTAAGGTCCTTTTGAGAGCTGGCTTTTCTAAAAATAAGGACCACTTAAGGACTCTCCAGGGCTCCACCAAGGACTGCTCTCAGTCTAATGTCACTTTATTTCACTTCAGGAGTTCTATACTGCCCCATTCCACTAGGCTGAGGTCCTCTTCCTGTACATCCACAAAGTTGGATTTTTTTATTACCTTGCAAAATGTGCTGCTCTCTGTTCTCTGAGAGATTTTAACAGTGTTCATGGAACAGGAATTGCACAAATGACTGGGGTACAAACTAATGTTGTACATTGTGGGTTCAGTAGATGCAAACACAGTGTTTGTGATAATATTTGTGTCATTTTTATGACGCCTTAATTAGGAAACAATATCTGAAGGCTTTATAAAACACAGATACATTTTGCTTGTGACCCATTTTATTTTATGTGTGTTTATTAATAAAATTATTTATTTATTTAGTTAGTTATTTATTTAGCGTGACAGTTTCTGAAAAGGTGGCGTTTTTCGAGAATATCTATTTCAGCTATCCAAAAGGAAATGGATATTGTGTGGAAAATAATAATTTGATTATGGTACAATTCTTTCATACCATATGGTATATGGCATACTCTATGGTAATGGGCATATTCTAAGCTTTCTGTTACTGAAAATTTTGAGTATTACTTTTATGAACTGAGAAGAGGAGGGTTGGGGGTGCTGTGCTGTTACCGTTTTAAATTATTTCCTGCCGTTGAATATAACCAGAGATCATTTATACCATTGCAGAACTAAACAATGCTTTCTATTGGTAAGGGACACAGCGACGTAATAGCAAGGTGAATAATGGCCAGTCTGGAGGGCAATATAGACTGGAGCAGCGGGGTGGGAGAGGGGTGGGAGGGTGGCCACAGGCGAAATGTGTGCAGAATTAAGATTGTGATGAAGTTTGGCATAGCACCCTCAACTGCACTGCCCATAATAACATGTTGAAGCAGAAAATTACTGGCACAGATTGGTCCTATGACTCATTCGAAAATCATGGAATGTTAATTGCCTGCGTAACTTTTGCAGAGATTGAAGTCCCTCAGCCTGTAGTGGTAAATAATGTATAAATTTCCAGATCTGCCCCACCAGCCTAATATCTGGGGGAAAAAATACACTGTTTTAGGGTGTTCTTTAATTGAGGGTGATATCATATAGCCTAAGCACTTTTCACAGCTTTAGCAATAAGCGTTATTATTTTTTTTTTATTTCAAATTAAAAATGACTCATCATACGCTGACTCATCCAGAAGATAGACATTGCAGACGGAAAATGCAGCTGTATCAATTTAATAACATAAGGTCATTTGCTTTGGAGCTGTAATCAGTGTAGAATTCAGGCTTATTTGGTATTCCATAAAGCTGACAGTTTTGTAATATATTTGAATGTTTTTCAACATAAAATTAACAAATTTGAAGTTGCGAAATATGCATACTATGAGAGCATTGTATTTTTTTTAATCAAGCTATGCAATTAATGCTAATTTGACTTTTATACTAAAATCACAATTAGTAGAACATTTGCATATTCTCTTCAAATTGGCATATTTGTTGAAAAATTGTGCATATACATTCAGAGCTCACTCGAAAGTATGTCTGTTGGCTTGTTTTGTTCACTAAATGTGTACAAACGTGTACAAAAAAGAAACAAGAATGCCTGGGGTTAGCTGTGTGTAATCCAAAGAGGCATTCTGTGTGAGAACCAGAGCAAATATATTTTGTATTCAGAATGTACCACACTGACTTTGACTCTTCTTTTTTCAATTAAGTAGCTTGCAAGAAGAACTTAACCTTACTCAATGAGGCATGTTAGATAAGGATTTTTAATAAGTTAGAATATTACGTTTAACGTCAGAGTCTGAATCAACCAGTTACACATACTGATATTGAACGTCTGGTATCATTATTCCCAAGTATTATTGTTCAAGGTCCAATGGCTTGCTATGAAAGTTGTGACATCTCTGCTTGAACAAATGACCATAAATTTGCAATACTATTCATGCACTGCAAACATATATTTGCCAATTCACTTAATAACAAGTGCATTTTATTGTCTATTCAAATCACGTGTAAAAAGATATAAATTTGTTGTGTATTTGACACTCCTGAACAGTTAATAGGCTTTAGGGTTTATACTGAGGAACAGTGAGAGAGCGAGGAGGTGTTCAAAGGCTACCTAACTGTATTCAGTCTGATATGAATAGCTTTTGTTGTTTTCATTTTCAGTGACAAATTCATAAAAGTTCAGGAAAAGTAAAGATTTTAAAAATTACTTCAGCTTTAAGCGGCAGCATTTATAGAAATGCATGGGATGTTTCTAGCTGTGTCTACATACTGACCAGTTTCTGTGTTGTTGGTTAGAGTGGGACAGATGGGTGTGTTTTTGTCCAAAAGTTTATGTAGCCCTGTTAAAGACTGAAGGGCTCATTTTTAGTGTAGGAATTATACGCATTTAATGAAGTTATTGAATAGCCCAGACTCTGCCGGCACATGATAGTCTGTGTAGTAATATAAAGTATGATCATTTTGTTGCTGCAAAGTCCAGTTGGCCAGATCTCAGTCATACTTTTTTCACCATCACCATTTGTCGTGTCCTACCCTATCAACGATTCAATTTCATAGAATTGCACAATTTTGTAAGAAGAAGAAAAAAACTATGGCGATTTAATACAAATTAAATCAGCATTATCCAGTATAGGCTGTCGTGACATACAAACTGATTCAAATAAAGGACCACAAATAACAATCAACAAACAGGGAGGGTGATGGCAGTTCTCAGATCAGCCAGAGCAGCTGTAGTTTGCAAAGACGTCCGAGACAGCAGCATTCTGCTGTGAAGCCAGTGTCTCAGCATGACTGGGTTTGCACAAATAATGCACACCTTTGTGGTGCAACATAGTGGCAAGTGAAAATGGCTTCAGTGGAGGAGATGACACCGGCTTTTACTGTGACTGCAGACTGTTTGTTCACGGCTTTGGTGGGAAATGACTCCTGAAGATTAGGGTGTATGAGAGTGCTGTCCTTGACTTTCACTTTCACCACTCCTCATTACACACACACACACACACACATGTTAAGTGCAGTCAGTTGATTACCCCCTGTTTCAGCCATTGAATCTCCAGTGGTGATTGTTTTATCAATTCGTGCTCAAAAGAGAAATTGGTCATGTAAATAAGGAAAAAGCATGAAATACGATTTCTGACTGCTGTTTACTGTACTCATTGGCAGGGGTGGAGAAATGCATTCCTTACAATTATCACAGAGCTGTCAGGGGTCTTGGGACCCCAAGTCATTTACAATGTATTTGTATTGATAAAGCTTTCGCTCCATTTTTAGGGATGCAGGTATGCATTAATGAGGTATATCACCTGTGCTACTACTTGCAAATCTGCATGCCTTTTTTGTAAAAAAAGTCATAATCAAGGGTTCTTTAAAATCAAAAATGTATTTAGTAACTGTTTTCAAGAAATGACTGGGCTCCACACCTTCTTGCTCACTTGCATATTCACTCTGGCTGGGTGACTCCCCCAGATGGGGTAACAGTACCTGTTCTACCAATAGATGTTGAAAAGCCACAAATAAGCAGATTCATCAAAGTAGGTGGAGTCTCCAAACTGTTTTATTCTTGTTGGATGATATATTTTCTTAACTATAATACTTTTCAAAACGATTTAAAAGAATAAAAATATTTCATCTTGTAAAAGCATGAATCATGCAGAGAAAAAAATGTTTAAAACCATGGCATTTACCATTTTCATAGAGGTGTTGTACAGGAGCGTACACACTGCATTGGGATAGTGATGGAAAAAAAGTTGTTTGTATACTGAACAATACTAAAACTATTCTGCAGGCGAAAAATATGATATGAGCAAAAATTTGAACTCATGAGGTTTGTGTTCATTATATTTTTTTGGTAAAAAGTTATATAGCCATCAGCTAATTTTATTGTGTAGGCTGATGTCATCAACGATAGAATGTAACCCTATGAGCTTCTTCCAGTGAAACTTTTCTCAAATGATAAGAAAAAATATCTCATTACTTATTTATTTATGCAGTTTTACTCATGTCGACTCCATGAAAATGCATGAGACCACTGCAGATTTTTCAATGCCTCCAAGCGTTGTTGTTTCATGGACTTAACAGAATTAAATATCTATAGAGTGGAAAGAAAAAAAGGCCTGTGCAGTACAAAAAGGACAGACGGAACATAGGGTGATGATAGTGGTAAGGTTAGGACCTATGCTGCCACTGAGTTCAGTTCTCATGAGACCTCCTGCCTGTACTATACAAACCAGCTACGCTGATTGGGTGAAATTGCTAGCTTGGCATAGTGTTATAGTGGGGGATTCTGCAGGTCTTCAGAACTTAAGGCTATCACCATTTTAAACCAGGGTGGCAATTAGGAGAGCTGGAAGAGTGTGGGGTCAGCAAGATCCAAACAGAGGTGTGGCGGCATAGCAGTGCCTTCTATCTCTCCAGTAACTCACACTGACAAGTGTGGGCTAAGCTACTTTTCAGTTTTATTGTAACAGGTTTATTTTAATTGTGAGAGAATGCATCGGCTCTGCTTGGATTAACCAACCAGATATACAGAATTCTCTGCAGCTGAAAGAGAATGGACTGTAAATCCAATCATGTAAAGACATGGCTCTCCACACTACAGTTAATTCATGTGTCATATTTATTTGCATCTGGTCATTGAGAACCTGCTTAGTCAGCCAGTGTGGGATCTACTTATAAGAAAGCACAGATACTCTATGCCACTGGTCCTCCTAATGCTCAAAACCCTTTCAGTGCCTCCATAAGCTAAGTGAGTGATGAAAAATGTTAAGCTTTTTTTATGAAATGCTTTATATACTTTATACTTACTTTGCATAACTGAGAATTTCAAGCACCGTGGAAGTGTCATTGTCTGGGTGTACTGGAGGAGGGAGGTGGGGGTAGGGGTAGGGGTATAGTTAGTTCATCTCCATCAAAATTCTATTCATTCTGTGAGAATGAAGGAGAGAATGTACTGTAAGTGAAGAAGCAAAACTACCAAGCAGAGAAAAAAAAAAATCATTCCTAAATCAGTCTACTGTACCCTCACATTGATGGAGGTGAGGGAAGCTTTCGTGAGCGGATCAGCAGCTCCATACAGCAGTGCTGTGTCAGACAGCAGCGGAGCAGGAGAATGGAACAGGTCACAGAGGGGACACCTAGAAACGCCATCCAAACCCTGACCCCATATGGCTGTGGTTCGGACTCAGAAATTTTCCCCAGGTTCACTGTAGCATGCCCTCGCTCCCTTAGGTGTGCCGTAATGATCTGCTTTGTGCTAACCTGACTGCCTGCGGTCTGAAGGTGTGAAGCCAGGCCACAAGGCCCATTTGAAGGGAAGCGGTGTGTTGAAGTGTTAAGTATAGATCCACAGCTCCGCCAATTGCCTTTGTGCTGAACGTCCACCACTAAATTAACTGTCTCTCATTAAACAATCTGATTTCCTTTGCATTCCAAACCATTAGTCAAGAAACGATTAGCCGCATCAATTAGGGAGGATAATGTTTTACTTTAATTGAATGCCAGAGGAGTCTAATGGCATTGCACACACACACAACCACACACTCCCTCACACTCTCTCTCTTTCTGTGTGTTAATGGATTGCACTCTGTATTCTGTTGTCCAAGGGCTTGACACCAAGATCAATATATTTTGCTTGGCAGTACTACTCTGGGTTTTTACCTTAAGCTCATAGGCCCGTGGTTTAGAGATGCTCCATTTGGGCTGAAGATAATGAAGTGCAAATTAGAAAGACTGACAGGTCTCGGAAACACCTGGTATGATAATTGGCTCTGATCCTTTCAGACCAATGAACAGAGGCTGGTGTTTGACACCAGAGGAGAATCAGGATGATGCACCATTTTCCATTGTAATTTAAAAGGATTAAATAAAAATTGAGGCAGCATTTGTGCCTACGCGAAATTGTCCAATAACCACAAAGCACATTTTAACAATTTTCTCTTTTGAAGCATTTCATTTTTTGTCATAATCCATTATGCATCAAAAATTGTGTTTGGGCTTTTTATCAACATGATTTAAAAGCAGCTGTTGTGCAATCACCTGAGTGCTGAGTGTAATGCACCCTTCACCTGAAATATTTATTATTTTTCTCTTATGGAGTCAGTATCCATCAGGCTACACCAGACCATGCAGTATCCTAATGGACAATATACACATTATCTCATAGAAAGAAGGCATATGATGGACCATTGATTTGGCAGAAGGAATTCTCTGGCTACCAATGTCTGGTACCATCCTGACTGCTTTTATTCAATTTACTGACAGTACTGAAGTGCTGTAGTCATGGACACTGATGTTCAAAGCAATTATGCTTGACTGATCTTGCACTCGAAATTTTGTATTGCACAAATTTTTATTGCATATAAATTGTCATACATTATCATGTATCATTTGTCATGTATGACACATCTACACCATCATCGTTATCATAATCTACATTTTAAACATTTATGTTTTTATTTTATGTATTTGAGATTAATAAAGGTATTTTGTATTAGTATGACATTTTCCCTCAATGAATAAAATGCAAGTGGATAGCTGATAATATAATGTGTGGGATCATGCATCCCTTTTAACATATTTATCAATATATTTTAGAAGAAAGCACCACAAGCCATCCCCTAATTTGTCATTTAATTACCACATTCAAAGGATCCTTTATTGGTATTCCCTCATTCACAACACAATGATTTTCTTTTGCTGTAATCAAACTGTACTGGACTTTGCCACTTGGCAGTGATGTTAAAAAAAAGACACTGATGTTTTGTGTTTTTGCGTTTGTTTTTATCTTCATGAAAATGACTTGTACCCATAAACTCCCATCTGTTCCTCTCAGATGAATGTAGGAAAGAGTGCCTTTTGAAAATGATCCTGCAAATGACTCAGACTGAAGTGATCATTTTATTCAAGTGCTCCACTCAGTCCCTGAACTAGGCCCTCTGCAGGCTTGTTAAAACGTTGTAAATTAATTTCAATGAAACATTAAGTGTCATGATGTGTAGAGGAGGGCTTATGCAATCTTCTGCTGTGATTTTTTTCCCTTTTTATCAAAGAGCTGACTACGGACAATAAATTATATTGGTGTGTGTGTTTTTTCTGTTCATTCTCATGGTGATTAAACTAAAGCTGCACTATGTGTGGTTTTATTTAATGTTAATGCTTTTGTATTTTCTGTTTCTTTTGTCTTTCTTTTTCTTGTTTCCCTTTAAAGGAAAGCTGTGTTGTTGCACTGCATGGGACCAGTGTAAAATTGAACACAATCCCATCTTTTAATAAGTGATATTCTCAGAAGTGACTTCACCATCTCTTCTTTTTTGTATTGAGAACATCCTAAGACTTTAACATTCAAGAGTATAAACATTTTTATCATTATATTTTAGGTATTAGATCGTAAAATGCCAAATTAAAAGGTTCTAAGCTACTGAAAGGCAGCTCTAAAAACATGGACTTGAATTCAACAATGAATTCTTTCTACAGGTAAAAGGGATAGGGATAGGATATGGGTTGGGATTAGGGTTAGCACTATGGCTAAGGATAGGGTAAGGGTCAATGCTAGGGTTAGGGCTACAGGTAGAGCTAGCGTTACAGCTAAGATTGGGGGAGGGGTTGATTATTAGTGTTATTACAAACAGAGTCATATCTTTCACAACATATCTTTCAACAACATAGGGAGGAACTTGTGAGAGAAATATCATTCTAATTTCTGATACTTGCCCAAAGCCTAAACCTAGAACTAACTCTAACCCTAACATAAACATTTCCACTAATACCAACGCTAACCTTAACTAACATCAGCCTTAACCATAACCCTTTAGGATGTAAGCAGGCAGATTAGTATGTTTCGCTTCTTGCTGCTGCTTTCTCAAGCATGCCATTACTATTGAATTATCCTTTGCATGTCTCTTTGAGTGCGCATGACAACGTCATGGTTCATGCATTAAGTTTGTTCACTTGATTAGCCTTTGTATGAGGAATGCAAACTGGACCGGGTGCATTAACGGCTTGCAAATCTTGCCCCCAAATACGGTGATGAATACTTTTTATTTCATGTCAAACGATTTTCAGTCTTGCATGAATGACACGGACACAAATACAAAGACAGAAAAAAACACAATACAGCCTGCATAGAGAGACATTCAAATTTTATTACCACATTCCATTCCTCATTGCCAATGTATATCCCCCAAAGCCAAAGCCGTTTCCTTTTATACATAAAGATAATGACACAACAAGATAAAGCGTAACAATGGGGGCTACCTGCTGTGGCTTGTGAGACTGTTGTTCTATTTCAGGGGAAAGGCTGAGCTGCATGTTCTTCTAGCAAACCACAAGCATTTTCACCAGAAACCCACACAGCAAGTGTCATCGCAAGAAGCGGTGGCAACTCTTTTTTTTTTCTTCTTCTTTCTCACGACAGTTAACTTTCTGCATCTCGGGCAAACGTATGCATGTCTACAGCGAGCGCATCCACACTTACCTCTGGCATGCATGCAGCTGTGCACAAACACGGCCATGCACGCACGCCGCATTCACACCTCCGTCGCAGTACTCCCCTAAGAGGTGGGAATGTGCTCTACTGCCAGCTTGATCAATTTATGGCCTGCCACGCATGATGGGCCTGATGAAGTGCAGACAGCTTATAGCACATTCGCTGGCTTGAAAGTGCAACTCAGCTCTTTGCCGTATGTAAATGCCGTACTGTAAATTCATGAGTAAAATCAATGCGTCCAGTTTTTATTGAATCAATCACAGCAATATCAATTTGATGTGCGCCTCTGACAGCGCATGCAGTTAAGTTATGAATAGTAATAGAAAAATATTAATGTATCAGACAAGAGAATCGACTGGAATATACTATATACCTTTTTATCAATTAATCTTGATGTTAAACAACTATTTCATCCTTTCAATAAAAACATAAGGTTTGATAGTATGAGAGTGCATTTAGGTAAATGTAAGCATTTTAAGCACGTTTTTAACTTAAAAAAGATCAAATGGTGCATAACGTAAGTGTAAGCATGATATGTGATAATCATTATTGTCACGTTTGGGGTCAGTTACAACAATTATTACTATGTCCATGGCAGCTGCACGATCACACCCTTGTATGAGCCTATGGCACAAGCTGAGATATTCAGTAAAAAAAAATGCAACTATAAAATAGAGAGGGGCAAGGTAAGCAAGCTCCCCCTCGGCTGTTGTGTGCAATCTACGCAGTTCTGACCAAACACATTACAATCACTAAGAAGGCAACAGGCAGCTTACTATGAACATCTTTCAAACAACTGCAACGTCTGTTTGTCAGGGGTCACAGGAAAGCCTCAGATGCACAACTTTTGATTTTGTTTCGTTTCATTCGGCAACAATTCTTCATTTTGTTGCCTGTCTTCCTGTTTGGGTTCCGCAGTGATGACTACCTTTAGTGCTGCTTTCTGGCTTTTTTTTTATTTGCCCTCCAGAGAGCAATTAATTCATACATCATTAGTCTTCCCAGCTGTTGCTAATCGACACTATAGGCATAAATGAATTAACATGTATATCTGGTTTCTAGAGATTTTTTTGTTTGTTTTACCTCAAGCAGAAATGTGAATCAGAGTCATATTCTCACAGTGCCGTGATTCAGATAATTCTGTTTTCTGTAGTCGAATGGGGAGGTTACACTAAACTAAATGGTCCTAAAAGTATTGTCATTGTGAATCACATTTTCCTCCAGGCTTTGCTTGCTCTGCGATGATCTCTAACATACAATGAGTGTGGGAAGATTTCACAAAAAGCAGGGTAAAATATGAACTATGAAATGCTGAACAAATTATATTGCATAATATTCTCACACCGAATTGATGTAGCATCATGAATCATCATGCTATTTCAATTAACAAAACAGAATTCATCAAATATAAAAACATTTATGTTTGCAGACTTGTCTTTCTGATTGGCAATGGTTGGTGTCTGGCTAACATTAACAATGTGTTCTGGGGTTGAATTGTTATTACATTGACAAATAGTTGAACATTTGTTAACTATGCATTGTAACTCATGAAGCTCTATCTATGGAAACAGTTGCATAGCAATCACAATAGCAATAAGCTGAAGTTGCAAGGTTGATTTCACCACATTTGTCTTTTTTAGTTCATTTTCTAGATTGAATATACAGTTGTTTTCCAGAAATGCTAGGATGTACTTGCAGAAATATGCCCTGGACCATAGATTAGTAAAATGTGTGAAAGGTATGCTAGGAAGGGATAGAGCAACATTTAGAAGGCAGGTACATGACTGGGTGTACATTTTCTCAGTAATTTATTAATAATTGTGTGTAAAATTCCCATTTCTATCATATTTTAAGACCAACCATGGACTACAGCCCTGCCCTGTATGCTTACATTTTTTGTTAGGCATTTTAAGAGGCTCACTGAAGATGGGGAATAACATGTGGATTTGTGTGAATAGCGTATTCATTTTATTGTATTTTTATGTGATGTCTACAGGCTTGCATCCATCAATGACCTTACTTGACAATGAAAAATTAACTCCAAATTGATGTTTCGACCTGAGGATTCCAGTGCACACATCACAACTGTGAGGACCAATGAAGTGTTGGATGCTGGAAGATCTTGCCCATTTCATAAATGGCTGCTATTTGTATTGCTATGGGTGGAAGATCTAATTAGTGTAAATAACAGGAACTACAGTCCACAACACTTTAGCTGTAATCAGTGCTGAGTGGGGAACATTTTTAGTTTTCCAGTTCACTTAAAATCCAATTCACTATGGTTATGTCCATATTTGTTTCACTAAGAAACTAATGACTGATTTTATCCTTGAACCAAAGGAGGTTTGAAAGTAATAGTTTCACTAGATGGCAAAATATAATTGGCTTTAATCTTTACGAGTGTAACAATTCTCATTGACAGTTATTTATGAATAACCTTCAAATAGCCTTTACATTACTGTCATTTAGTAGACACTCTTATCCAGAGTGACTTACATACATGTAGGTTACAGTTTTATCCATTTGTGCAGCTGGATATTTACTGAAGCAATTGTGGGTTTGGTACCTCGCCCACGGGTACAACGGCAGTGCCCCAGCAGGGAAATGAACCAACAAGCTTTTGGGTTATGAGCTCTGCTGCCACACCATGTGCCTCTTTTTATGATTGAGAGGCACACTTCTCATATCTGTGACCATGTTGCATTCATGCGTTGATTAAATGGAGGTTAGAGGATCCCTTCCTTTCATTCCAGCTGCATGTACTGTGGCTGTGCCACTTTTCAGTCAGTGCTCATTTGCAAACCAGATCACAAGATATGTGTGGCTACATAAGAGCGATATGAATGCAATAAATTAGCCTGAGAAAATGTGTGTGGCAAGGTTTCATTTATGTACAAGGAGGGAAAAAAGGATGATATCCATTCTTACTCTGCTCTGCCACCCTAAGTGAAAGCATGCCTGGTAAAACAATTCATTGGCTGTCTGCCCCATTTTATACAGGAGTGTTTATATGAAGTGATACATGCAGTCGATGATATCATTGCCTGTTCTATTAACTGACACTCTTGAAATGGGGGCCTGTGTACTGTTTACATGGCATTAAGACAGTCGAGAGGGAAAGAGAGAGAGAGGCGAGGGAGCAAGCAAGACAGCAGTCTATGGAGTAGACACGCTATCTCTTCCAGAAAGATAAGGATGCAAGTCGAGCTCAGCTTTCATGTCCCTGGTACAGTATTTTTGTCTCCTCTCAGCTGTGAGGAGTTTATTATCAGACAACAGACCCCGGCGACTGGCGCACTCTCACTCATCCTCCTCTGCATCTGGGGCTAAATGGCATGGCTGAGTGCAAGGGAGACAGCGAGGGTGGGGGTGACGGGAATTGCAGTCTTTTGAAGTCTTTCTCTTCCTCTGACTGTGTGTGTGTGTGTGTGTGTGTGTGTGTATATATGTGTGTATTTGTGTGTGTGTGTAAATGTTGTTGCATGAAATTTTATTCGGTAGTACCCTTTATCTCTTTCTGTCCAGTGCCTCACCTAACAGAGAGCGGAGAGAGGAGCGTGCTCCGTGCTGTATCAGATGTTGCAGTTTAGTGCCCTCCAAACACGGAAGAGAGAAACCCAACCCTCCGCTGTGGTTTTTAAGCCATTAACAGTGGGACTTCGGTTACTGTCGTTCTGTGTACAGGGCGACTCTATCACTTTTGCCAGGAGAATATTGATCCTGTCCAATGGCTTGTACAAGAATAACAACATTATTAATTGCTGACTGATCTGCCGAACAATGGGATACTTCAGCCCAGGGCGAGCCCTCAAAATGAAACCTCATGTCTTTTTTTGTCTCCTTTTTGGACTGGAAGAACCTGAAGTTGGCATAATTCGAGCCGGAATCAAACAAAGTGTAATGAATGGGGTTATGTGACGCGTCATATATTCTCCTCTAACATGCCATCCCTTATGCCATTCAATATGAAAACATCATATTTCACTTCATGCGGTGTATTCGGTTACTGCGTCATGTTACTGATTATGCCCCCTCAAGGATTCCATAACATATGCCCAAGGAGGAAAAAAAGATGCTTTCATTATTCAGACTCCTGCGTGGCAGAGGCTAGAGAATCAATACATTCCCCTTCAGTCATTTTCCCCATTTGAAAATATGTGTGGAAGCATTATGAATCCTTATACTCTGTACTGTGAATCGAGACTGACACATTGCCCATGGTTTTACTTCTCAGAGAGAAGAACGTCCTTCTTGGTAGGTGCTTATATGCGCTTGGTATCTGAAAATGTCCATCAGTGTTATACTGTCATGTTTAGTGTTTTGTGCCATATTTGAGCAAGAATTTCCTCAGAATCACTGTCACATAATAATAAGGTCACTTAAGCCTTTTTAAATTGATGAGTATGGCTACCATAACGTTTTGAACATATTCTCCATGAAAAGGGGATACAACAATAATCATTTCCCTAAAGACAAACCCCCCCAGAGAGCACAGAATTTCATTCTTTGCAAAAAGGGACTCGGTGTTCAGCAAGAAGGATTTCCATGACCGATCTAATATGTACAGGGTGATGGCGCAGTGTAAAGGTCAGAGAACTGAACTTGTCACTAGAAGGTTCAAGGTTCATCTCCCAGGAGGGGTCACTGCTCTTATAGCCTCGACCTGAATTGCTTCAGTAAATATCCAGCTGTACAAATGGGTAACGTGTGTGTTTCCCTGGATAAGGGCATCTGATAACCAAAGCAATGTGGTTGCGCTTGTATCAGCAATACACACCAGTATAAGCATGGTAATTTTCTCATGAAGAATATCTGTGTTAAGCAATGAGAGCAGAATTGTTTTAATCTGTTTTAGACGTTAAGATTCGTTACAGCTCTCAAGGGCTACTTTTAGACAAATTAAAATCAGCACCGACTTTCCGGATGTGAGCCAAAAGAGTTTTATCAGGGCTGCTTTTCATTTTCCAAAGAAAAAAAAAAGCTTCTTGATTGCAAAGTTTAATTGAAGTTAAGTTCACGAATGACAAAAAAATGAAGTCTGCCCATTTTATGACTTCATTAATAACCGTCCCCATTCTGTTTTTCCGGGGGGGGGGGGGTTCCGTGTGCATCGGTGCATGCAGCTCATCACACAGCTCTGATGGGGAGGGCTCACGTGGATGCTTCCTCACCCGTCTGGCTGCATATATACCTGCCTCTGTTTCACAAGGTGGCAACTGCTGCATATATGTCCACACCGAACGCTCCTCTGAAACCTCCATGTGCCACCGTGGAACCAAACGGTGCCTTTTGTCTTGCTCCATCTTATCTGCCCTGTTTGTTTCCAATTGAGGCCCCCCTGCCCTGGCTGTACCTAGCCACGTGATATGCTGAAGGTTCCCTGAGGCAATGTGTTGTGGTACGATGTAAACAACATATACACACACAGATACAGTATGTATATATGAGAGTATATATATATAATGCAGACCCTACTAATGATCTACAAAAGCAACATTACTTTAAATGAAAGTGTGTACATGGTTGCAGACCGTGATCAATAAAAGCAATATTAACTTGCATCATTTCATCATGCTCATAGTGACAAACAATGGATGACAGGGTTATGCCACACTATACTGGATTCAATAACAGACGGTGTGTGGCAGACTATGGAACATGTCCAAACTCTTGGAATCAAAATGAAGACAGCAGGGGCGACATTAATGTCTTTCATGCTAAAACTCTCTCAGCTATCCTACAGTATCTGTTAAAGCTCCTTAACTGAAAGAGAGGATTCATCAGCCAAACTCTTCGCCATATTGCCATATGGAATATTGCTATTATTTGTGTGGGCTACGGTTTCAATGTAGGTGGATGCGGATGTTTTTTCATAGTTGCCTTCGCCGGGTGTGATTCATCAGGGCCCAATGAATGTGACGACAGGGCCATTTTCAGGGAGGGCAGACAGTTGTCATCTTTTTTTTTGTTTGTTTTGTTTTGTTTCAGCACCCAGAGGCCCTCGCGGCCCTACCATTGGTCCAGATAACACCCTCACCAGGGGCTCCCGTAGTTCCTGCGTCTGTTTTTTGCCTGCGAGCAGCTACCCACCATTACCGTCATATCTGTGAGCATGTGTGGAATGGTGGCTCGAATTGAATTGTCTCCTTTGATCACTGTAAGAAAGGAATGCCCTGGGCAAGCTGACAACAGCGTGGACACTGATTGAACAATCTGACTGTGCGGCTCAGGCTGGCAGCGCGCGAACGTGCCAGGCCAATCTCCCAGAATGCCCTGTGATGTGCTGTCATTAGGTCCGCAGGGAGCAATATCTGCTCAGCTGTAGAGAGGTGGCTCTCCAGGTTTTTTTTTTTTTCCTGAGTTAAAAAAGGCTTGAGTTTGACATGCCCCCGTAGATAGTTCATTTTTAAAACTTTTACTTATGGAGTGACTGTTCTGAAATTTGTGATGGGTCTCTAATTTTAGTCTTGCCAATTTTAGACCAAATGGAGAGATGGTAAAGTAGAAAATACAGCAGGAAAGGAAAGATGGGCAAGGATAAACAGTGCCATTCTTAGAACAGAAATGGTACTTATTCATGTGACTGAGAGCTGAAAATTGCTCACATAAATAATTCATTTCATATGGTAACTCCCCTTTTAGTTTCATAGATTTGTTTTCCCTTCAAAAGTGTCAGAAGTTGCTGTGAATCAGATAACCAGATGCATACGCACACGTTTGCACACACATGCGTGTGCACACACACAAACACATATACACAGATGTTGCATAAACACACCTGAAATTTTGCAAGCACTGTGTGAATATTCCAGTCAGAGTGGAAGTGAAATTTCATCTTTTAATGCCTCATCTGTTTTCATTGAAAGTTTAGTGAATTCAATCTGCAAGACTTGAGGAAAATCACTGGCAGACGATTTTCAGATCAGTGTTCTTTCAAAGTAGTGAAAATTGTTTTGACCAAATTCACTGAGGAAAAAGCTTTACAAATGTTCACATGGGTGGCCGCTGAGCACTGTGGATAGCAAGATTGCATTCTGATCGTCTGCAGTTCAGTTACCTTCCATATCAGCCATTTACCCTGTTTTGCAACCTCAGAATGCCTGGTGGTCCCTCCTCTTTTCTAGGTACATGACCTGTAACCATTCTGGCCCCAGTGTGGTGAAATGAACTTCCCACAGAAGTCAGATTCTTGGCATTGCTGGCCATCTTCTGTCAGAGACTGAAAACCCATAACCCATAGATTAACATGGATAATGTCTTTCCGCTGTCTTGTTGTGGCTTGCTACAGCGGGCTGCTACACACATGTGCAAAGTTCTTACAAAAAACCATGGCATTCTTGTCCATTCTAGCTAAAAATAATATTCCAAGTATTTTTCCTCTAGTTTAGATCCCTATGCCACCCATTCTGATACAGACAAAAGAGAGGAAATATGGCATACATGTACAGTACACCTCTTTCTCTTTTGTCTTTCATTTGTCTTATGAACAAATGCACATAGGCAGCATACATAATAAGAACCGCAAACAGTCAGACATCTAGGGAGTGGTCAAGCACAAGATGTTCATTTCAAAATGCACTGATCACACAGTATTTCTTGCACTCTTTCTGAGCAAGTTTCTTCTTTTCTTTTCACACTTCTCGGTCATGCATAGCCTACTAATTAAGAGAAACAATACAGGAATAATGCATTTCGAAAACATTACACTTTGTATGGAATTGTCTCATTTTGTTTGTTTATATTACCATATTAAAAACCAACATTTCCTCCCATCGGCATTCCGGAAGCGCAGCCAGGAAAACAGACTAAAGCGAGACACACTGTTGTAGCGAGGAGAGCTCGAAACATCCTGAAAACACTGAGCTGATCAAGTTGATGCATGAGTGGTTTCGGGCTGTGCAGTCAGTTAATAAAAAAGGGACTTCACAATTTCCTGCTTTTAGCCCTTCCCCTGCAGTAGATGGGATGTGCTCCGTAGCGCATACCCCACTGAGTCGCAGGCTAAATCCCAGCGCCTCGTGTCCTCGGATGCACTGTTTTATGCAATTAAACACCCAAAGAAGCTTTCTCCAACAGCAATTACACAGGACAGACAGCCACTTTTGGTAGCTTTGTCTGCCACTATCTTCTTTTTTAATATGTCTTTACCACTAACAAATCAGTAAGTTTTATCATTTTTATTGTGTAGCAATTATTAGTCATATAAATAAGCAGTAACAGTAAACAGTAAAGAGCATGATCTTAGATGTACTATGAAACACTCGCGCCTCTGCGATGTAAACTGATATAGTAAACTCATTGCCTTTTTATGCCACACTGAGATCTGACATATTACTTTATTAGTTGATTAAAAAATACGTAGCTCCTTCTACGTGTTTGGGCATGTGCAAAAAAAAGGGACAGTGTACCACCCTATGCGTGACATTGACTTATCAGGATGCTACAGTTCTGACATCACCAATCCTTGCCCTCAAGTTTCATTCCCTTGGTCCTCTTCCTCACAGCTCAGGCCACTGTGCACCTTATTCAGAATGCCTGGAGGCGCGGCCTCGGCGATGCAGTTTTGGCAGAATTCTCCTTCATCCGCCTTTGTTTTCCGGATCCTTGTTTACCCATGAATTACCCGCAAAAAGCTCTGCATTCAGTGAAAACCCATTAAAAAGGAGGCACTGCTGTGCCCGAGAACGTTTGCTACGCAGGTAGAAAAAGGTCCCATCAACAATACTGACAGACATATTCATCAAACATACATAATTAACACCGTTCCACGGTGACGTGGAGTCACACAGCCAGATCCAGCACCCCAGCATCGATTATAGCACTGAACGGTATTGTTTATGAGAAGCCAAATAAGGAAAAGAGACTGTGGGAGAACCTGCCTTCCTTTAACTGAAATACTGTGAACTTGCCTCTTAGCCACATCGAAGAGGTTTTAATCTGTATGTGAACTTTATGTGTTGGAAGCTTCAAAATTTTTTGTGGATTAACATCAACACATCTACATTTTCTCTCCTTTTTATTTATTTATTTATTTTTTTACTACAGTAGCATTCTAAAATCACAGAAGTCACAGAAACAGATTTTTCCAGCTCACGAAGGACAGCTGATAAGTTGATGTGCTAAAATACTTCCTTAAATAAACCCGCAAACTGTCAATAGCCCAGGGTGACTCATTTGCAGGATTTGTCAGGATAATTTGGTGACAGAAGTGAATGTGGTGTCACAGCTTTGAAGTTCCTCTTATTTTGAGATTGTATTATATTGTATCACAGCGCTACAAAAGGTGGCTGTCAAATGATTGCAGTGCTAATATTAAGTAATTATTAAGTACACTGTAATCTTATTTTCAAAACAAACATATGTTGCTCTCCTAGCAGTTTATTTCAGCAATTTCTGCATTTAATATCAATAATTACTGTTTTTTTAATTTTGTTTATTTAACTCTTTATAATGCTCTCAGTTTATTCAATTAAAAGTGACTATGTCTAATTATTATGCCATGTTAGAAGCATGCTTGGACTGGAATACAAGGGGTTTTTACCAATAATATTGAACTCTGGACTATGGCGTCTTCGGTTTGAGTCACAGGTAAGACATAGCTGAGAGCAAGGTTATTCATCTCATCTGCTCCCTCCATAAAAATGGTTTGGAGAATTTCTAAAATGTGGAACTAAATGTTGCATATTATCTATAGTTTGGGATCTACTAAGGCAAAACATTTAGTTGAAAAGCTGTTCCCGACCAAAACATGTTTGTGTATTGTTTTTTATATGCATATTTTCATATTTTTTATATTTTCATATGCATGTTTTCTCCTCTACACTTTAGACCATTATACATAGGCTGTACTTATCTTCAAGATGAAGTCAACCTGAAATCATAAGAAAAACTTCACAGTTCAGCAGATTTAGCATGAAATAACTGCACACATGCCATTATGTGCATTCATATTACTCCTCTATATTGTCAGCTACAATACATCAGCTGCAAAATAATTTTTATGATCATCATTCCGTTCTTCTCTAAAATAAGTAGTAAGAAGACTCTCCTGTCCTGACATGTGACACATTCTAATCTCCATCAGGCATTAATGAAATCCAATCTTTGAGCAGTGGCAGTGAGAGGGCTCCCTGGGAGCTTGCGGAGAATGGGCTGTAATGCTTCTCTGTCCGGCTGCCTTTACCGCTCGCAGTAAACAATGATGGAGCCTGAATGACAGGCCCCATTTACCTTCAGTTATTTGATAAGCTGAGCTGTCACCCAGCTATGAAGCATTATGGCTCCTGTGACTTTTTAGCTGGATGGCGCTAATGAGCGAGATTAATTATACTTGGGGAGGAATCGCCAGGCTGTCTGATTCCATAAACGATATGGGAGGTCTTGGACACACAATGAAAATGCATAAACTTCAGAGCTTAGAAGGCCTCTGTTTCCATTTTCCAAGCGCAAATAAAGAAAAAAAAACTCAATTTGAAATTCCAGCAATATTAAGAACCAATAATCATGAAAGCTGAGGCGAGTTCCTCATAGATTCAATCGTTCAGTTATAATATGATTCATGAGTTGGCTATGACCACAGAGTGGAAAGTTTTCAAAGTTGCATTACTTTGAAATAGCATGTGACCCAGCACCGGGATTGGAATATCATAATGGATCTTATCGATGACATTCAAATTCCCTTCAGCTAATCTTGAGGTAGAAATGCAAGCTCATTTTTTACTTTGTCTGTTTATTTCTGTTTTTTTTTTTTTTTCTCAGTTTTTGTAAATCTTCTGCGCGGAGCTCCAGAATCTGCACAAGTGAGAGAGGATGAGAGTCGAGCATTTCAGATGAAGCTTCCCACATTATGTGCTTTCTGCAGCACAGAGATAAGTTCTCGTGACTGCACCAAGCTCTCTTAGATGCTACCTTCTGTGGTCACATTCGGAGTGGGTTCACATCCTATAGTACCTCATTGCAAATGCACTCTTGACAGGTTTTTTTTTTTTCTTCTTCACAGCGAGTTCAAACAGGCCTTGAGGTGTCGTAACAGGGACGACAGAATGATAGGAAGTGGGCAGCGTTATCTCAGTTCCCCCCAACCCGCCCTGCCTCCCCCCCACCTACCTGTCTACAGAGCCTGTGTAGATTGCCGCCTACACAAACACCGAGAAACCGCAACGTCGCCATGCAGGTCGTAGACTGATTACCTCCCACTCGCCCCCGATGCATCCTGTCGCAGGTGAAAAACGGCGCAACTGTAAGGGGGGGAAAGTGCTCAACAGAGCGTTCGTGTCACTGTACAATGTTGACTTCCCATCATGCACCATGCAGGGCCGACACAGACAGGTTTTTTTTTTCCACCTTTGATTTTTATCTCATGCAACAATGGCTAAATTCTGTGAGTGACGAGGCAATCCCGTCCGATCCATTTAACCTACGCTCAGCAGGGGACACGGCAGACCTTGGAGACACCAGGAGGGAACTCTTGAGCTCTAATTGTTGATAGCAGCCATTTTCTGAATTCGCTGTGTATGTCAGGGTTGTGTTTGTGACATACAGTGGAGATGCTGGGTTCTGGTGTGCTTGCACTTTTTTTTCCGCAAATTACTTTCTTTTTGTATGTGTGTTCAAGTGCAGTAATTCCCTCATTGTAATGACACAGCGTTGTGTATCTCAAAGATTTGTGATAGAAGAATGACTGAATGATCCCCCTCCCTGAAAGCACAGCCTTATCTATAAGGCAATATGGAGACTAATGTTGTGAAAGACATAATGCAGCATACAGCTGATGCAAAGAAACAGGGGGTTATATAAATTGTGGCTTGCTGTATCATGAAGGAGACAGCTCGGGTCTGGTAGTTAACAAGGCAACCTTTACCTCGCAAGGGTGAACATTTAATGGAGATTAAATAGCACGCAACTTCAGCATGCTGTCTGGTGGAAACTAATGTCCGATGTGCAGCCTAAGACTAATGTATCACTTTCACCTGAAAGCAGGTATTAGCCATTCCGTGTTTTTCCTCTGCATTCGTTTTGACCACTGGTAATGTGATCTCTGAAGCTCTGCATTATATAATTGGCAATAAATGTCCACCTTTGCAACAAAATGGTTGCTGTCTCTTATTATTATTACTCTGCTAATGTTTAGGTACCATGTTGTGCGTTTTATTGCTCTTTTACTTTTTTTTTTTTTTCCTTTCTAGTATCAAGAATCACAAACAAATCATTGGCTAACTACTAAGTTTTCTTTTTTTTTTTTTTTTTTTCTTGTCAGTCGTTATTGCACCCATGAAGCATTTGCCATTAGTGTTTGGGTAAATAATGCATATTAAAGGATTTACATCATTAATATTTTATTTCTTTTTTTTTTCTTTATTAACCTTAACTTGTGGAGGAATAAGTGGTATGAAATGTCAGACTCATGTCACCTGTGATAGGACTGTGAACGAGAGAACACATTCCTGCCTCATCACCCTTGGAGAAATGTGGCATCTGCCATATTAGTGTCACTCACAGGTCGTGCTAATTAACTTACCAGCTGTGTGGATCCCATTAAAGCCTTGTGAGATTGTGCGGAGGAGCAGGAAGGAAACCGCAGGTCCTGACAAACACAAGTGACTGAAAAAGCAAAATAAGATTAGCTCTGTACTGCAACGTTCCTGGAGGTGCGCAGGCCGCCACAGCGGGTTCCTCGCCGCGTTGTCAAGACTTGAGAGGTGAGCAGGTTCACACACACACACACACACACACACGTGTGCACAGAGACACACACGCAGATACACTCACAGGCTGTTGCACACAGACACATGCAGAGGGGCAGATGTGCTCACTCGCAGACACACACACACACACACACACAGTCAAACACAAACAAAGGTAGTCACACACACACTGACAGATACACACACATACACAGTCATACACACACATATTGTACATATTCAAACGCACTCACACACACACACACACACACACTCCTCTTCCACAGCAGAGGGAAGTGAGTGCCCTTGCTCTGTGTCCCGGTGTGCAGTGTTTAGCCGCTCGGACTGTCAGAGCCTGGCTCAGGCCCCGAGCGTGCCGTACCCTCTCCCGCAGCGTTTGGAGCCGGCAGCAGCCCACTGACAGGTGTCCGTTCTTCTCAGCCACGCAATTTGTCACTCGGCCGGCGGTCAGGGACTTTGCCCAACACCAACGTGGCGCTGAGGTGACATTGGACTTCCTCTTTCTATCTGGGTGACGTTTGTTGTGAACCCCCTCCAACTCCTTCCACAGACGGCTAAAGCTGCTGATTGAGACAGCCTGTTTTTTGCCTGCTTTTTTTTTTTTTAATCAGGGACAAACTCATTCTTGTGCTTTTCAGGTTAAAATAAATATATAAAATAAACATACACACACATAATGTACACATACGTACAAAGAGAGTATGTATGTATCTATCTATCTATCTATATATATATATATATATATATATATATATATATAGCATGCACACACACACACACACACACACAGACCTAATTACATACACTGTATGTATGTGCACATTGGAAATCTTTACATTCCTTTCACCCAATTAATTTTGTTTTAAATCCTCACCAAGTTGAACATACATTGCCAAACCACTGACACTGAATGCATGAGTAAACTTGGTTTAATTTGCATTTTAAATGACGTTGCCTCTATGGTCGACGACACTTTGCATAGAGTTTACCTAATACCAGTGCACCCTGTGCCATGTATGAAGCAAATCTACATTAACCTAATGTTCTGTAAGTGTTGAAATGCTTTCCCACGGCACATACACCATGTCAGACGTGCGCATACATGTTCGCGTCAGTAGTGCAGAATTCAGTTGGAAGAGTTACTGGAATTTAAAGGAAATTTGCAAGCCTCAAAAAACGGTAACTGATGCGAAACAAAGTCAAGCAAAAAAAAAAACAAAAAAACAAACGGGCCAAGAGGCTGTTGGCGCACTGCTGAACAGGTTGTTTGCTGGAGTGAGCGGATCACTGCCCACACAGAAGCCACGGTGTCAATGGCCACGGGCACTCTGCCTCTCAGGTGGCTTGGCAGCGCCTCTTCACAGCCCGCATCCCGTTGAAGGGGGACCCCGTCCAACACTCTCCCAGGGAGCCCCTTCCTCACCTCATCCTCGGCGCCGCGAGATGCTAAGCGTGTCCAGCAGAGGCCGTTTACCCATACTTATAAATCAGGCCGCTTTGGAGGGAGGCAGGCCCGTGTGGCGGCCGGGGTCCAACCCGGGATTCCTGTGTGACTCACGGCACTGGCAGCTGAACCGTCTAATTTATTCCTGCACAAAACAATGGCTGAAGAAAACAAAGGCAATAACTTAGTACTCTGAAAGGAGGAGGGCTGCGGTTATGTGCTCGGCATGTGGAATAAGTTGAAAATATCAAGTATGTCTTGCTCTTTTTTTTTTTTTTTTTTTTTTTTTACTTAAACCAGACACATTTTATTGAGATCCAGCACTGGTGTGACAAGTTGTTTCAGAGAGTACAATGCCAGGTTGGACCATTGCCAACCAATCTATGTAATTTTAAGGCCTTTTTTTCCTTTTGGAAAGCATGTCTTCCTTTGGGTTATATCCACTTTTTCTTTTTAATATATGATGAAGCATTCTGGCCATGGCAATTATTTTGATGAATGGGCTATAATAAATAACATTTTAATGATTAACCAGGTCATTATGTCACAGTGATATCAAGTTTTGGATTCAGGTATGCTCAAATGATGGCAAATGTGGGGCTGTATTAAAATAACTGCCTAATAAAGGTCACATACTGCATTAAATCATGGGAGCCATTAATGCTATGCAACTACATGTTTGTGCATGCTCTTCCTGCTTTTGCATTTCACCTAATTTTATCCTTGTTTGACTGCAATATATTTGTTCATAGGGTTGCAAATTCTGACTGTAGATAATGTTGATTTTTTTGCTGGTTCATCCTGAAATGGTTAAAAGTTTAAGGTGTATTGTTTTATTATAACATTGTGTTCATTGAAATGATAGTGAGCATGTTAGCACTATCTTAGATGGCTATCAAGTAATCACTATTGTGTATTGTCTGAAGTATCATTATTGTAATAATATTTCATACACATATTTTTAAACATATCTTGCAATATACCATACATTTAAAATCATTATCTTGAATCTGTGACTGATGATGTTTCTATAAGAAAATAAATACTGTACATGGATGTGCAAATGATCCAACACTGATGTGTCAGTAACATCCTCACAGTGCTCAGAACTGGTCATATGTTTGACCTGTGAAAAATAAATGGCATGATGTAAGACTATGCCATAAATAATTACATTAAGCATTCAGCACAGTGTCATAAAATGCTTCAATGTATGATTTCTTTAGTGCTTGCCAAGTACGGAAATTAATATTCTTAACGCTAACCTCTGATTACTCTATTTTTTTTAGTTTTTTTTTTTCCTTTCATTTGAGGACATGTGCATCCATCTGTGACCAGTGTACTTAGACTGTAGAGACACACAGTCCACTACCAGACCTGCTTCTCTAGCCAGTGAGAGGTCATAGCATCAAGTCTTGCTCTGCGTTATCCTGACTTCATCCATTCTGCAAGTCTCTGTGTGAATGTGAGAACACCAGGGCCAATAATCAAATTAGTATGTTACCTTACAATCATCGTTTAAAACTCATGTGCTCTAATTTATTTCGCATTTCTCAGAAAAATAAACTATTTCAAAATTTTTTGAGGTTGATTTAGAAATGCCTGATGCATCCAAACAAATTCTCTCCCTGTCCAAACTGATTGTTTACCAGAGTTTACTTTATTTTCATCCTTTAAAATGTCTGGAAGCATTTACAAAATGTATTAATGTATGTATTCTGCTGAAAGCTAGCCAAGCATGGTAACAAAAGGATGCAGGTAGCCTGTTGTGCTGGACAGCAGTCAACATCATCCAGACATCACAGTATGGTATAACACTCGGGTCTTACTGTGCAGGACTCCTGAACCTGAAGTTCACATGTAGTTTCATTTTGTTTTAGAGGGACAAACTCTTAGGACTATACCTACTCTAACATAGATCTATGTTCAATAATAATATCCAATAATATCTTCCTAACATCAATGGGTGCCACAGAAATTTGTAGGGAGGGGTTCTGACAGGGGGAAAAAAATGAAGCCCATTACGTGACGGCAGTATTTTTCCAGATTAGAGCGTGGGTCAAAGTATCGATCCACTTTAGGGCCTTGGAGTTAATACAAAGGGTAATTGCAATGTTTCTGCTTGTTTTTTATAGGCTTCCAAAATGAAAAAAAGAGCCTAATGAAAACCATATTTTCCACCCAAACGTCAGAGGGGCTGAGACACAAAGTGGCATTAGCGTCCATCACAGCACTGCTTGTGCATTACTTCAGACGACTCGCAGCCACCTGTTCTAAAGGGGTCGTTATTCTCCAGCGGCTTGGCTAATTAGCATGAGGCGCACTTTTAAGAGATTTGTCAGTGTCTACAAGGAGACTTAGAGTCGTGAAAAAAAAAGTCCTGGCTGCAAGAAATAAAAAAAAAAAAACAGTTTTTGAAAAATAAAATATAGACAGCGGGTACAGATTCTCAAAGTCTCAGTGATATAAAATGCTTAAAGCTGGTGCGCTCCAGAAATAATATTTTATATAAGTTTTGTTTTCCCATTTTTTCATCTAATTTAAACATCTCTCAGTATTTCAGAATATACTCTTATGAAGTGAGCACAATTACTTGTGAATTTCAATAAATGAATGGGTTACACTTTATATGAAATTGCACCAAACCTATGTAGTTACACTGTAACTAAGAATTACAATGTAATTAATGTGTAATGGCATGTAGTTACACTGTATGCTACACTGTAGTGTGTATATGCAACTTAATGTAATGTTTTTACCAATGTTACTGTTATCATAGATCTTTTTCATACAACTTTCATTTTCTTTAGGGGAAGGTGGATGGGAGACAGACATCAATACAAAAGGAATACAGTCACACAATTCACAAACAATTGATAGAAATATGCAATTTTAAAAGGATAAGATATCACAATATAGATGTCATTATAAGACAAAATAAAAATGACATAAAGAGTAAATTACTGTTGTCCCTATATAGGCACCAGCAGTTCTTAAACGCAGTGAATGTTCTTAAACTCAGAGAACACTTGCTCTGTGCTTTCCATGTTCAATCATTCCATGGCACTTTAAAAAAAAAAAAAAACTTCAACCTCCTTCTGATATATGCACGTGAAATAATAATAACAGCAAAGGGAACCAGAGAAATAACCATATGGTGCACTTTAAGCTGCTGTGCTGGGTGTTTTATCGAGTTATTTCACACGTCATCACTGGGTCACAGTGGGACCGGAGCAAAAAGCACAGGAGTCTCTGTGAGAGATGAGTAACAGCCCTGGAAATGTCAGGACCCCAGCGACCAACAGGGCAGCACAGCACTGTCAGTGTCTGAAAGTTCCCTTCTAAATGCCCCCATCTTAACTGTTTAGAGGCTGGCATGGCCACCGTTACATGGTTGTGAGACGTTTCAGCAGCCTTGAAACTCGCACTCAATTAGAGGGCGAAATACGCCATCTGATTGCTCACTTTACTTTTGTGGAGCCACTTAATTTGTATCAAGTATAGCTTTTATTACATTTTCTCTCAGGATCGATTTATGAAAATAAATACATAAAAAAACACCCCCAGTTTTGATGAAAACCATTACCCTTGATATAAACTGAAGTCTAATGAATAATTCTCCCGAAGATGATCATAATATTTTACACAGTATCGACTAACTCATCAACTTCCTTTATTGAAAGCACTTGGAAAATTGCAGATGGTAGGCGATGTGCCTTTTACGCTGCTTAAATTGCAGCGTAGAGTGGAACGGCGCGTGCTTTTATGGGGGAACATAAAGGCGTTCTGCCGAAACGCCCCGTGCCAACGGGACGGCGAGGCCCCCCGCTCCTCATCTGATGTTCCCCGCTCCTTGTGAATGCAGAGAAGCGGAGTGTCTGTCACTGCCGTTGGAATCTAATCCCCCCCCCCCCCCTCCCTTCCCATTAGCATGAGGCGGTGAGAACCGCGCAGGGACTGAAAAATGGGAGTTTTGGGAAATGTGAATTCTTGCCGGCTCCCCGCAGTAACCTCGCAGTGGCGCGCCAGGGCTCCTCCACACACAGGCCTTTCTTCCATTGTGCCTGCCCGGCTCTCCACCAGCGGGGGAAGCACCACCGTCATCTAATGAAGAGCGTTTAAGAATGGGGGTCTACACGCTAACTGTGGACCAAATACTTGCACACTGCATGTTTTTTTATAATACCTACAATGGCCAGTAAAAAACATTTTCCAAACATACAACAAATGTTTTGTCGTGAAAGATCAGTACATTTTTTCCCCAACTCCTGAAGGTAAAATTAATTTTAATGAACACTTCATTATGTACAATATGCTACCTAATATGATAATCATTTACTCAAATGGGAGATTATACTGATTTAATTTGAAGCTCTCTAATGTACGTGAAACTTTCTAGAGCAGTGTTTGAATATAAAGGTACTGTAAGTCAGAGTTGCTCCTATGGCATTCGTCCATATACAGTGCATGCTAAAAGGTATCATCCCTGTTTTTGAAATACTGGTTATAGACTGAGGATTTGCATACCATCAAGCTGTTTTCTGCATTATATATAGAATGGAGAGGGGCGTGTTGATAAATGGGCCTGTCAGAATGGCTTGCTTCCCATTTCTGGTCATTCATACATCCAGCTATGGTTCAACGAGTAGAAACTCTTAACCTTATTTGTTTCTGTCAACAACTGGTGGGAGTAGGTCCTTTCAGTTGGCTTTTTACCTGTGATGTGATTAAATCAGGGAGAAGTCGACCCGAGCTGTATTAATGTCAGCAACGCAAACTACCTCATTTATCAGTACCTGTTCCTCTTCTAGAAAGCGGTCGCCACGTTTCCTACGCGCCAGCGTATCATGATATTAAAACATCCAGAGACGTCTTATTCATTTTCCCATCTAATTCACACTTATTCATTCATTCACATTATCATTGGCCACCCTTGAATACTGAGGACGGGGAATCGGGGCAAAACCGGGGAGTAATTTGGACATAGCCCCTTTTCCTCTGAACTGCGTTAGACGCATCTCATGGAAAAAGTGCTTCATTTGTGATTTTAGATGCAATCAGAGACAGTTGTGCCATCATGTCATTTTTAAATTGGCTGCGACATACTGACATATAATTGCTTTTAATGGTAAGTATTGCTTTTAGGCTGGAGGGGCTGTCACATTGCATCCAGTAATAGTCTTCCTGAACAATAAAACCCAGCGTGCCAAGCGAGATGGTGAAAGATGATTGGGGCCTGGGTTTAATTATACATTACATCTACTAGTCACAAGTGCACTGGCGCATGGTGGGAGCTTAGCTCCACCTCTTTGGGATGCCACATTGGCACTCGCTGCTCGGGTGAAATACTGAGCTGTTGTTGTAAAATGTTGCCACCTGAATGATGTCCCTGGACCGTTCCAGTTGCAGAACCTGCATGGAGCAGGCACCTACTTTGTGCTGCATGTCAATGGTGGTGAACACACTGTCAGTATACAGCCTTACAGTGATCAGTAGGTACTGAAACACAAAAGCATTTCTTTTGACCTAAATATTTTTATGTCAACATTCATAGTCCATTTTTGATAGTTATTATTCCAAATGTCAAATTGTTTTTGAGAGTCTCTGTCAGAACGTATACGGCTGATTTACAACAGAGCTGAATTTCTTTTCCAGTTTTCCCTCAGGGAAAAAGTCCCGCATTAGTCTTCCAAATGGACCAATTGAACCTACAATAATTACATTCTGATGAGTGGATGTTAACCCGATTAATTAAATGACTTGCAAACAACAGGTTTGCGTTAACCCCAGCGCACGCTAATGCATTTTTAAGCCATGGGTATAAAAAGAACTTTTACAAATGAAATCTATCTAATGATCAGTGTCAGCTCTAATTACCTTATGTTAATTCCAACATACTTTGCATCGAATTACCTCTCCAATTTGAACATTTGAATGTATTGCTTTGTCTGAAGGAATCAGGCATTTAAAAGCACTGTTACCTGCTTTGTAACCACACTCTTGTTCATCTATTCCTACAAAACCTGTTGGGAAAGGCCCGTTGGTGTAGCCTTGTGTAGGCTGACAGTGTATTGCTGGTGCCCTGTGATAAATTATACACACTCTTCTGTCCCCTGTGATGTGACAGACATGGGAGAACAGTATATCTGCAATGGAACAATTCCTTTTTTGGATCATGTGCTTACTGCCCACCATGTGCAATGTGCTGCATTTCAAACTGCAGGACTCACTTTAAAAAAATAAATAATTCTCATGGATAAAATTGAATTTTAAGCGTGAATTTAGCATTTTGGCACTTTATCCATATTGTAAAAGTAGCTTCAGCTGTGATGCTGTTGGGGTCTAGTCATTCTCTCTACAGGCCAGACTGTAATGAAAATAGCCATCACTGATGTGTCCCAATTTTGCTGATGGTCAATAGAAATGTAATGAAACAGAAAAGCCCACAGAAATGAAACGGCAGCAAACATAATAAAAATGTAGCACGTGGGTGGAGATTTCTGAATACCTTTCCCTCTTGCAATTTAGATTGCGTTTCGAGCAGTGGAGAAATCAAAGTTGAAAATACCCACAAAGTAAGTGACCCCTCTGTTGATAAATATGTGCACATTCTGTGTGTGTGGCAGTTGTCTTAACTGATTCTTAACCCTGGACAAAGGCAGCACTTTGCTGTTGGCTTCTGTATCAGGTCAGGAGCGGGCCGATATATTCCTTGAGCGCCATGGTGCCTCGATAAAAGTTTTTGTCCACGGTATGCACAATATTACATGGCATCAACATGCATAGTGTCATACCAGTAATTAAACAATGACTGAAAAAAAAAATTACTTTTTTTTTCCAAAGATCGTTTGCACATAAAGTCCACGATTGCTGCGCGGCAGCAATCCTTTCATTTTGCGAATCAAAATGGGATGTATATTTTATAGCCCTTAACGATGCAGCACTGAGCACCTCGAGAAAATGCACTCCAGCATTTAATTTATGCTTAATAATTAATCCAGTTAATTAGTGGTTTGTGTGGAACAATAACAGAGGCATCCCTACCTCTCTGGGACCTGGGTTTCCTGCGGCTCTGTTACTTACCATTGGAATTGTTTTAACTAAGAATAAGGAAGTAACCCCTTTGTTGCAGCTGCCATGATGTGGTTGGCTCTAGCTGATAGTTTCAGCTCTTAGGGTGTCTTGCTGTCTTGAAGGGAAGTCTCTGCTGGTGAAGGTATCAATGAGACAGCCAGTACGAAGAGTACCGCAAGCAACACTGCCACTTGCATTAGAAACGGGCCAATTAATTATAATTGCCAGAATTTAATCATAATCCCTGTTCCCCTTTGTATTCGCATTATTTCAGCAAAGATATTAACGTGTTTCCAGATGACAGTTGACAGAAGTGAGGATGGGAGTATGTTTTGTTTATATATGGATTTGCTTTGTACCCACTGAGAAATAATAAGTTTTGCAAAGGGAGCGCTCTAATGCTGTTTTGACATAGCTGGATTAGTACAGCACACTCTATACAGAGGGGAAAGTAAGTAATATCAGGCTAAGTTCAAAACAGTGCCTTGCAGGCTTTTATGTTGGGTTTTGTTCCAGCTGATTCCCCTGGTTAAACTGTTCCCTTCCAGTGATCAACCATATACATTTATGCATGTCCCAAAGTGCACAGCAGTAAAAAAAAAAAAACTGGTGCATTTCCAAATCTTCAGCTGTGATATATCATTCAAAAGAAGGTCAAAAAATAATGATTATTAAATAATTATTTTAAAATGAGCAGAACTAAGTAATTCTAAAAAAAATTAATAAATAAACAAAAAAACAGCCGATATAAGCGAGACTTCAGGAGCTGAGTTTGACACCCATGTTCTAAAATATAATAATCAGCCTCTCAGTGCTGTCAATCACAGCGAAGAGATTCTAATGGTGACTGATCACGGAATGTGTCACACACTGGACTACTGCAAACGATCGAATGTTTGTCAAAATGGTCTGACATGAATGGCTTTATACACTTACAAAATAAATGTTCAGCTCATTACGGCCTTATCATTTGCCGTATTCCAGACAAAGCAAGTCTCTTCAAAAGAGAGTAATAACACATGAAAGGGAATAAAAGTGAAATAAAAATTCTAAAACAATATGTCAGGGATCGTCCAAAGTCCTCTGTAGAATCATCCACATTTTTTTTCTGATACCCTTTACAGCACCATCAACCGACATAAAGGAATTTAATGTCCGTGAAAATAATCCTGTTTCTCAGGAATAAACAAAAGAAGAGACACTGCAAGGTTGTGAATCAATGAGAGTATCACTCCGCCTTACAGAAAGGGAAAACGGCAAAGCTCAACTAATTGCATGTGACAGCTGGAAAATCAGCCTTGCATCATGCTCACAGTGTTTAGTCAAGAATAAATACTGAAGGCGAACTGTTTATCTGAAAGGCTGAGAGGGAGAGGAGAGCCGATTCCTCTGAAATGAGCAGTGTCAAACAGGTTTAGCGTTCTCGCGTTAAAACAAAGCGAAATGAGCGTGGTGGTTAAAGCCACTTCTCCAGAGAAACGGAAAGTGCTGTTCACTCCCTTCGCTAAAGCAAAAAGTGATTAAAAATGACATTTTGATGGCAGTGTTCTTCATAAGTGGAAGTGTTTAGCAGACTCCCCTGAGACTACTCTCCTTGGAGGCTTTGCACCATGAGGATCAGTGTAGAGGGCTGCTGTAATCACATTGTGCATTTAACTAGATGTTTCCTTGTTGTTGTTGTTTCTGATAAAGGGATTGATTTTATCCAAATGTAGAGATATATATTATTGTGTATTATTGTGTATATGTATATATATATATATATATATATATATATATATATATATATATATATATAGTATTTTTTTTCTTTTTCATTAAATAATTACCAATTGCATATATACTTGTGACCAGTTGTCTCCTTACATCCTAATGTGAACATAGTATTTATTACGTTTTTTTAAGATATGACTTTTTGTTATTGCTGCCTTCTGTATTTTCTCCTGGCGCCAGGCCTACTTGTGATATATGTACTACTTAAATCCAAATTTCTACTCAGCTTTTGCCTTTGATGCATTTAATTAAGTACTACTTCTAATGATGATAAGATAAAGAAGGAGCCAGAATATGACAAAACTAAAAGGGTAGGTTGACTTATTTTAAAAATTAAACTGGTCAGATTGGTTTAGAAGACAGTATTTCAAGTCACATCTTCTCATTTGTTTTTGTTGTAGCATACACCAGTGTTAATTATCCATCAATGTTAATGTCACGACCATAACGGTCAATGACAAATTGGTTGTGATGTTATCTTCCTTGATGATGTTCCAGCTTTGTTGAGCTAAACGCACCCAGTGTCCCAAGCATTCTCAGCCTACAGTGTAGTGCATGTCAGAAAAGTTGTAAAAAAATTTGATTTAACTGCTGAACAAACTTTATAACTCATCTTTGGGGTTACGTAAGGTATCGACATGTCTAAAACGACCTGAGCACTTTAACATGGTCTGGTGATTTCCGCATGTTCTGCGGATTCCTTTGTGTCCTATGCACTTGACTTCCGTGATGGGAAATTCATGATCTCACTGCTTGTATCACTATTGTAACATGTCTGGTACAAGCTATAGCTTTTAAGGTAGCAGACTTGCCTCGGCTTCTCCCAGCCCTTGCGTCACTGACGTGGAAAGTCTCACCGTTCAGAGAGGATCTCGGATCAGTCAGATCATCTGCAGAGTGTGGTCTTTGCTTCTCCTGGCCCTGAACACTGAGGCCTCCATTACAGCTTCACCCTGAGCTCCCTTTCACATCACTGGGTCACCTCAAAGAACCGGAACTTAATGTATGTGAATAAACTGCAAAGATTTAACTGCGTGCCTTCATATTTAAATGTGCGTTAATAGAAGGCTTGCTGTTGAGATGAAACTCAAACTGTCAAGTAAGAATAAGTGTATAACATCTCAGAGGGAAAGAGTGGATCATCATATTTAAACTCCATCACCAGTGCAAATGCACCATACTGTCTCCATCTGAACTGCTCATCAGATGTGCTAAGAAAAATACTCAATAGCTTGCAATCATCATGCCACACATTAAAAATTATTATACAGTTTCTATCAAAAGGTGAAGTACTACAGGTTTCAATGTTAATGGTTACCTGCTGTTCACTCTCTTTGCTAAAGCAAAAAGTTGTTAAAACAAGTGATCCAGGGTAAGTACAAGCATGTGTTGGACAAGCAAATGCAGCCAGCAACTTGCCCCAAATTGCTAGTGACAACTGAGATCAAATTTAGCATTTCTGTATATTAAATCCCTGGTTTCTGGGTGTCCAGCATCAGGCAAGTACATTGGCAGTTGTGTATTTTTTTGTGTAAATGTTGGGTCCTGTAACCAATTATACCTTAGTTCTTGAACAATAGCACACTATCTGTGACAGTCAATGTGGACAAAATCACCACCCAGTGTCACAGTGCTATAAGGCTCAAACCTTCCCGCCTTTCACAAAAGCTTACAGGGTCACCCTCCAGGTCCCACCATTCCAGAAAGTTCTCAGGTGATTCTCGACTAAAGGGCAGGGGCGGCGCCAGAGATTTTCTTTTGCTGGTGCTATGGGGTTGCTTGACTTTTCAGCAAGGGTGCTCTGAAATTTAGGGTTTCCCATTAATGTGCCAGTCGCCACAGTTTAATTTCTACTGCAACACCCCCGACACATGTACACACACACGCGCACAGACGCAGTACCTGCTCCGCGACAGTTACAATGCCATTCTGTGTTAAACACAAGGCGAGATATTCAGGTCATGGGATATAGATGTAAGGTTCACAAGCCAGCTGTAGCGGAGCGAGCTGAGGGGCAGAGGGTGCGGCTGCCCCCGGCCCACAGTTCTTCCAGTTACAAAGGGGCCCACCTTGGGCCTAATCTGCCTGACTGAACATGCATTTTTGTTGTTTAGTTGAATATTTTGAATAAGCTTTGTTTGTGTGTCTTGATTGCGGCAAAAAAAAAAAAGTCAGGCTGAGGGCGTAATGGTTTGGACCAACCCCTAACTAAGTTTCTCGCTGCGATATTTATTTTGAATGAGCAGAGACACAATAGAGTTACAGAAAACTTTATTCGTTGTCCAGTATCCTTGTGTAAGTGTACAAACAGAAAAATTATGTCCTTTGTTCGAGTCCCAAAGTATAGGAACTAGCCGATCACCGACTGTCTTATTTCCTAGCGCTGCCACTGCTGACGTAGCCGTGGTATTTAAAAATAGTCTCACGCAATGAGGTATGCTGAAATAGCACACCTCTGTATAAAGGCCCACTACAGGTCCTCGTCCCCTCTGCAATGAGCCTTCAGCTCCCCCCCTGCAAGCCAGCCTACGTAAACACACCTCTGAATATAAAATTTCACACAATTATGCCACAGCCAGGGCTTGCACACAAGCAGCAAGCAACAGACACAGGTTTGTGCACATTTCAGCCTCAGATTCTGAGATCACGAACTCATGCTGCCAGTTACCAACACCTCAACTAATGAATCAACAGTATTCCGTTCCCTAGACCTAATGTTATATGACTGAGCATCGCATAGAGATAACTGTAAGGAGTCAGAATTTGTGCCTCAACCACCAAATACATTAAATAAATAATAGGCAACAGAGGAAAAAAAAATAATGCACTTACCGTTAGACATCTTCATATCCAAACAATGGTTGTCGGTAAATGCTGGCTCCAAATGAGATCCGTGCCCTCGTTTTAAAAATTGCCGACAAGCAAAGCAAACCGCTGCGTCTTTGGACACGCTGTATTCTAGCCATGCATACTGATCCAAGCAGCTTTTGTTAAAACTTCTCTGCTGATTCCCAAATGGCCGTGTGGGGTATTTTTAAAGAACTGGCCGTCTTGGGGCCCTCTTGGGGATGGTTGATAATATCATCTACAGCAATGCTAGCATCCTCAGCAGCAATCGCGGGCAGGTTACCCTTCCTCATCTCCATCCTCCGGCTTTTCTTGGTCCTGGTCAGTGACCACTAGCATTGTGTCTACACCTTCCTGAGACTTATTAACATCACATGTAGCCCTATTAGGTTCACAATCACTCTCCTTTCCTTTTGATTGAGTCTCCACACGTGGACGTTTATGAAGTAAAAAACGATCCATTATGATACCGCTAATGCTTCACTAATGCTAAGTTACAATAAAATTGTGCTCTGGCGAACAGGACGTGAAAGTAAGGTCAAAAGTTCAATGCATGCCGCGCCCATTGGATGAATAAGATCACCTGTGTTGGCTTTACGCTTTTTAGTCAAAAAATAATCGGTTTGTTTTATTAATGTATTTATTTATCTATATAATTATGAATTATAGTATTCATACATTAAAAATGAAAAATTCTTAATAAACCGCAGAAATTTAGGGGGGGTGCTATGGCTATTCTACGGATAGCTACAACATCCGCAAGCCCCTCCCTGGTGCTGCACATGCTAAAGGGTTGTGAATTTCGCTGTGACAAGCTTTTCTACTGGGTCACCTTGAACAGAAAATTCTGTCTGCTAATGTTTATGATGTAGAAAAGAGTGGAAGTTATAATCAAGTGACTGAACAGCAGTGACATCTACTATTGCATTGCATTTACATTGAGTATGATAGACCTACAGAAACTTTAAGGCATCAAGAACCATCTCGTTAGTTTTTTTTAGCTAGCTCTTATTATAACTTAGAGTTTAGCTCAGCTGGTGAATATGTTCAGGTAGCTATGTAATTATTATATAACCAGACAGCTGAAAAAATAAGCAGCTAGCTAGAAAGCTGACTTATATAGCACAAGATGACTTGCAGTGAGATTTTAACTGACTTGGATTCACATACAGCCAGAGACTAGGTTAGTAGGCACTACTCATTGAGCCACCAACTACTGCAGTTTCTAAAGATGTGCAGCTACTGAATTGCAATAAACAAGTGCTGGTGTCAACTTTGGCTCTGCAATTGTGTATATACAGTACAGCATTCAAAATTTCCCCAGCTCATGTCTCATCAACTGCGAGAGAATGGGTTGAGTGCACTGGCAATTGTTACCTGCTTTTTAAAAAAAATAATTCAATAACACTCATCATTTTGAGTAGAGTTTTTACAATTACAAAAAAGAGCCTAGAAAGCAATGACAACAAAAAGTCATGTCCAGTGGATCTCTGCATGAAGAGAATAAATTGTGTAAACACACAGGAGATCAAACCTGTAACGACATTTATTTTTACATGCTTTATATTGTAATTTATCTACACCATATCAGGGCAAATAGATTTCTGACCCACTTGCCCAGTTAAATACTGAATTAAATATTTGGACACAAACTCTAAAAAAAACAATCACCTTTTTTTTGCCTAAGTGAGCTAAGTCTGTTGCAGTTAGTCCAGAAAAAAATCAGTTTGGGCAGAAGCAATCAATTAAATGGACTGCCACTTGTAATTGTCACCTCAAACACTTAAAAGGTTAAAATGACAATTAAGTGCCTGGCATCCTTTATTGTCGTTTTAACCTTTAAGAGGTACCTGACATCTTAGTGGACTGGTTCTTTCGGTCATTGGACAGGTCGGGTTCCAGAAGCCGACACAAAGAATAAATTAAAATACAAAAAAAAAAAAACAACTTTGCAGAGATATCAAAAACTCATTACTGCTCACTTCAGAATGTTTGTCTGCTTGCATTAGACACAACAATGGTGCACAATTTATCGAAAGGGATAGCTGTGCAGAAAAAAAAAAAGCCATTACAAACAAGCTCGTGATTTATTAAATCAATCTCCTTGGTAGGCACTGAGCTCATTGTGTATGCAGCACAGCCCTACTGGGGTAAGACAAATGACTCGTCTATGCAAAAGAGAAATGGCTGCACTAAACTCCGAGTAATCAACTTGTGAAATTAAACATCAAAAATGCTGAAATTATTGTGTGTGGCAAAGTGATTTGTCTGCAATTAGAACACAGCGCATCACTCAGACGGATGCAGTATACGGGATGCTAATGAGCTGGCATTCCCTATTAAGATGTTTAAAATACAGCATAGACGATACATAAAACACAGTACATTAATAAGCAGTAGGACATTAACAAGACTGTGGATAATTTATCCCCTGCTACTGTATTTGTCAGTGACCTATATTGAGTGCTTTTAAAATGGTAGTTTGTATTTATTGTCTTGTCTATGGCATTGATTTAGATGCTTTTTTCCTTCAGAGGTATACTGTAAAAATCAGTCATGACTAGTTGTTTCTGATCTACATGGCGTATTGAGCTGTGATGAATTCTGAATTTCACCGCATTTCATCATGAAAAGCTGCACAGTTACGTATTAATTTCATAATATTTTCAATATCGTTACAAGGTAAATATTGGCTTGCAAATGTTATTGCACTTTGTCATTAATTACCTAATTTAAGCAAGAAAACACATAATCAAGGTTTTTGTGGTAACTACAACAAAACATATTATGATGATGAATAGCTGTAATATGTGTTGAATGTGTTACTCAAAGTAATAGACATGGCACCACAGAGCTTAAACAGAACACCCTAAAACCATTAGTTATTTCTAGCATTACAAATATTGATTGTTTAGAACATCACCTTCATTAAAAATAGAGTGTACCACACTGGTATACTTTCTGTCAGTCTTTACTGAAATGAGGTCTATATGTAATGTACAGTATGGTCATCCATTTAGTTTCTTCCCATAAAAAGTTTACTCTGCTCTGTGACCTTGGACTATGGATATTTAAGAGTTATCCTGCCATATATTTTGGCTCAAATGAACATTTTGATCAACAGTATAATTTAAAATGATCTGCCACAGATACGCTGGCTCTATATCTCAGTCATTTGCGATAAAGTGAAGCGTGATTGCATTTTGAAGTGAGGCTACATTTGCAGACGCTGCATAATTTTGGCATGTGCCGGTAATGAATTTCCCAGTAAGTGAGTGATTTGCGTAATATTTTATATAGATGTGCACATCTCCTTCCATAGTGCGTACTCCCTCTTGTCCTGGTTGAGTGCTGAAGAGAATTTTTTCCTTTTAAAGTTACACCACAGACAAGTAATTTGATCTCTGTGGAGAGAGGGGTGTTCTTTTATGACAATACTGTTAATTGATATTCTGCCTGTGTACTTCTCGCTTCTTATTTCCCTCAATGACCCCCACCACTACCAAAAAAAAGCAGTGTCTTTCCATTATGCCTTTGCCCAGTCCCATCCAATTTTATGCAGATGAGCTGGGGATAGGAAGGAGGGGAAAGCTGTTATATTGGCTTTGATAAAATGGATATGAATTACCCATAATCATGAGGGCTATTCAGTTTCTTGTGTCTTGCCATTTATCTGCTACCTTTGTGTAATACATTGATGAAAGTTTTCTTTTTAATTATTATTATTTTTGTGGTCCCATATTTAAGAACAAATGTTGTGAAAATACAAACTCATAACAAGCCCAACTAGTCAAAGCTGAGAAAAGTGGCAGTTTTGAATTATGACCAAAATATGTGTCACATTATGAAAATGTCAACATGGCAAGGAATTTTCAGATTGAAGTCACATTATTTGTGTTACAGGAATTTGCTATAATTCTTCTCTAACTGTTTTGTCTGCTTAAAACCAAATATGTTTTTGAATATTGACCATGCTGGACACAAACATTTTGGCATTTTCATAGAAACAAGTGGGCAGTATTTTAGCTCATGATTTCATGTTTCCAAGAGACCGTGTAACATTTTACTACATAACATGTTCACAATCAGTCCGTGTGGTAAAATCGGAAATCTAAAATATAGTACCTTTTTCACCACATCAAAACAAACAGCATAGATTGCAAATTATCTCAGTCATCATCACTTTTATACACAATATGTGGGCATTTTTAAAAAATATATATTGTATCATGTGTGTGGTGTATATTTAAACAACACCTCTTGGATTTTATTTGTGAGCATTTATGTGTTGAGAATCCATACAGCACATTTCTCAAGACTTTCTGAAGATGTGTGAGGGCTGAGTGCGTGAGAGTCGGGGGCTCTTTGACAGTATCTGTTTCATACTGGAATTACACCATAAATTATAACGCAGTTACAGAGCATCAGTCATTCTATTAGGCTTTCACAGATGAGTGCGGCTGCTGACTGACAGAGTATTTTACAGATATGTGCGTTTGTTAAATGGTTCATTGGTAATAGGCTGGGCCTTGGTCATGGCTACTGGTACCTGTCTGAATTGTTTTGTTACATTGCTTTGACTATCAAATGGATTCACGATGCTCACCACTGCTGATTTCAATGTATTACACAATTTATTATACCTGACTTGATTTAACAGATTGACATTAAAAAAAGATGAAAACCTTTTGAGTCCTATTTATTTCACAGAAAGAACTGCATGGCTGTTGACTGTAAGATTGAAATAAGCAGTATTTCAACCTTCTCATATAAAATTAGTGTCTAAAGGATACAGGTCCCATTGAACATATTTCAAATAACTAGGTTGTGTTTCCTTCCTATGCAAATCTATGTAATACCTGCCAAGTGAATCTGAGTAGCAACAAGTATTTATTGTACTTTTGCTTAAAATTCTGAATGGAACAATGTCTGTGTTGACACTTAACATTCCCTCTAGACCAGGTTAAACAATGCTTTGGTGAATGAGATGTGAATATTTAGATTTTTTGTGAACTTTGATTGTCAACCTCAAATCTATAGACCTAATTCGTTGAAAGGCTGAGTAGATGTTCAGTGCTCAGTGTTTTGTTTTTTATTCATTATGTCTTTCCTGTCTATTTTAGATTAGATTTGACAGTGTAATGTTCACTGCCTATGCAATGTGAGAAATGAAAGGTCATCAGTGGCTTCCATACTTAGATAAAGGCAACACGTTTACAATAAGATTGACACAATACAGTGTCTCAGTTCTCTTCCATGCTTTTCTTTTTTAAATCTTGCTTTTCCTTGGGAGTTAATGGTACGTTTGTTCCGATTACACTTCAGAAATGAACAGGTTGACAGACATATGTTACAGTAGCCACGGGCTTGTTTCTGCCAGTTAAACCAAAGCAGGCTTTAGATGCCGTTGAGGGAAATGACTTCACCCGTGAATAACAGACTGTAAGAAGTAGAAAATAAGAGTCGTGTATTTAATCACTGGAGGTATGCCCTCTTGGTATGATTGTTTTTTTTTTTTGTTTTGATAAGGAAGTGCATGCTTGAGCACCTATACATTTCTAATGGTGACTCTATCCCTCATTCATATGCAATCATTTGTAACCTAATCCTTTGTGTCTTTTCAGATAATAACAAAGTAAGCTGTAGTGATCTTTATTTTAGAAAGTAAAGCAATCTGTTATGACAAAATCGGGAAAAAGTTTCCAATTTACGTTTAAAAAAAATCACGTTTGCCAATGGCTTGCAAATTGAATGTAAGGTAAAGTGATAAGGGCTAGGGCTGCTAAATAACCTCCTTTTTATAACCCATGAACACATGAGAAAATTGTTTAGTTAGCCTTAGTGGAACAAACCTCAGAAGTGTAATTTATAAATGTTCAGTATGTCGGTGCTTTCCCCAGGTTTGCTGTTCTAGTAGAACCACTTTAGGTGCATTTTAAGTGGCAATCAAACAGGAGAACATCTGCTGGCAGATACACTCAGTCTGGCAGAGTGGCAGAGAGACACAGATGTCAGACCGTTTCCTCATGGTCTCGTTCATCTCGCCCAAGTAGAGGAGCGCTTTCAACCGCTAAAGAGCACTTAGTCCGGATAATGATTCCGAGAGGCTTTTCCTTTTATGCTTAGTGTTCATACCTTTCAAATTCCGAATAAATTCTTTTCTCGTTAGGTGTGCGTAAACAAAGGCATGGAAGCGTCTACTTGAATGAAACCTAGCCTACATGTCCTCACTATCACTGACATTACCTTCAATTGCATGAAGGCATTTGCATAAAATTCTTGGTACCAAGCTGCCATTATTTGCCACCACTTTAAAGCAATGCATAAAATAATTCCCCAGCTTTACTGTAAAACATAGGTACAGCATCATTGCTAAAGCTAAAAAGCTCTTGGTGTTCAGCCAATGATCCTGAGTACAGAACAAGAACAAATGTATTGCTGGTAGTTAATACAAATGTATTGCTCTGTTAATAAACAATACATTCTCTGTCATGACTTCAGACTACATCACACATACATTAAACAGTATAGTATTGGTAGCTTCTGCCTCCAGATGCTGTCATTAAACAAACCTGTCTGTTATGTCCTCTTCATGTAAGAACAGGCCTAGAAACTGATTATGTAGAGTGAGTAATCATATGATGACCTCTAGAATGTGTTCAAACGGAAGATGTTTTTGAAAGCTATATTCATCACGCATTAAAACACAGTAACTACCTAATTTCATAAAATCGCATGTTGATGACAGGCTTCACTACCAATTCACTGAATGCACAATAACAAGAAAATTGTCCATTTATAATCATTTTTAATGTTCTGCTATTTTAAATTGCCTGTGTTCTTTAAAATCTACAATCAGAAAAACACGAATCATACATACATTATATGTCCCAAATAATCAATTCTTTTATTCACTTTCCACGTACCTATGACTACACATAACCTGGTTTTAAACTTTAACATTAAAACTTATCTTTTCTGCATTGCTAAACAACAGTACCTGCCTGTCTATCAGGTGCACTGTTGTTGTAAACTTAGATGCTGACATGCCATTATGTTAGAATCTATACACCACAGTAAAAATAGTACATTATGTGGTTGCCAAATTTGTCTATATGAATTAAAATTAGTGTTCCAGGAGTTCCTGTATTTATGAATAATAACACTTTATTTTTTTTATTACATTTCTACTTCTGTATGTATATATGCATCATTATGGAATGCTGGTATTGCATAACAATGTTTATACATTTATTCATTGGGAAAAACAAACTGTAATTTAATACTGTAATGTTGCAACATATGAACACGATATTACCTGTATAAATAGAGTGTGCATGTATTACTTAGATTATACAAAGACAGAGGGAGGTAGACTGTGTGTGTGTGTGTGTGTGTGTGTGTGAGACAGAGAGAGAGAGAAGCACTTTTTCATATACTGTAAGCCCCTGGGACACAGTCTCATACACTTTGAGGAGATGACCCATGACCCGTGGTTATCTTTGCGGCTACTCTTCAGGAACGGAGAGGGCGCCAGATTTGACCGTTCTGGTTTGCTTACGTCTCGCCTGGAGGGGAATGGGGGGGGGGAGCCGAAACTTTCCCCTCATCTGCCTCACACTAATGAGTGACTCATCCCGCTCTGTGAATCTTTAATTAGGATTTAAATCGGAGTTGTTTCAAGGCCAATTAAACACCTACTGGAATAAATTTCTCTACATGTGTAATAAATCAAAAAGTAGTTGCAGTTGCCAACTTTGGACTTGGACGCGGGATTTTGTTGAAAGGAAGATGGAGGAGTGAGGGAGGCACTCCCTCCCAGTGCTGCCTGAGTGTGTATTTACTATCTGGAAAAAAAAAAACCTGTTTCGTGGCTGCGCCTCAAATGTCTTGCATCTCCGACCAAAATGGCTTCAGCATGCCATTCGACAAATGAAATAATGAATCACAGTTGATTCAATTTACAAAGAAGTGATCTCAGCTGATACTGGGGGTGGGGGTGGAGTGGGGGGTACTTTCAATGATTCAGTAAATGTCCTAGTTCTGCCACGGAGCTCATCGCTAAATTTTGCTTTTAACAACAACTGACAGATAGGCGGCCCAGTTTTTAGGAAACAAAAATCTGTATCACTCCTGGCTCCTCTCAAGATACAGACCTGGTGGTGTTGAGGGAGAGGAAGAGACGCTCTATGACAGGCTGTTCCTCTCCAGTTTGCTATCTGAGCAATTTACTAACATTTTAATGCATCATGGAGCCTGTGAAGTCTACCACTCAGTGTTACTGCATTTCATGTGGCACGTGGATTTCTGTGAAAAACACATGAATAGCAAGTTAAATGCCTCCGTTGTTTTTAATGGTAAACGCTGTTCTCGTGAAAGCCACTTACTGTATAATAAAATCCTTAGCAAACAGGAACTTCAGGTAAACAAAACAAAGCTAATTAACCATTAATAAAACATAAACATGTATTAAACACAACAACAACAGCAGCAACAGCAGCAGCAGCAATAATAAGAGGAATATGCGTCAAGAGTAAACAGTGATAATGTATAATCATGTGAATAACAGAAGGTGGAAAGTGAATTATTTGTTTTGTGCTGCCTGTGCTTAACATTAACTAATTGTATTGCAGTTCCTGTCCTTAAAGTGAAGCCTGCTCACCCCTTACAAATGACTTATGAATGCTCAGCGAACATCCATTATGGCCATAAAGCATTAGTGACTGGCTTTGCAGTGCCTCTCTTGAAGTCATTTGTTAAGGGTAAATGATGTCTACTTTAAGACAAGCACCGCAATAAATGTTAATGATGTATTAATTGATGGTTAATTACTTGGACCTTGAAACAAATTGTTGCGTTAGTATAAGAGGGTCGTAGTGTACAGTCGCCAAACCGATTAACTTTGGTGTGGTGTTCACTACATGTTTTTGAGTGTTGTCTGTGTGACTGGAATTCTGTACTACTGTCTCTGGTTTTTGTTCACAGTCTTAATGAATGGCCACTCGGTGGAGTCTCTGGCTGGGAGCTGAACCGTGCTTTGCCAGGGCCATTTATTGAAAGCATCCGAGACAGGTGATGTCAGTGTTACAATGGAAAATAATTACTTCACCTGCACATGAACTGGGAATGTAAATAGTGCATCGACTAGAGCAGTGTGCGAATTTCATCCTAACGGGGAACCGGTAATGGAGAAACATTAAATTAGTAAACTGATTTGTAATGACTTCTGAAAGGTAAAAAACGACTACCAGTAACATTCATCCACAATAAAGGTCAATTGCCCAAAAGTCAGCCTGAAAATGAAAAGCAAAAAAAAAAAAAGAAAAACAAAAATCTGGCTATCCATCCATCTGTCTGTTTATCTCTAACTACCTATTGGTGGTTTCTAGAATATTGTTTGTGTTTTGAAGTGTTTGCTGGTTTCAGTGGAAGGCGGTCGAGAAGGTGTGAACCCTGGGAAACAGTTGGCCTCCCCCACGCACAAAGGCTCAGTAGGAGTGCGCCGAGTGCCTCGGCTCTGTCAATGACCCCCTTGTGCCGGCTGATTGTTGGGGAATCTGAAAAGAACTGAATGTAATCTAAGTAAGCAAATTACTCTGTGCAGCAAACGTGGCACCACCCCCCCTCACTCCGCCCCCCACCACCTCCACCACCCCCACCACCAACACCCACCCAGGCCTCAAACTCACAATTTAAAGGCAGTATTTCAGAACTTGGTATAAGATAGAGGAGGAATTCACTGCATCACTGCTATCCTTTCAACAACAACAAGGAACTTGGAAGTAGAAAAAAAAAACTGACAGAAGATGTGTGGCAAAATGAGGAAAAAACAATCAACATAATGACGCAAATGTTATGCTAACTGTCTCCAATACATGACTTCTGCAGGGTTACTTTCTTTAGCTCAACATTTCCAAAAAAATAATGGAAAAAATGAAATGCCGCATGATAAGGTAACAAATAGTATAAAATAATGCAACATCAGCTGTTGCATCAGGGATATAACCTACACCTTTTTACATCATATGCACCACTGTGCCACAAAGATGATGATTTTGTCTGTTCAGCAAAATATTTCAATGATCTAAAATTCGTGCAGATACACAATACAACTCCCAAAAGATAGCATTCCTTTTATTCAGGATTGTAACATCTCAGTATGGTCTCAGTAAGAGACCAAATTGATCAATGTGTAAAGAATTGAAAGCTCCCACGTCTTAAAATAGCACTGTATCATACTGCTTCTGATTCCATTTATCACTGTCCTTCATAGTTAATTGACATTTAATCTGAAGCCTTGATTCTGTTCTAAAACTGACCTGTTTAATAAGAGACAGAGAAGTGTGACTAATTCCGCTGGGTAGTATATTCTACTCATGCGACAAGTCAGCATATTCCATTTGCATGTGCCGTGCAGACAGTGCACCAGTAAATTAGGACTAAGTAGTCAGTACAATTCATACATTCTGGATTTGCATTAAAGCAGTAAAACAATTTCTCAAACACTACGACCATGTCTCAGACATCACGGGTACCATACAATGAAACATACTCCATACTTTTTTGCCCTGAGAGGGTAAAGAATGTAATTTTTTCTGGGTTTTGCTTGTTTACCTAAATATTTTTTGTATTTATTTATTTATTTATTTATCTTTTACTGACAAGTAAGCATGTTATGAATGGAAACCAAAAATGTACTGTACCTTTAAGTCCCTATGTGTTATTACAATGCAAAAAGCACATAATAATTTAACTCACGGGCAGAAACTCAGGGGTTCTGGCCCATGTTGCAGTAGGCCACACAATCTCTGTGAGCCCCACTATGCTCTGCTCTTGTTTCCAGTGTGGTTTTCTGTGGCCACAAGTCAAATAATTCAGAGCCTGTAGAGTGTTTCATCACACCTGTGAATGGAAACATTACACTTGGACAAACACAAGCCGCTATTCATCCACTTTCAACACACTCATGGATAAGCAATGAATGCAAAGATGCAAATGCTAACGTTTCGTCAAGGAATGACCAAGAAGTTGTAAAAGTCATGGTCTCTGTCATCTAACAATTTTATTTCTGTATTTGTATAGTTTTGCATTCCAAGCTCAAAATTCTCTCATCACATATGACTTTATCATGCTTGCCTATCTGTGTTTCATCAATTTAGGGCAGTGGAGTGGCCTAGCGGTGAAAGACTTTGCTTAAGCTGAATTGCTTCAAGTAACTCTCCAGCTGTACAAATGAATCAAATAAAAAAGTAAGCAATGTAAGCCACTCTGGATAAGGGTACCTGGTAAACAAATATGTAATGTAATGTATTTGTGGAGTAGAGTAGTTCACTCACAGCTCCATGTGTGGTTTTGTCAGTCTAGACAAACCAGCAGTTTATCTAGCTCTTCAGCAACTGGTTGATTGCTTCCACCGTCCAGTCCATTTTTTTCCCCCTCACAACGACGAGGGAAATGCTTGAAAGTAATGAGAGCTGTACAAGAAGAACTAAATACATCACACTTCAGCACATTGACATGGGTGCTGGGCTTGTGAGGCATCAAAGTGCTCTGGGTCCTGTCAACCTGCTACTACTGATTTATGTTTCTTGACACTGATTTTTAGTGAAAACTTCCATACATCAAAGAGGCGGAGGGTTGTAAGCTAAACGGAACATTGCACTCCTGAGGTAATTGAGCGTGCCGGGTTTATGGGCCTAACGTCCTCTTTTACTCGCACACCCCGTGCCACGCGGTATCTAAAATTTGATTACTGATGAAATAACGTGATTATGACAGGCGGCAACCATAGATCTATCACCCTGACAACGCTCTTTAATCACATTCCTGTAATATCACACCTGAGAAAATCACTGTAAGTTAGTGAGGGCCCATTAGATGAGGGACTTTGATTAAGTTCAAATGATGTGGCAGCTTCAAATCATCTTCACAAGAAAGGTGAGGTATGGAATAATTCAGGTTCATCAAAACCTATTCAAGAATGAAAGGTATAGATAGGTTCAGAATTTTAAAAATATTAAATGGTCATACTAGCATAAAATACCTGAAAGATTTCTGTATTCCTTTGTGGCTGTATTTAACTAAAGTATGAACAAGCTATTTATAAGGTCAACACAAAAGCAAAGCATGTATGTATATTCTGTACAGTGTATATTATTATGGACTGGATAATTAGTAAGGTTCATCACGATTTGATCAACAAAGCCAAATAAAGTGCACCATATGACAGGTGAACAATATGATACCCATAATAGGAATATAAAGTTGAAATGCACAGAGAATCTGCGTTTTCACAAAATGCACAAACACCTTAAAGCGTATGTACAGTACATAATATACACAATATACATAAAGCAATACCTTTCACTGTATAATGAAGCTGCATTAATACAATTTAGATTATTACAAATATTCTACACAGACACACACTTACGTGTATATGTGTAACATCTGTGCCGGTCCCCTGTGATGAAAGACGTGGAAAAAACAGCACAACAACAGAAAAGAGAATGTTCTTTTTTTTTTTTTCTCAGCTGAATACTGAAATATTTCCTAAGGAATACTTCTGTGATGCCATTCAGTGAGGTGGCACCGTGCAAATTAAATTTCCATATCTGTTTAATCAGAGAAGGGATCTATTAAGATTCATATCAGCTTTAAATAATTCCAAAGGATGCTAATAGCACACCCACATGCTAACGTGGAACAGCATGAAATGACAATGCCATTTTTATTATTCCATGAAAGAAAATCATTGGACGATGTGTACAAAGAATACCGAAACAAATGTAGGAAACTGAAGGTCTAAGTAATAGTGACTTGTTGAAGATAATAAGTATAATCGGTCCCTTGGGTAGCGATCTGATTGTTTTCACTTAAATCTCATTCATCTCCATTAGCAGTCAGTTTAAACGTAGCATTTCCCAACAAAGAGCTTTTAGTGCATCTATGTCAAAAGAAAATAGAACTGCCAAAATTAAATGAGGGAATGGGGGTGGGTGAATTACATCACGGTTGCCATCATTTCTAGTACTGTCGAGTGAAATTCATAATTCAAATCTGTTTAAAGTCTAATTTATATACTAAACACTGCATGCAGGAAGTAGTGAATAAATCACATTATGTACAGAATTTTTCTCACTGTAAAAATAAATAGGTTTGTCATCTACATATTTTGATCATGGTGTCTCTCAAGGTTCTCATTACAGGGCATTTCTTCAGTCAAGTTTACAGTTGTCCAGTGTGTGGAATTTATCACACATCATTAAAAACTGACATTGACTGAAATTAATTTATTAATTTATTAATTTATTAATGTTGTTTAGTGTAAGAAAACTATGAAAAATAATTAATTTGCTTAAATGAGTTGCTTGACATTAAGGACAGAGTACACTGCAGTTAGACAGATTTTGAGTCCATACCTGTCCTAATCTTTGTCTCGATTTGTATTGATTTACTGGTATTGACGTACAATGTGCCTCAAAGCATACTGGATAGGTTCATTTTGCTACTGGCTTGTAACTTTGTGTACTTGAAATGTGTTAATTCATTAACATGTGTAATATTTTTGTGGAGAACAGTCCCAGAAGACCAGATTTTCTGTATTACAGACCATAACAAACTCAACACAGACTTTAATTCAATCCTACCTCTGCCTGTAACTTTGGTTAACAAATTAAAGCAATGTCACTTTTTTTGGTTGAGCACTTTTCATTAATTTCAGTCATTGTCATTCATCAGACTTATAACCAAATCTAACTCAGCTAAACTCATATGTTTTATGAGAAATAACACAAAAAAAAAAAAATAAAAAAAAAAAACAATGTGACTTGAATTTCTTACAGCTCAGGGGCTCAGGGCAAACCACACAGCAAGAATATTGAACAACAGATGCTGAATTTATTTTCTGCACAACATAATGAGTGTGATGCAGTGCACAACGTTTTCTGAGAAACAAATCATTGCTTCATAAAACGGAACTCTATCTGTACTGCCTCCCTCCATGTTTTGACATGAGAGAAAGCTATTCATAGTCCATGTGAAAATTTCTGATACTTGTCCCTCTGAAGCAACACATTCTCAGATGTCAAGACATCTGTAGCTATAAGCCACAGTGGAAAAACATCACCTACCATGGGTAAAAAGTTTCAGTCACGTGTAATCATTAAACAAAAAGCAAGCTTTTTGACATACTTGTCCATATTAATAACTCTGATTGTTTTTTTTTCCTTGCTTCTGTATGTGGTGGAACAGACTCACCATTCATCAGCAGCAAATCTATCCTTTCTGGAAGGGTAGGCGATGAACACATAACAGTCAGTTCAGGGGAAGAGCAATGATGTGATAACTATTGATCTTGTTTGGTAATTACACCAGGATTTATTAGTGAGGGGGCAAGTGTAGATCGTATTTAATTTCAGGCAATAAGTCAAGTTTTCGGGAGCGAGGTCACACTGCACATAGAGGTATATCATTCCCATGACGCTTTTGCTGAGTAGCTTTCTTTAGTGAGACGTGTTTAGACTATTCTAAACACGTTTTGCCCTGAAAGTGGAAATCATCATCTTTTTTCTTTTAAAGCGTAGCAAACCGCTGTAGGTTCTAAACCAAGTCAATCAAGTTGAGGAAGGTGTGATGTGATTTTTCAGGTAATTACCTCTTCCGAAGTGGTGAGAGACGCAGACCTTAAAGTTATGGACCATTCTCTTTGTGCCTCAAAATATGTCACTTAAGCTTGACATTTAATGTATTTGGCAAAATGGCATAATGCCACTCCATACTTACTTTCAGTCTATTCAGATATAATTAAGGTACTTTTCATCAATAGCGCTGATACCCTTTCAACCTTATAATTAGAATTCCCTCAGTTATTTTTTTTTTTTGAGAATACAATAATGTTAAAATTGTCCCTGGACTCATACATTTATACATTCAGCCATCAAGATCCATTGGTTGGCTAAAAGCAAGAGCGATTCACCTATTTCACAATAAGTCACATTGTAATGCCATGCCTGTTTGATAGATAATGGTATGAAATAGCTGACAGTGCTGCTAAAGTCTGTTCAGGATGACTGCTCTATCGAGTGCCCATCCTGCTTTGCTTTCACAGGAATCTACTATACTTGAAGCCAAATACTTTGACTTCTTAGAACACGGGAAGCCCAATCCATTAAAATCCTTTCCAAAGTGCCAGGGAGAATACACAGATTAACTTTCTAACCTTGTTATGAGTGTAAAAATGATTCATGCATACTTACACGTGTTAATAAATTATGCTCTATATTTGTATGCATTTAACTTTCATTCCTATACGTTCTTATTCTTAATGCTAACACTTTAATGGACTATCAAAACGTTGTATGAGTTAGCACTTATTGCTTTGTACTTGTCAATCTAGGCAAGTATTTCTGCACTATATTTGGCACTGATGGTCATTCATGTGTGGTTAGTGGTGACCTGCTCTGTTCCTGTAACTTCAGGCTACTTCAGTAGAAGGAATATGTGAAAAAAAGTTCTGTAAATCCCTTCTGTAAAAACAGTCTCCTCTTCACTGAAAAATGCAATAACTAACAAGCAAATAAAAAGGTGATGTTTTTATTATAATGTGTAATATTCTTAACAAGGTCATATTTGAAGAAAAGGAAAACATCCATACCCCCAGCAAAACAATGTACATGTGAATAGGAGATAAAATATTACATAAATGAATGAAACTTCCCTACTCTGTGCTCTTTGAAAATCTTATTTAATAATCTGCTCAGGGCTGCCTACTGTAAGACCACAATGTGCATAGGCTGTATTTGTTTCAGTCTTGTCATGTTCGAAAGGGGGCAGTGAGATATCAATTAAATCATTTCTATAACATCCACATCAGCTAAAACTGAAATGAGATAATGACAGTGGATAAATTTCATAGGATTATGAGGATCACAGTAGGATTGTATGAAAGCTGCTGCAAATGAAAAATGTTTCAAATGCCTGAGGAGCAGGGCATGGCACAGTTGACTCACCTACCCCAGAAGAATCGGAAGGTGTCTCTGACCACTTAATAACTTGCCAGCTAGAGGTCTGAATCAGAAACCGACAGGAGAATAGGAGCACAGAATGTTCCAAAGGAGAATGGGCTTTGATATGTGACAACTTGCTCTATCTTTCCGTGTTGTAGGTGTGCACTATTTGAAACTGTATATGTATCATGCATCATATTCTACCCATAACTGCCAACAAAATATTAAACATAAGGAAAACAGCTGTGGTACAAATGTAGTGTAATTAATTTTGCTGTAGTTGATTTACAGATAATATTGTCATTGTAGTTATCTCTGTAGATGCCCCCCCTCCCCCAAGGGGCATAGTCAATAGGTCTCTATTCTCCTCATAATCATTATTACAGACACTTGCATTTGAACTTGCATTAAAACTATCTTTTATGAGGCAAGAGCCATTAAAAAAGCTTTGTGTACCCTTCGTGCCAGTCTACACCCCAAAAATAATGGTCAGACCCACTCAGAGCAAGCAGGAGGAAGGCAAGGAAGAAGGCAGCCACTTCTGTGCAAGTGTGTTTTTGTCACTACCTGCACTGTCCTGGACAAAATGATAATGCATCAGTGTCTTGCACTTGATCATTGTATTGTCCCTTTGTGCACTCTAAATAGCACCCTCTGCCTTTTAATCTGGTATGCCAGTTCACATCAGACAGACAGGAAAAATACCAGCTCCTGACTAAACTCAAGTCCAAAAGCAGCTAAATACAAAAACGGAAAACACCATCATTTAAAAAAAAAATCCAAAGTAGACATGATCATGAAAAGGTTCTCTGTGTTCTAACTAACAGAGAAAGAAGCGCTATCTTGCCAAATGTGTATATATTGTATGCATGCCGATTTGGCAAGATATTGCTGCTTCTTTTGTGTACACTGCGAATTCTGCTGCCCATGTATCACAGTATTATGTTTCCTGCTGTATATTGTGGGCTATAATTTTTTTTATCTTCAAGGTGGCGTTCTAGAAGAGAAATTATAATTAACTAACTCTGCATATCTGATAGCCTTCTCTGTACCTTTTCCAACATTCTGAGACGTGGTTAACCATAATCTCGTTTTAAATTTAGACACAGCCTGTGACTAACTTCATCAGGTAGGATGTGCTCACATCTAAACAACACCCTCCACCAGCGACTGTTTGTATTGTCTTCTGTTAAGGCTGCAAGTATACCTCAGCGTTTGACAATCTGGCAGAAGGAATACTGATCAAATGGCTTGGTGAGAGAATGCACTCCCACACCAATATTAAAAAATGAACGATGCAATAATAGGGCGTCCAGTCCACAGTATATAGTACCTGTCAGGACCGAGCGAGCGAGAAACAATCAAAAGCTGTGTTATTGCACAGTGACGCAGCGAAGATCAAATTATATTGGTCAGGCTATGAAGGCGCGGACAGATAAGATCCTGATGTATATAGTTTGGACGGCTCGGTGTCAAAGCTTGGGATAGGTTGTTTATCACCTTGGGTAATTTGACTAGCTCTCAATGAGACGCCACCCTGCTATAGCCACCGCACATCAATCTAATACGCCTGGAAAGGCTGTAGCGTATAGTCTTATGCCCCGGCATTTGGCGCCACATTCACTCACGCCAAGTGATCACTGCTGCCCAGGCAGAAATGTGGGGCAGTATATCAAGCCGCGCTCAATGGCTTTCCATTGCGGAAGAAGAAATGCAGAATATGTAAAAACGTAAGATCCCTAACGTAACGTCAAATTGGGCCTCATGCATAGCACGTATCGGAGATAAATATCAGATATTGCCACTTTCATACTGTATTGTAGAATACGTGGACAAATTCCATAGGTTGCAAAACACATTCTACAATAAATGTATAACATTGAAGATGTGATAGTGGCATATACTTATTTGATATTTTTATCCATGGATTGAAATATATCCCCTATGTTTTTTATTTAGCATTCTATATTAGTATGTATTTTGTTTTTACAGCATTTTGTGCTCAGAAGCAACATCTTCACAACACCTTTACTGTTGCTAAAATCAAGTTTTCTGACAGCTTATAAAGTTAATGATAACGCTGAAAAACTCAAAAACTCAAACTTTTCACAATGCTTTTCCCAACATTTGAAATGGTGCAGCCTTTCTACTCTGAATTCAGGAATCTTTAAAGCTCATCTCCACGCTCTCGTCAATCACTCCCCCAGATTCCAGCCCATTTACATTGTTTAAATGTCATGTATTGTGTGTGAGTCTTCAGTTAATTAAAAAAAGAAAATTGTGAATAGATAATAATGCTAATAATTATGCTAGTACCATTATGAAATTGGCCACACTGGCCAGCCTCAACTGAGGTTAACCCCACTATATTAGTTGTTATTTGTATCTACAATATATAAATACAATGTAGTTAGTCTTTATACACTTCACATTGTTCAATTAAGCCTGAGACACCTGTCAGTCCTGCTCATTGTAATGATTCTTCCGATGAGTAATTGTTAGATAAAAGGAGAATATCTAACCATGATAGACTTTATCTTTTATGATACAAAGCCACCCAAATCATAGCACAATTTGTCTCCATTACTGTACCCCCCTGTGTGAATGCATAATGCATTGGTTTCTTTGTTTTTCTTTTTTATTTTGCTAAATATGGATTCATTTAAATACTGCAGGATGCCTAATATGTTTAAACTCTCAGGACCGTTCCTACAATTTCAATATTAATTTCAGCTGGTTCACTGTTCTCCTGGCTTTCCCTGGCGTAAAATCATCAATTACATGATTGCATGTTTTCAGAAAATGATGAAGGTCCCTAGAAAACTGGCTGCGGTTTACCCAAGAAATCATCCTTATTTTTTCCCCATTTGATTTGTTTACCTGTAGTTTTCCTGTCCAAACTGCATTATATTTAGCAGTCAGTATCCATGTGTTGTTTGTGCAACAATATACTCATGTTGTATTCCTGTGAGCACGATGTTATGTTGGATAGATTCAGTAATCACACGTGTATGTGATTAGGTCATGAGGGCACAGTGACAAAGCAACTGTCCATTGAGTGAAGCCAACATATCTGATCAGCATTGTTACTGAGGCAACACACACACATCAGGACAACACACATTGTCCCAATAACATCTTACACACCTATTTCTCCATCCATGGAATTAACTTTTCAGTGAATTCAGTCCTCTTTTATGCATGAATGCGTGTGCGTGTGTGTGTGTGTATGTGAGTGCATGCATGGGTGCATGTATATATTTGTGTGTGTGTGTCTGTGTGCGTGTGCGCGAGTGTCTGTATGTGTGTGTGTGTGTGTGTGAGTGTGAGTGTGTGTGGAGTGAAATGTCAAGCCTGCGGTAAAGTCTGTCTAGCATCCTGCACTGGGCCATCGCTCAGGTTTTGTTCACTACAAAATTACAGCAGATTACTGCCCAGGGGCCATTGCACCTCTGCCTCTTTCTGGACCCCAAAGAAGTCATTCATTTTTTCAGATGTGGAATTAACTTTCTCTGACATTCTTAGCACTGAGACATAAAATACAGACAGTCTCAGGTAAATACAGCAACTATAAAGATATATACTTTTGTTAATTGGTTCTAACTGATGTATAGTACAGTATTTTGCTGTATTGTATTGAATAAATTTACTTTATAGCAGAATTACAATCCAATTCTAAAAATTCTGGAGAGCACATTAATTTTGCAAATTCTGCAGGCTGTAGAATGTGGTCACAAAGGATTGTAAATTAGTAACTCGTAAATGATGCTCTTTATGTCGTGTACAGCAGATAATGGCCTTCATTGTCCAAAATTACCCAGCCAGACAGAATCTGTCATAAACAGAATAACACACAGTGCATCAGCCATTCAGTTCATTCACACTAAATTAAAACTAATGTGAGAGAAAAAAAGTATTGCACACATAGCATAATCATGTTTTGCAATATTCATTTTATAATATGTTTCCTCTATTGTTTGTGCTGTAATGGAAAAGAATGAAATGTGCTGCATATGGCCCAAATGTTTAATTGCAAGTCTACCTCTTAATGTGATTATGGAAATGGATGTGGATTGTTAAGGTATGGATTGAACGGATTTAATTAGCACATCATGCAGGTATTAGAATTCAGCAGTCATATCCTCAACTTGCTCGTGAAGCAAAATGAGCTCTGGATTTCAAACTCCTGATTATAGCCTAAAAAATCTGTGCTCCAGCTGACAGTGTTAGATGTGGTGAATATGTAACATCAGGCGGGGTATTGGCAAATATGCAGCACAACATGTAAATAAGGTTTCTGACATACTCTGTTTGCTCTGTGTGTGTGTGAGAGAGAGAGAGAGAGAGAGAGAGAGAGAGAGAGTGAGTCTCTGTGAGTATCTGTATGTCTGCATGCGTCCGTATGACCATCTACGTGTGCGTGTGTGAGAGATAGCTGCCACTTGCATTCATCTTGTGGTAAACCATCTCCGCCTCTCCACCCCCATACTTTGGTAGGATGTTATGTTCAAAGAAAATTACTCTTGAGAAACACAGTAACACTTTATTTCATCTCGTATGTGTTGGTATCTTCGCATGCCTCATACATGCACATCCAGCTATATATGGTATAATATGCAATGTTCAATTTCTGTGGTCACAGCTGCAATCCCTTTAAAGACACATACGCCCACACAGGTAGATTGATGCTGTACTGTACATCTATAAATACACACTGCCTCAAGAGACTGACCGCGGTTAGTAATGCAGAGTAAAGACACTTAACCAAGTGGAACACTTCAACCACCATGCATCTAAGAGATAGCGAAAGTCATATTCATTTTAATTTGGGTTTTGAACTAAAGGGTTTTATTTTTTCATGAGGAGGGTCTGGGCATGTCTCAAACTGCAATTACTAATCTGTGTTTGGTAAAATAAAATATTCCACATCTTCAAATGGCATTAAACATTGCCTTGGCTTTGATCTGCAAAAGGAAGTCCATCTTTGTGCCATTTTATACTTGTTAGGTCTTTTTTTCCTGATTTTAGGTCATATTATTTTTGATAACATGCTTGAGTTGATTTATATTGTGTTGATTTGTTCTGGTGTCAGCCATCATTGGAAACTTTTGGTTAACAAGAAATAAAAACTTATTTTAGACATGTTGCGGGTCTGGGTCAAGAGATGAAGTTTGGCACCTGAATTCACAATAATCTATTGCTCAGATTTTTAAATGTTATCCTTAGTTACACTTTGGCTATTAAAACAAATTATAATTTGAAACATTTGAATATTTAAGTTTCATGTTTTGACAAGATTCTTATTCTTATAAAGCATCTTATTTTAGAGATTTTAACTTTCACATTCTGATCTGGTATTGTACGATGGAGAAATTCATCATGTCATGTCATGTCATATATGTCAGTATCGGTTATTTATGGTGAAAATAAACATAGATGCCCAACAACAGTATTGTAGGTTGTTTTCAACTACAGATTTCCTGTGGCTCATTTTTGTTTTCTAGTGGTTTAAAGTCTTTTCAGCTGTTAAATGTTCCTTCAGTTTACATGCAAGCTGGGTTTTCTTCACTCACTCTCCCATTTTAGCTCCTTTTTTAAGATATCTACCATCACATTGGTGCTGTGAAGGCATTTTTGCAATAACCCTACGCCTGTTTTCACCGTTACCCACCTTGAATGAATTTAGAATGATGTCGAAGAAGCCAGTATCGCACCATTGCAAAATTGATGAAGGCTGGGAATAATAGTTTATGAGACTTTAACCTGCTTGTCTCCTGCCTGCAGTATCCAACAGAAAACAATGAATTGCTCTGTGCGTTGTTCCGCTTCTCCACCGTGCTCCTGTTAACCTGAGGTCACACACAGGTTTGTGTTGCCTGAAGCTACGCGGTTAGCATTCCGCTCTGAGCAGAGCAGAGTCCGCTCAGCATTTTGATCACACGCCTTAAAGGAAATGCTAAAAAAAAAAAAGGCCGTTGCCGGCCCAGCTGTGAGCTCTTTTCCTCAGAGTGGAGGAAAAATCAAGTGCCAGCAAGATCCACTAATGTATTCTAGTATATCTTGTCCCGGAGCCCATGTGAGATTTTAAGGTTAACCGTTGGTGCATGGTGTTTTTTTTCTCCTCTGATTTATGCGATTAGAGAGTAGTCTTTCCGACATTACACCTTTTAATTCAGTAGAAATTCAAAGCAGGAAATACAAAGTTCTGCATGTCCAAAATCTTAAGAATTTCTTGGCACTAAAAATTTTGTAGCTGCCTATGTTTTTCCCATTCTGTTCTTCAGGATTAGACTTTCATTGATTTGTTTTGTGTTGTAAAGTGCACAACACAATATGTATACTATCAGTACAAAATTTTAATACTAAAGTAAAACACAGCATATGCATGCCAAGTTAATGTCTAAAGCTCAGTTCTCTCAACTTTGAACTCCAATTAGTTACAACAGGTTCTGATTTAGTTGCAAGACATCCAATCAGGTTACTTGCACGAGAATGAGACTGGAACAACCAACCAGTGTTATATTAAAATAGATCAATGTCAGCAATGTATCAGTGAAATTGCATTGTAAAAATAATATGTTGATCTTGGAGACCGGCTGTTTATGGCCTGTAGTTAGATCCATGCACGCATTTGTATCAGTCATGCTTGAAATAGTGAGATTACCAGAAGTCATATTGCTTACAACATAAATGTCAGTTTTCAGTAATAAAAATCTTTAAATGCACATCAATAAATCTGATAACAGTGATTGCGAGTTTTTCATGATAGCAGTTAGTATTTAGGAAATGTATTTAGTATTAGGAATCTATCTCATCGGCTTTACTTAGTATCTTGAGGGAGATGCATCTTTCCCTCTAGATCTCAAGCCATTCTCATGAGATATTGCATTGTTCTCATGAGATAATGATGTTGTTTCCTCAAGACATTCTCAAACTTTGCACACAAGATATTAAGCAACCCCCCTGAAATGTTACATTGTTCCCTGGAGATGAATCATTTTTTTCCCTCCATGGACCCTTAGGGGCTCTGTGTAGAACTCCAAAAATGTCTTCTGTACCATGAAAGTTGTAGCTTCCTCCCACAGTGCCACTCCTGCCCCCACCAGTCCTCAAAAAGATGTGGTCACAAACTTACGTCCCCACCAGGGCGAGTAGCTGTTGCAGCCAGTATTAATTCAGTCCACAGCTGGGTACCATGATCTGGCTCTCTCTCCTTGCAGCTCCAAGTTTGATGTGGGCATTATATCAGCCAGCAGGGGGACTTGACTGTTAGCTTTAAAGTCTGTCACTCCATTAATTCTAAAAGCATATCGCACGGGTGTTACACTTTCCAGCATCTATCACCAATTAATGGATTCAGTAACCCCAAATTTACTTAAAAATGATGCATTCTTCAACATTCTTCAAGGCAGGTAAGGGCTAATGCTAATCTTCTGACAGCTCTGTAGTGATGGGGAAATGAAGGCTGAAATTCACTGCTTTTAAAAATCTGGAAATTGAGTAAAGCAATTCATGTCACAGAGGTATATAGCAGCAGTGCCCCACCCATAACATGAACCTGCATTATTCGTCCTAAGCCCAGTACCCACCCTAACCACAATAGCATTATGCCTTGGCTATGCAGGGTCATTAATTCAACCTGGTCTCCTGCAGAAACACATGAAACAAAATCAGGAATGTGACTGATAAATTATTCTGAAAACCACTCTGCTCTCCCAGCTTCAGAAAGCCCACTCCGAGGAGTGAGCTTCCAGGACTGCTCCAGCTCCAGCATCTGATCTGGTACTGTAAGTCATTAATTTCCTCCCGCAAAGTGGCTTATCTGGTCGCATCCAGCTGTAGATTTGTAACTGCTGATCGGGTGGAGAGAGCAACGGTGCGGAGATGAGGCCCTCCCAGGCCAGGCCTATGTTATGGTACAGGGGGGATTAGAACTGGCATTAGAAATAAATCGGCCAAAGTAAGCCATCCCTGTGGCAGAGGGGTTGTGAGATCCCATTAAACTTATAATAGATTTGATAATGGAAATTTCCCTCCACCTAATACCATTTACTCAGAGGGTATAAATGTTGAGCAAGCCCATGTTAAACTCTTTGAACAGGGAAATAGGTTTAAGTTCAGGGAGAGATAAGAAACAAATGGCCCCCCCTGTCCCTGTAGGGCGTCGTCACATCCATGATTCCTTCAAAGCAAACTGCTGTTCCAATGTATAAATCACACTGATCCTACACTGGTCTTGTTTGATTATACACAGGGCATATTTACATTAACCATTCTCCCACCCCCCAACCCCCGGCTCCCCCAGTACATATACCCCCCTGGTGGATGCTCATTAAAGCTATAGGAGCTTGGAATATCTTCTCCCCTGCACTATGTATGAACTGTTTTTGTTACTTAAAGCATCACTGCAAGGACTTTTTTTTGCTCTTAAATAAAAACTTATTGTGGATTAAGCTCTTTCACTGCCATTTGCAGTCAGTAAGGTGTTTCACGAATGGACTTCTTTCTATATATTGTTATTTATTTTTTAAATTTTTTGATGAATGAAGCATGGGGCTGTTTGGCTCATAGAGTCACCTCCCTAAATGGAAATTCACTCTCAAATACACAGTTACCATAACCAATATGAACTAAGCATTTCAAACATTGGGTGGATTATTTCACAATAATGAATGTTGGAGTTACTGTATTCATGAGGTAATGATGGCAATGCCCTAGAAAGTCACATGTCACCTGACCTCTATGCCCTCACCAGTAATACAAACATTCCAAGGAACTGACAGAGACAAAATGATCCAACCGTTGATAAAATGATTAAGACGATGATGAATCCCTTAAACCTGAGTGGCACACACAAATGGTGTGTCATGGTTCTTGCTTTCCCTTCTGATTTTCCACTCTTTCTGCCGAAAATGACCATATATTTCTACATGTGATGTAGAGGGATTCATCTTTGATTGGCATGAGTCTGGGCACAATCCGACATGATTAGATCAGTTGTTTTTTTTTTTTTTTTTTTGATAACAAACCCAGCCCATAACGATGCAAGCGATGCTTCTCTGAGTGGCCGTTGCTCAGTAGTGTGTAAGTGAAATTTACAGTGAGAGGCGAGCGCAAGAGAGCAAGAGGTGAGAGAGAGAGGTTCATGTTTGACAGAGATCAGTGCAGAATAATTTCAGGAAGGAGATTTGATAAATGGCTCTAAACAAGTGCCACATGCCATATTTGCTTTGTCACGGTTGTTTTTCTTTTATAATTTTGCATGTTGTGTGTTTTTTTTATGTTTTATTTATATCGGCCTTTGTAGTCTGCTTATATTTTCTGCCTCTGTCCTGATTTTAAAATAAAACTTGACTTCCTGGACACATGTTCTTGTCCTGTGTCTCTCTCAGCTCCTGTAGGTGCTAGGGCCCCCTTCACTAGTGATAACCTCTGCTGATGTGAAATTTTGTGTATACCTCAAACTCCCATATTATGATGGCTTTCAGCTCAAATATCTATAGTGTGTTTGGAAATACCTTTCAAATTATTTCTGTTATTATTATTATTATTATTATTATTAGTAGTAGTAGTAGTAGTAGTAGTAGTAGTTGTTGTTGTTGTTGTAGTAGTATTGTGACAGCTGTATTAAAATCATAGTTGACTTTTCTGATTTTGGACAGTGATCTATGCTTTTTGACTCCGATCTGCTGATTCAAATACCACTGTCTGCAGATACCTAAGAGTTTCTGGCTGCTTTGACATTTTCTATTAAAAATGTTGACGCCAACAAAACAACTCTCCCTCTCAGTGTGTGTCATTACATTGATGCATAAAAGGACATCACCATGGTATCACCATTAAAACTGAACACCTGGGCATGCCTGGCCTTAAGCAGGTGAAGAAAGTGAAGGAAAAAAATCACCCCATCCTCATAAATAGTAGGTCACTGACTGTAGATTTTCACAATACTTTGTCACATCAAATAACATTACATGAAGCCCATTACCACATAAAGAAGTGAGCAATGATTATATTTACTCGCAATCTCAATATAACAGCTAGCAGTGCCACTTAACTGGAACACAAAGCATGGGACATTGCTACCTTACTGAACACACTGTGCAGTACCTCACTGTTGCCTGGGCATTGGTATCAGTGTTGTCTAATTTTCTGTTGACTATGTTATTTGCTTGCTCAGTTTTATAGAATGGATTACCGAGATCAGTGCCGGTCGTGTCACGCTGGACTTCCCTCCATCGCTGGTAAGACTAGGGAATTCTTTTTATGCATCTTTTATTTTAACAGGAGACAGGAAATAATGACTTTGGCCACTGAATGCTGCGGTTTTATGCATATGCCCCTTGGTGTTTTGAGTAAGGTTACAAGGAACAATCTATAAAAAGGAAAAGAGTCTGGAGTCTCAGCAGGTGCAGTGTTTATTCTCACATGGTCGGAGAAATCTCATTTATCAGCAACCTCATTCATTAAAGTATTGATGTAGTTAATTACCTAACATGAAACCCTTGATTTCCTCAAACGAGCAGAATTCACTAAACACATTTCAAATGAACTCATTACTTTGGAAGTACACTTGAATGGTAATTACTGTTCATGCAATTTCACTGCTGTCAACTTAGCAAACAAGGATCAACTGGAATTTAAGTATGGCAGCAGCAGTCAAAGACATCAGAAGAGTATGCAAACAGATTCAGCACCGTCATTGCCTCCCCTTCAGTTTCCATGTGCACTTACTCTGAAGCAAGCTTCCACACAGACAACTGTAAGGATCATGAATTCCCCCCAAAAAAAAAAAAAAAATTGAAATTTGAAAACACTGCCCTGTCATATTGTACCAACAGCTGACATTAGGAAATCAAGTGAGAAGCAGTTTACCTAAGTCACCGCTTGAAGGGGTTTTGGATCAGTTACGCAAGTGGAAATTCAGAGCAAATTACCATTTTGAGCAATTCTGAACCAACATGCTGCAAGTTGGTGTACACTTTAGAGCAGCCTACATAACATAATAATCAGCATGTTAGGATCTAGACATGTTTCCCAGCCCAAATGATGTTCCTGCATTTCACTAGACTCTCTGTGTCTGTTTTTGCCTAAAGTACAATAAAATTTCACCGTGACCCATTTGAATATATTGTACGTCAATCACACCAGATTGACCTATTTAGTAATAGAATCTAACAGGATATAGAGGAACTTAAAAATGACTCTTAAAATTAAATTATTGAATACGGTTTTTGGGAAGACTAAAATAACTTATTTTTCACACTTTATCCATTTGTAATTAGAGCATAACAGAAACAATTCAAGAAAAGTACCTTTCATAAGGGTACGACAGCAATACCCAACCTGGGAATGCATCCTTCAACCATATGGTTACAAAAGCAATTCCTCGGTCACTACTGCACAGTTCCACCCTGAAAACAAATTTTGGATTGAAGTTTAAGTGGCTGAAAATACCATTTTGATGTTTTTCCACCAACCCCCTTCGTCACACAGTATTGTATGGTGAACCGTGACTCAAACACCTGACCCTTTGTGCCCGATGGTTCACATGCTTTAGAGTCCTGTGTATTAATCTAGGTAGAGCCAGAGACAAGGCGAGGGTTATATATAGCCTCCCTCAGCCTAGTGGGCTTTAGGATGGGCGCTTCGATTGTTTTGATTCGGTGAGGCAATCCTGTCCCTAAAGTTATTTTGAGAGCGGGTATTGTTGAGCTCTTTAAACTAAACTGTTGACTTCAGTTCGCCACAATGCCTGTCTGGCTGGCTTTGTGTGTCAATTTGAATTTGAATGGGAGACATCCCTTTCCTCCATCGGCCCTCTTCACAACATAAACTTCCTCCAGTGTCCTCCTCACTCAGGCAAAAAAAGCCAGCAGGCATACAGCTCCTCATCAAGCAAATAAATAATCAACAATTTATTTTTTTGCAGCAAACATTCATCTCGTGAGCCTGCGTCAAATATCAGAAATGTTTCGTGCCAGAGAGGGGTTGGAGAGGTCGGGAGGGGAGATCTGAAGTGTTGCCAGCTCTGCACATTTGGCATAAATGAGGCGACACTAATGGAAAGTATGCGCAATATCGAAGAACTTCTTTTAATGGGAGATGATCGCCAAGCCCTCCAAGCCTCAGTCTCTCACAATGAGAGAGAGAGCATAGCGCAGGGAGGAGGCATTCTGGTTGCATTATGCTAAATTCAAAGGCACTTTAAACCATAAATCAGCAGCCACTTTAGGAGTGGTGGAGCCTCTGTAAGGATGCGCAACCCTTGCAGTGCCTAGCCGGCAGCCCACCAAAGTGAAGCGTAACCTGTATTTACTCAACAGATTCTGCTAACAAAGTGTGTGTACGGGAACAAGCATCATTAGGTATCTTTAACCACATTACCTGGCTCTGGCTACTTTTACATCAAGTTTCAAAAGCCCTGTACTACGGCTGTTGGTCAGAAAAGATCCAGGATGATAATAAATGCTTTATGAATGGTGCTTGTACCCTCTCATGTTTGATATTACAAATACTTTTAACATGGATTTTTTTCAGTGATTGTTTTTTGATTATTGTAATTGAAGAGAGATTCTGCAGTGTGCATCAAATCTGTGCTGTGTTTTGGAGATTCTTGACCCCTACAAGATTGCATCTGGCTGTTTTTTGTTGAGCTCATGTGCACAACATGTGTAATACTAATATTTTAATAAGAGAGAGAGAGAGAGAGAGAGAGAAGAAAATATGTCTTTCAAAGATCCAAAAGTATTTTATTTTTATTTCTTTAAGATGGTAAAGAAACAGTGCGGCAAAGTGTAAACAGAAATGTAGACTTGCATCTGTTATTCATTCTATTGATGAATGCTCTCTCGTGCTTGGTTGAACATAAGCCCCCAACCCTGTCTTTGGGCTGCTGACTATGAAAATGAATGAAAATGAAAGAAAGAAATCAAAATAATTTATGCTGTTCACAGTTCCTTTTCGGGCGATTAACTAGGTTGAGTTGGGGGCTGATATTTGGCCCCTGCACTGATAGAAGCGTGATTTTTTTTAAGAGAAATGGCGCGACTAACACAACTGCATAGTGACAGGTCTGGGGCATCCTTTGGGAATACCCAATCAATCATGAGACGGAGGACTGGAATTCAGCTGAGCTCTGAATTAGCTTCCCGAGGAATGTATTCATGTGCAACGTCCCGCTGTCTAAATGATACCAAAATGGCTCCTAGCCCTTGAAAGACTACCGTGATTAGCTGGAGGAATTGGCTGTTTGTGTCAATCACCCCTAATGCATCGCCTCTCTCCCTTTTACTTCTGTAGGTGAGCGAGGGAAACGGGCGGCATTCGGGTAACAGAGACAACAGAGACAGCGGCAGCAGCTGCCGCGATTTTCTCGCGCGGTGATTAAATACTTCTTGTGTCTTTTCCGCCGCTATAATCCTTGTAGCAGAGAAAGGAGCTGCATGAGAATAATGGTGAATAGAGCTCTGAATCATTCCAGCTGGCTGCGTCTCAAATAGCGCTGTGTAGAGAATGGGATTGGGCTCCCTTGTTCTGACACCAGAGCAGCAGCATTTTAAGGAGTTTCTCGCAGAAATTGTTCCAGAACGAGCGGCTTCTTCGCGTCTCCTTCCCCCCGGCGGCAGTCACATTTCGGCTGAAGGTAAGTGAGCACCCCGTTTCCCAGCCTCCGTCTGGGAGGTGGCGTAGGAAATACTGATGCATATTGTAACTTTGTGAGCATCCGTGTATGTGCAGTTTCCACTGTTTCTTGAGTGCACATCTGAAACATCCCTCCGTGTCTTTTGTTGCGAGTCTCTGAAAAGGAGGAGAATGTATTGAAAATGTGGAATGTGAAAATGTGGAAATACCGTTGCCTAAATCTGGAGACATCGTATTTTATCTTGATCGTGATTTCACTACAGTCTGCGTTAAACCATCTAGTGTGAACATTTCAAGACAATAAACCACAACATATTCTCTCAGGTGATCATGATGATTGCATAATGGCTTTATTTCAGGAAATGCTTTTTAAGTAAGCTGTGGGGAGTTGTTTTTTTGGAATATTAGTCAGGAAGTGCAATGTGCATATAATACACGTAGAGTGCACCAGTACAATATAAAGATGGTTCTGATATGGAAATATGTAAGCACGCGTTTGTTTTCTGATGAACTCTGACAGAAAACACTTGAAAAGGCAGCGGCGGTTTGTCTGCTTAACTACATCAAAGGCAATGTTGCAAAACTGTCTCAGGAACATTAGTCAGACCACACATCGCTACACCTGTTCTGGGAAAACTTTTAATTCTTAGCTGCGTTATTTATTTACATCGGCATGATATTGATATTAATCAGAACAATTTTATGCAACATCTAATTTGTTCAAAAAAAAAAGAGACATGGTTAAAGATTGTAGATGCTTATTCATTCAGGTTCAAACCCTAAGATTAGGCATATAATATGCTGCATTTTCTGCAGAAATATTTATGATAAAAATTGACACTTAAAATTTTTTACACTCACAGCAAGCAATCCAAATTTGGCCACTTGTATCAAGTATTATGTTAAAGTTGGGTTTCCCAGGGACGTGTTGGCAGTAGCTGCCCCCTAGTGGCAGAAGTATTTTGCAAGGAGAAGAGAATCTTGTCTGGTCCAGGCACACACACACGCACGCGCTGTGGAGGCTCTCTGCCCGAAGACATCACTCATCCGTTGAGATAAGTTGTAGAGCATGTTTCCAAGTTAACATGACAGTGCAGAAAGGCAGGGCCACATAAACCATCCTGGCAAAGTCTTAGAGACGTATTCAATAAATCAGCCACAGCTGCAGTGTGTGAAAGCGTTCGGTTTCGGCCCAGATTTACTTCTCCATCCCACAGGGAAAAATATAAGATAAAAAGGAAGTAGAAGGCCGTTTTTTTTTTTGTAGGTCCACATCTTTTTTCCCAGTAGATTAAAGTGGGTCTTTGATAGGGTTTTCTTGTACAGCTGAAGTATGCATGGGTGTTGAAAGGTCCATTAAAACAAGGCCACTCTTGTCTCCAAATTACAATTGGCGTGCAAGATTTTCCCATAGATGAGAAAGACAGCCTTTACACAGCATGCATATATTCAAATGCTAATCCTCATTGTTTTGTACTGCATCATATAATTCGTTTTGTTCCTCACGTTTCTGAATCTTCTTCCATTTTCTTCAGGAGCCATTGGAGAATAGGATTATCTTGCCTGAATCTCATGCAATTTTTATGGCATTAATTGCCTCTGCTGTCTTAGTGTTGGTCTGTGTAAATAGGAAAAGTAAAAAAAAATTAATCATTTAAAGTTGCTATTGCATATGTTAGTTTAGCTACAGAGAAGTGGAAATTGTAATTTGGGCTGAAGTTACATTTTTCTTCTTCTGTTATTTTTCTTTACAGAGTAATTGTCTTTAGCAGGATGAAGTCAGCTCGCAGTGGTTTTGTAATAACCTCTTAAGAATGATTCAGAATTAAGCCCTTTTGTCAAGAGGGTTTGTCAACTGAATTTCAATGACGATATCCTCAAATAATTGTGTAGCCATGAAGGTTGTTGTTGTTTTTTTCTGCCACTGACGCTACTGATGTGGCCTGCTTAATAGCAAATTAAACCACTGGTTGCTTATTTTTTTTCCCACAATCCCCTAGTGAAGACAGCGTCATCCAATCGCAGTCATGTTTGGCAAAACTGCTGCCACTCTAGGGAGCCAATGGCGGCAGCTGGCAAGTGACTGAGTGCTGATTGAAAACAACCTGGAGGCTAGAGTGCTCTTCCTGGCCCTTCAGGAGTAACTTTTCTGCAGATGCGTTCCCAAGGGAGGCCCAGGGAGCACACCCTAGGTTCTGTCCAAGATGACTCAAATTTCCGTAGCCCGTGAGGATAGGTGCTCTCTCCAGCTTTAAAGTGCATGTAGGGTGTCGCTTTTTAAAATGATCACAGGATGACCTGATGATTGGTATTCTTCCATTCATCTGTGTATCTGCAGGAGCTTGAAATGAGTTTTGAAATCCCCAGGAACAATTTACTGCGTATCTGACAGCAAAACCCAGAGAAAGCATTTTGTTGGAAGCTACTAAGTAAACATCTCTCACAAGGTTGATTTATAAATGGAAACAAAATTGTTTCCTTCATTGACATTTTTCCCCAAAAGAAGAATCATATTCTCTTTAATTCATGGAATTGTTACTTCCTCAGATATTATGCTGAATTTTTTTCCCCCCCTTTCCTCACAGGTAACACTGAGGTGATCACACTGGGCCTTGGCTGATGAAGTCATCTCTCTCAGATTGTTGAAAAATTACAATCGACAGGTGAGCTCTCCCTCTGTTGTTTGCCTGAAGCAGGCACCGTTCTCCCTAGCTCCAGAAAGAAATATTCTCAATGCCCTGCAATGGTTACATGAAGACGCCATGAACCTCACAGAACCTCACGTTACGCTTACCTTGGGACAGTGATCAGTCCGAATCGTAAAAGAGCAAAAATAAGAGAATCACTATTGAACAGGCAGCGTACTGGTCCAATATGAATCTCGCCATCAAGCTACGCAGGAATTTGCGAAGACTGGTTATCTTGTTAGCCACCTTCTGTATGGTTAGCATCCTGGTGTCAGCCTACTACCTGTATACAGGCTCAAACCAGGAGCTGGAGCTGTCTGACAGGGCTGCCGAAATGGACTGCGGGGATCTCAAACTCCTGCCTTACAGACTGGCTGAGATGAAGACCGCCAAGCCCATCGACACATCCAGGAAGGAGCCCGTGGTGCTGGTGTTCGTGGAGAGCCAGTACTCGCAACTTGGCCAGGACATCATAGCCATCCTGGAGTCAAATCAATTTCAGTACCACTCTGAAATAGCACCCGGGAAAGGGGACATCCCGCCCCTCACCCACAAAGGCAGGGGGCGCTACGCGCTCATCATGTATGAGAATATGATGAAGTACATCAACATGGACTCCTGGAACAGGGACCTCCTGGATAAGTACTGCGTGGAGTACAGCGTGGGGATCATTGGCTTCCACAAGGCCAATGAGAACTCTCTGCCCGTTGTGAAGCTGAAGGGCTTCCCTTTGTACCTGCATACCAACCTCGGCCTTAAGGATTGCTGTGTTAATCCGCGCTCTCCTCTGCTCTACGTCACCAAAGCGGAAGCCGACAGGGGGCCGTTGCCGGGCGACGACTGGACCGTGTTTCATTCCAACCACTCCACATACGAGCCGGTGCTGATGGCCAAGACCAGGCAGGCGGCGGACGGCAACGTCCCGTCGGCTTTTTCCAGCCAGTCTCTGCACATCACTGTCATTCAGGACCTGGGCCTTCATGATGGAATCCAGAGGGTCCTATTTGGGCACAACCTCAACTACTGGCTGCACCGGCTCATCTTAGTGGATGCCATCTCCTACCTGTCTGGGAAAAAGCTGTCCCTCTCGCTGGAGAGGTACATCCTGGTGGACATCGATGACATCTTTGTGGGGAAAGAGGGGACCAGGATGAACGTCAACGATGTTAAGGTAAGGAAAGCGGGGGGGGGGGGGGGGCTCTAGTGCTTGTTCTTTGAATCTGCCCAACAGGGTAAAGAGCCCATTAAACTGGAATAAAAGGCTGAATGGCCTTCATTCACTCGTTCCCACATTCAGGCACTGTGTTACCGCAAAGCTGGAGTGAGGGCTACTCTTGGTTTTTTTGTCTAGTGACTTCATGACTCACTGAAGTCCTTTCAGGCCTGTGGCCCCATGTGTGACAACAGCATAAAGCCGTCACGTTATGCAAAGTGATTCACTGCCTCTCATTGAGAAACTTGTGGAAGCAGTGGCTATTTTGTCAAGCGGTTACACTCTGGGGGTAGCTTTTAAAAACGTTCAAAAGGGCTGAATCCATTCGTTCTATGCAAATGCTGACCAGTCTTAGCATTGAAACAGCACATTATGAAAGCACTTCTGTAGATAACTATCTAAAAATCATTCTGAGAAAAGGTGGCTTTCCACTTTCTGCACCATGCTTGGTTTATAATTGCTGTGATCCTCTAGGATTGTCAGTATCATTAGTTCTGGTTCTGTTATTATAGTTGTTTATTCGATGAGAGGAGTCTAATGCATTACTGCCATTTAACAGCACAGAACATAAATGAATCACCTTTAGACTAAAATAATCATTGATTGATATGATGATGTAAACACAACACATCATATACAGTGTAGTAGTTCATGTTAACTTAAAACTGGAATGTTAATACAAAAAGATGTGAGATCTGTGCTACTGTTGTTCAGTCCAAGTTGGACAAATACAATAGCTCCATCTGTCCACAGGCACCAATGTGTAAAGGAATGCTGTGTGACAAGGGGCCCATTGGACTGTGGTTGTGTGTGTGATTGTCTATGTTTGGGGCTGTGTTAATAAGGCTTGTTTTATTGTAGTTGCACAGCATAGGCCCAGTTAATCCTGTTTTTCCTGATCTATCATTTCTTAGTGTGTCTACTTTTAACTTTTATTTTCTCATTTTTATTATTGGCACACTGACAAAAATAAGGGAAAATATGTCCAGTCAGTATTATTTTGAGTACAATTATCAGTCCTTTTCCAATAAATGGATATTAAACACAATGGAATATACGCTTCTACTATAATATAAGCCTCTACTTTATGTGGAAAAAATAAATACGTACATAAGATATTTTGCATTACTGTAAACTATTTACTGTGCTATTTAGTGTAAATATAAACACAAATACAACAGAAAAAAGACATTATTTTTAAAATCTCAGTTCTGAATCTTGATGTGTGCTACTAGCACTTATGAGCAACATTTGTATCTGATTTTAAGCTACAAATAATAGTAAAAGCTCTCAAAAATGGTAGTTATCATTGTTATTATTGTTATGTGAGCTGTTAGCCTCCACACAGGCGACAGCCTCACTCTGGCATGTCGCGGGTTTGGGTAGTGTGAAAAGGTGGTCTGTGTGAAGGAACCTGTCACAATTATAGTTACTTGTCTTCCCATATCCATTCATCAACGTGCTTTTGATCTTGTGTGGTTACTACAAGTAGCCTTTTATGCCCGGTCAATAGAGCACTGATAAAAATTTATAAAACAACAAAGCGTTTCGATTCATGAAGGTTTTTTTCCGGAATGCCGTATGCTTGGTTTTGGTGTCACTGTTTCAGTTTTTTTTTTCTTTGATAGTATTTGCCGCTGTCAGTAAAGATGGTTCTGAGGGCCTGGTGGCCGTTACAAAAACCGCCAGGCTAACTTACTAGCCACTGACAGCAAGCACTCTTGTAAAGACGCCGCCCACTGTGAGAAATTGAGAAGTAAGTGACAGTGGCAAAGAGGTGCTAAAATACAGTAAATATGCATTTGCTGTATTAAGGCACTTACTGTGCTACACTGTGCACTTTCATTATAATTACAGTGTGTAGTGTATATTTTTATACCTGGGTTTATGGCAATGATCAGAAATGCCTCACTCTGTCTTCATATGTTGAATTTTGTGATTTATGGCCATTTTTTTCTGCACCACCCCTGATGCAGCCGTATTGCATTTGTACCAGATGGGGTCTTCAAATGTAGGTGTATAAATGCAGGTCTTTTTTGACGTTGTGGTTCACAAAAAATGTCACGTAAGGCTGTTCCATCAATCACTCGCATTAACAAGGACATTGGTCTGACAACTTGTCGTGCGCCGAAGCCGAGGAGTTTCAGATTTCCAGTTCAGTTTAAACAAGAACTGTTTAACTGAAAGTGTTTTCCCAAAACTGAACAAAATACCTTTATGAATTCTAACATTCTCAAACAATAGTGAAATACAGTGGGGTCAGTCACACCACCAAATAGATAGACAGCACTCCATGTACACAGTACACTTCAGCTGGACTGCTTGCACTTATGCATATTAGTCTGTATTAGGACGCATGTGGAGGGAGCTAAAATTGCGGCCAGTGATGCAAATCTTGCCGTGCAATGCTTTGCAGGATTGATATTTAAGTTTATTTATTGATTGATTGCCGTGTTTTTGCTTTTTGACCCCTGACAATGATTTTTCACCTGAAACCTGTCTCATTCTGTCACCTCACAAAGGGCAATGGGAAATGTATTTGTCAAGAGCCCTTTAATTCATCGGCCCTGCTGGGCCTGCGGTGGCTCTTTGATGTAGGGGTGTCAGTGTGGTGTGGTGGTTAAGGAGCTTGCACCCAAGTGGCTCCAGGTTTCATTGCTAGGTGGAGAACTGCTGTTGTACCATTTTGCAAGTTATTTACTGGAATTGTCTATATAAATATTCAACTGTACACATGGGAATACATGACATGTGAAGTTTAAAGTACTCACAGATAAGGGCATCTTCTAAGAAAGTAAATAATTTTATATTAATAATACATTATGGGAAAATATATTTCTAGATTGAAACCATCACAAGCAAAGTGCAAAACGTTTCATGTTATTCCCTTAAGTCCATGACAAGATGTAGAACACAATACATTTTAATGGAGTCTTTACACTTTTTTCTTTTAAGTTTGAATGACAACAGTTATTAGATTAATGATGATATCTATGATATAATGTAATTGATTTATCTAGCCTTTAAATAGAGGACTTTCCATGGTGAGACACACCCACCCACTTCCTGATCTTAATAGTACCCATACCTGACGCACGGTTGGAACAACAGGACTTGTAACATTCTTAATGGAGAACAGAATCATACCGTGACAGTCATACAATTCAGTAGACTCGACAGATGTGCAAATTAAATGCCCTTCGAGTATGTGCCAGCCATGAGCTAATGGTGCAGGAATGTAGTGCTTTTCCATTTTGTTTATTAATTCCAGGTATTTGAGCAGGTAATCTGCATACATTTGTGGCTCCTCAGATGGCCTTAGCTAAAAATGTTCCCGGTCAAAGTCACAAGCCGATTCGCAGGACTAATTTAGAACAGGGGAACGGGAGGCGGTTTTATGCAAAGCAGAGAGATCGTTCCGGAATGCAGCCCGTATGGTGGGGGAGCAGAAATGTCAGCGGCCAAACTCCTGGAGGGATTGCAGAAACAAATCAAATTAGGCCCTGGAAATTATGATACAGTCTTTTGATCCCGCGTCCATTGTTATATTTGCATATCCTGCCTCCATAGCTTCTAGGGCACCATCTGTTTCGGGTCGGTGCCTGCTCGCTCCAGAACAGGTGCTTGACTGGTAGGGAAAGAGTCATAGCTCTGTGTTTGTTTCATGTGTTGTCTAGTCTGTAACTAAGCTGCTGGAAGTGGATGAAAAGAAATTGCTAATCAATGGAAAGTCATGTTTTCTGCAAAGGGGTGGAAGCACGTAGACTTTTCAACAGTAATAATATTAATATTGGGGTTTTTTCAGAGAGGATGCCATCTTGAAATAGTTACCCAGAATGGGTGAAAGTTTATCGTTTTGGTTGTAATGTCTTTTCTTTCTTTTTAGTTCTTACTTTTTCTTACTTGTATAATTCCTGATGCCACTACCTGATTTTGCTAATATCTGGTGTACTTTTTGGTCCATAGACTTTGCATAAAACTCTTTCTGTTGCTGTTGGTCCAAGGGCATGCCCTGCTGCAAAATGCATCCAGCTAAGATTTACCACTTTTATGAAACATTGTTTCTAAATGTAGTCTTCACAACAGCTCCACATTTCAAAGTTATTGCATTTCAGATTACTCTGTGGATGGTGATTCGGTCTGACACCTAATGACTGCAGTCTGCATTCATCTGCAGAAGATCAGATGTAAGCCCTGTAGTTCTGCCTCTGGGTTTGTGCACCTGAAAATACGTTTTCTGAAGCCTCATTCTATGTAATTCCATATAAAAGCTAAGGATTTGAAAAGGAATTACGGTTTTTGTCCTTTTTAGTTTGGCATTAGTATTATTTTACTGGATTTGAGCATCTCTGCTTTTATTTTACCACTCTTTGCCATGGCTAGTAGGAAACCTTCCCTGGTGCATGTGTATCTGAAAATATGGTCTGGGTGGCTGATATATGTCACTATGAGGAAACTTACCTCTTTAAATGCATCCTCCAAATGGAAACTGCTTCCATTAGATACAGCCCGATTATATTAAAGAGGAGACTGGAAGAAGGGTACACAAAGCAATCATCAATGTAATCATATTAGAGCAGACCATCCTAAGGTGAGAGGTGACCCACACAGTACACACACACAGAGACATCATCACCTCATACCCAGAATGCATTGCAATTCAAAAAAGCAGTGTATTCACAGCAAAGGGCATCAAGTCTAGAAATACACCATAAAGTAAAGCAGTTAGGATTTCATCTGTGCCCCAGCTGTGTATTGCCGACTGGTGTTTTTCAGACCTCTCCCTTTTGTGAAAATAAATAAAAGGGGTGAATTTTAAATGGCTTTGGTAGATAGGGAATAAGGTCCATTCGGATAAGCAGAGACCTATCCATGAACATTTGCATTCTTTTCTCTTTTTCCAACAAAACTGTATAGATGCACGAATCGCTATTGGTATGAAAGATTGTGATCTGTGTTTCTTATTGCAAGACTGTTTAATCAACTTGTCCTATAATCTGTTGGGGAAGTAGAGCAAAATTTAATTGAACAGATTAGGCTATTCATGTGGAAGCTTGGTGTGTCTGCAGCCTCTGCGCTGGACTTGCTGCTGTTATCAGTCCTTCATAGTTATAACGGGAAGCAGCTTGAGGACACCGCACTAAATCTTGTCAATTTTCATTAATCACTGCTTTTTGATCAGCGCGGCATAGCACGCTAATGGCAAGGAAAGGTGTTGCTTTTGGAGGCCGTTGGGGAAAAGCGGAAGGAGCCGGGCATCCGCGGCCGATTCACGTCCCCGAACCCCCCGCTTTCGCTGGCTGACAGGTGAGAGAGCGTTGAATTGAGTCGAATTTCGAGACGCGCTGTATGAGATGGGATCGGGGGCATCTGCTTGTCAGAGCGCGTCCCGCGGTGTCACCGAGCCTCAGCCGTCACGCTGCCCGAGATGGCTGCTTGATTCCCCCTGCCTGTACCTCATCAGTCAGCCGGGGACATCGAAGATTAGAGTGTCACTCTCCTCGGCTCGCTGACACATCCCCCATCATAGCACTGAGTAATGACTCAAATGTCTTGGGGTGGGGGGGGGGCACTTTGACAAATGGCCTTCGAATATTATGACTGCGGTCCGGTCTGTATAAACTGCATAAGCCGCATAAATCGCATAAACCGCATAACCGCATAAGCGAAATGCAGTTGCCTTCTGATTAACGATTGTGTGTGTCGCTCGTAATGCAGCTCCACTTTTTAAGCTGGACCATGTTCATGGAGCTGCAGATGGTGCAGAACATGGGGGGGGGCAAATGTGGACCCAAGTTTCTCGGGCTTTAATTTTCCCTGGCCCCTTTTCGGTGTCGGCACTGAGCCCCAAATGCGTATGCATGAGGATTATGAAGGGAGAAGAAAAAAGAAAAAAAAAGAACTCGACACAAGGCTCTGACATAGGAAATGCAGCGCTTTGTACCATGCCTTTCCGGGTGTTTTCCAGAGCAGGTGTGAGTTGAAAGTCAGGCCCAGGGGAAAGTTCGTGGCGAGCTACAAGGATAGCAACCAGAGCAGCTGTGGGGTGTTGAGGATTTGCAGCCATCCCCACCCTCGGCACAGGCCAGCGAGACATCCAAACGAGATGAGGCAGCGCACAGCTTTCCCTCCAGCCTGTTGATTTTACTCGCTAACAAGTGAAGGAAAAATAATGCTCAGGTTTTATTTCCATTTGTAATATGGTATATTCCACATCCCACATAATTGGCAAAGCACCGGTGCACAAATATATGTCTGTTTTTGCATGTGCAATGTCACTTCCCACAGGGTAGTGCATCAAAGGAGTTGGTTCAAAGCCAGCACGCTACATTCTCGCAGTTTGCCGGTCGCTGTGACGTTGTTGTAATGTTTGTTGCTATCCATTGCCAGGCGTGCCGGCTGACATTTACTTGTGTACGAATGTGTGGCATTAAGCGGCTATGCATCTTGTCAATGGTGTTGGTGTTGCAGAACTAATACCCAACAGTAATGCAGCATGGCTAACATGAGTAAAGCAGCTGCTGATAAAAATGTGTCCTCTGTTCAAGTTACAAAAGCTAATTCGTAGAGCTATCACCAATATTTGGCTTGCTGACAGATTTTACTTAAGTACCGATGCTTTGGCCAAGAGCTAAAAAAGATATTCATCAGAATTCAATGTGATTCGCAGATCGTGGTCAGCTTGGCTTTGATATGTGTTCTGATTTCCTCCCTTATACATTAAAAAATCTCTATTACAGGAGAAATGAAAGATTGCAGCTGAACTTTAATTTAAGCTGAAAGAGCTGATCATTTTGCTCTCAGCCAGTATTTTTCGTTCCAGTAAATTCCCCAAATTACCAAACCACCCATACGTGCAGTATCATGCTGTACCATTGCTCCAAGGAAAAGCTGCAAGGCTGTCCCAGGCTGTCCCAGTGAGGTCATGCGCGTTCATGCTGACTGGCCATCCTTGTTCGGGCTGTGTTGTGGTCAGGAGATGCCGGAAGGTCAGCGTGTAACGTGTGGTCATCCTCCCTCCCACACAGGAGGCGAGAGTGTTCCCCCCCGGCAGAACCTCGGGGCCAGCGGCCTAGCCGGCGTACGCCCGATCAATTAGACATGAGAGATGGAGCTTAACTCGGGTTTCTGCAATGATCATTTTCGATACATAAATCATCGTGGCACATATTTTCCAGGCCCAGCTCCATAGAGCAGGATGGCACGCTGATAGCTTTGTAAAACAAATGAGGTTCTTAAGTGGAATCCTTACTCACACTGCGCTGTCTCACCCCTCGACTTCATTAAAATGGAAACTCGTGCTGAAAGAACTGGGACAAGAACACAGGGATTTGAGGGGAGGGGGAGTGAAAAAAAAAAATATATATATATTTTTTTTTTTAACTTTATTCTTGATTGTAATTATTTCATGTATTGTTCGTTGTAGTGATACCAGGGGCCTGTTTAGACCTCGAATGCACTGTTGTTCAGTGTGAGGCAACGGGAGGCTTATTTTAGCATGACAAATACATCGTTGGAAGGGAAGGGTCGCTAATGAATGCATGCTTTTGTGTCTCCATTGAAATGCTCAGTAACCTGCTCTTTTTTTCCCCTCCCTCTCACCACTGCCCCTCTCACTGTCTGCTCTTTATGTATGGGCTTCAGTAACACTGCGAAGGAGCGGGCCATTATTTGACACATCATACCTACCATCTTTGCAGGGATTCTGAGTCCAGCTGGACGGCTCCCAAAGCAGCCAGACGAATGGCTGGCTTTGATTTTGGCCCAGAACAGAACAGACCAGAACAGAACAGAACGAGAGAGCAAATGTTGTTTCAAGAGCTCTTTCCAAGTGCGCGGCACACTGCCGGGGTCGGCACAGTTCACCCCGAAATCGAGACCAGCTTGTGCACTTCTTACCTTCCCTTCTTTTTTTTGTTGTTTTATTTATTTCATTATTTTTAGTGTAATAATATTTATTTATCCTGGAAGTGCATCTGCAGCTGCAGGAGGTTTGTTCGAACTACAGTAAATAAATATTTTAATGACATCACTCTTCAAAGCGGCGCTGTGTTGTCCAGATGTTTGCGCTGGTTCCCCTCAGTAGTGAAGCGCTCCTGATGATGTCTCTTACAGTAATCCTACATGTACTGTGATTCATGTTCAACGGGGATGAAACATAAATAAAAATACAAGCATATTTTTTTCATGCAGAGCCCTCTGCCACCAAACTGCGCGCAAATCAGCGGAAATGGGACGACAAATATGTAACTTGTACATTGTGAGGCTTTCCTTGAGATTCCGGGATGAATTTGGCTATGTCAGAACAATAAGAATATTACTGAAATGCTTGCAGTAAACATGGCAGTAATTTGACCCCTCCGTTTCTTTGGCCATCTTCGTTGAGGGCAGTATTTAGTCTGTGCATGTGTAAAGCCAGTTTCAATTCTCATCAGTGGTAAAATCAAAAAGGGAAGGTAAATACAGTGAAAAATATTGATCTCATAAACATTATTTTTTATATATTTATAAAGAAAATGGTAACCTATTTGGGAGTAGCCATTATCCGGATTGAATTGTAGAGCATAACGCAATACAGTGTGGAATACAAATACACTAACACATAACATAATGTTACACAACCATAAAACCACATACCTCACAATATATCTCATCCAATTAACACCCCGAAGTGTAACAGCTTCAGTAAATATAATTATAAATATTAGTTGTTGCCTACTATTACAGATAAAAACAGCTGTTGGCAAATTATGGGAAGTGTTCAGAAGACGCTGAGGAAAGAGTATTATTCAGTTTTGACTGCCGGGGCCCTACCTTGTGTGTAATTACAAACATCTTTCTGTCAAATTGGTGATTCGGAATGATCTAAGGAGCGGAGAACATTTTTATATCTCAGTGAGAATGATTTGGATCAATCTCTTTTTTTTTTTTTACAGGACTCTTCGAGTAATAGTTTCTTCAAATGGCTGTGCATGGGTTAGACTGTGAGAGAGAGCGAGACATGGAGAGAGAGAAGGGTTGCTGTGACAACAATATGCTCAGCATCTGTGCAGCATTTAGCATTTCTCCAAGAACAATGCTGTGCGCTGCAACCAACATCAGTTGATCTCGTAACACTTTCCATTTGCAGTATTTCGTAAAACACTCTGTTAATTCCACTTTGAATATTTCTGGTTGAAAACAAATATATTATTGTGTTAGTAGGAATTAAGCAAGGAAAATGAACCTTATATGCAGTCATAGTCTTAACATAGATTTAAATGTTCCGGGGTGTTAAGAGTCGCAGTCTAGCCTTAGGAAGACTGTAAACAGTCAGGAAGTGTCAAAGTGTCAGGGAGTCATAACTGACAACAGTGCATAATATTTCCAAGAATATATCAAGAAAGACTGAAGATTCTTTTTTTCAACATGTCCCGACATAGCAACCACAAACACGCACAAACTCTCAGACATGCGCACACACCCACACACAAAGACACACCTACACACATGCATGCTCACCCACACGCGCGCACACACACACACACACACACACACACACACACACACACACACGCACGCACGCACACACCTCCGCTGTTTAAACTAAATAGCATAGGTGCCGTCACTTGCCACATTATAGTGTTCCCAGATGCAGGTTTTGAACATGGCTCACTGTGACATTTCTAGCCTTTAAGAAATGGAAACTCAAAGGTTACAAAATCAGGTGCCACATGCTCCACTGAGCAGTCCCCAAAGACCTCAGCGACACACAAAGCAAGTCTCTGGCAGCATATCCATACAGCTGTATCAGGTCCTCGCTGCTCTCATCGGCTGTACTGTCAGGAAGATTTCAGTGCGTCCTCTTAAAGGTTGACCCAAATCATCATTATATGTGGTAAATATTCATAATCCACATTATTAATTCAGCCTCGACTGTACCGAGGAACGAAATTGTGTTTGATGACACAGAAATGCTGATGTTCGGTGTTGTTACAGAAGGCTTCAGATTATTTCAGTATCCCCTGTGGTGCGCTAGAGGACAACGCTTTCAGCAGGCTGGGTCTAAACCACAATAATAGGACACGAACAATATGTCAGCGGCCATATATGTCATCCTTATTAGAATTCTCTCCATTTCCCACTAATCCATTTCAGATGGTGCTTTCAGCACAGCGGGGCCATTGCACAACTTTCTCTTTTCCGTGGAAGTAGTGAGGTAAGAGCTTACTACTCACTTCACCAGTTTGGATAATCGGCACCAAAATTAAAAAAAAAAAAAAAAAAACTTAAAAAAAAAACCACACGAAACATAAATCGATATTGATTAGATCTCAGCAAAGTTCACCGTTTATTCGGCATCGAGTGCATTATTCATGTGGCTCAGAGTGGGCAGTGTGTGGAATACATTAGTGTTTCAGTTACAGTAATGTCTTAGGCCCACACATGCTCCAGAGGAAAGATATTCATTATTAGTTTGGTTAATTCTAGTGGAAAAGCACACGGAGTGTAGGCTGGGCTGCGGCTGGCTTTGCAGATCAAAAATACATTGTGCCATGCAGGGCCACTCAATCTCTAAAAATGGACAGACATTAGTGGCTTATAGATGCTCCCCTGTAGCACGCTTTCAGTCTGAGTTGGAATTAGCTGCTGCTGTGTACAGTACACCTCATTTACATTTTTTGCATTATAATAAGCTGAGTTAGCTCTGATGGACTAAGAGGCAAGTATGTTGAAAAGACCTTGATCAATGGGATGTACAGTATTGGGGCCAATACACAATGTCTTTCTTTGTAACGCTTCTCCTTTGTTTCACATTTCAAATTACATGAAGACAATTCCGACATTCAGTGCTGGAACAGGTCAGCTTAAACTTAGGTGTTCATGGAATTCAGTGAGGTTGAAAAGAAGGGCAGGAAAAGAAAATTGTGAGCTTGCAGAGGCTTTGTTCTGTGATTTCTTTGCAGAGACCCTGCTGTCCTGTCAGTAATGTCAATGAGTGGTTCAGCTGTGTGATGCTACTATGGCAAACCAGTGTGAACATCTACAAAAAACAGACTGATGTTATATCAAGCACAAATACCACTGCTATCTTAAATCCTTAAACCCGTTGTCCAAGCGGATAAAAAGGGTAATTCACTCATAAGGGGGAACCAACTGTCAGGAGGGCTCCATAAGGATGGACAGTCGTGAGAGATCCGGCTGAAATTACAGATGCGATACAGCACAAAGTCTGACATGTTTTCCAAGGTATGGCATGGAAGACTGCCCGCGGTCATGCCCTTGTGTGTTGAAATACAAGCATGTGACCAGAGCTGCATGTTAAAGACCGCAGCTTGAATTAAAATGTGTCCGTCTGGACCAAAGGAATGTGAAGAACTGGGTCCTCAGTGGGGCAGAGCTCATTTTGAGTGGTCAGTTTGTCTCACGTGATCCTTTCAGATGCTTTCCCGTTACTCAGCATGGGTTCCATTACCCGATATTGTGCAACACCCTCTGTCCCTCTGTGTTTAAAGATGCGTGCCCCTGCAGACATATCTATGCATTTGCATGAAAATTAAAGAATTTGTGTTGTTTAGTTCCAGTTCCAGTTGATAACCCCCCTTTAAGGGTGCGTGATGCTAGATTAGACACTTGAAGGTAATTCGATGTGTCCTGGTGGTAAGGATGCCGCACACGGGAACATCGGAAAAATGCAAGAAAAACCATTTAATTCCTGTAAATGAGGACATGGTTGCTGCATGACACGGCATGTCATCTTGCGCAAGGTGATTTTGAGCAGATTATTCTGGTTGTCGTCCTCGGATATTATATGACCATCTTGGCATTGAAATATGACTCAGACCACAGATGTTCAGCGGAGGTAAACCAAGGTCAAACAGTCGGCGAACAGCGCGGTGCACTGCCTCTCCCCTGTTTCCCTGCTGAAACTCTGGGCTGCACTCTCTCCAAGGTCTGTGCACCCTCTTAATTCCGCTTCTGTTTTTAAGGAAATGAGCAGCGAATTTGTCAGAAAGTTCACATAATGTTTTTTCGTGCACGTGACTAATGTGCAAAGTCTGTGACTCAGACAACTCCAGAGTTCTCCTTAAACGAAGCCAGCATTACCGCACTAATTGAATCGCACATAAATTGTGGCGTGGGATATGACACACTCCCTCTGTGTTAAATACGCTCCACATTTGCACCATTTGTATTCTCCTGTGTCACGCTGTTAGACGAATATTTTTTTTTTCCTTTGGGGCTTTCATTTAAAATATGAGGCAACGTCTCCCTCGACTAATGCCCCAGAAAATGTAGAATTGATAAAGAGAAATGTCTGCTTGTCTTTTTATATATTTATTTCTTGTGCATTCTGCTGCATGGCTGCATGCTGAGAGCACTTCAGTTGAAATGAACCATGTTTGCGTGTGCGTCTGGTCATTGCGTGAACATTTAAAAGATGAATGATATGAATGGTAAAGTGCCTCTTTCCCAGACAACGGACATAAGTCTCAATAATATGACACACGTTGAGAAGGAGAATATTGTGCTTCTTAATTTCTGTTATAACTGTTGTGTTTGTGCGTAGCGAGACACATATGGCTTTTGCATTGCTTTAGAAATGTCAGATGGTAATCTGTATTGGTGCAGGCTCCCATAGTTTTAATGTTGGACACGGAGAGGGAGAATGGACAATTAAATTGCTGCCCTCGATTCTGTTAGTCATTTGTTGTACCCGTCGTCTCAACTTGCCGCGCATATTTCATCAGACAGTTCTGAAATTACTCCTAGTATGTATGGTTCACCAGTCAGACATCCTCCATATTTCTTCATTTGCAGTAATTTACAGGATTGTCGGTGCCGATATCATCCCCCCAAAATGCAGCCCTCCTATCACTAATGTTCCCATCAGCGGTAAGGCCTGTGTTTTGTGGAGGATAAGCATACAGTGGGCTGCTAATGAAACTTCACGTTGGTATTGGAATAGCTGTTGGTGTCGTTCCTTTCCGGGCTCCCACAATCCCCCCCCGACAGTGGCATTTCGCTCTAATTAAACTGCTGCTGACTGGCTTAATCATACACGCTGCATATGTCACTGTCTGCACAACTATGTAAAACAATAATAAAAGTCATGACAAGATGTAATACTGCCTGAAATGTGTTCGTCCTTTTAATTGATCATCTTCGCAGAGATCTTTGAACACTAGTGAGATCCCACATTTTCTGCATTTCTTCCTATCTTCCTGAGATAGTTCCCATGCTGGTCGCTCTGCATGAATATCCATAAGTAGGTGGAGATGAAACAGATTTTCAATAATTTTCAATCATTAGGTGTCTAAATGATTCCACATATATCCAAAGTCACTCAAAACCAAGGAAGTAACAGTGCCACCGGCAGCAAATCTTCATGAGCGGCTTTCTTCATTGTTATTCTTGTTTCAGCAATTGCAAGGCCTGAACTTTCAGTGTAAAGCACAGTGAGTCATCCATCTCATTATTGCTGATAAAGTGTCTCCGACTTTAGTGATCAATTGAATCGACCTCTGCACATAGGATTTAATTTGTTCCTCCGTATCAGTTCCTCAGAAGTTACCTTTTACTAAATCACAGTTTGACTGCGTTTTGTGATTTTTCTGAGAAAGTACAATGGCCTGATTGCATATCATGTTGTTAGTTTGAGGAGGAGCCTGTGACAGTACATTATAGCAGAAGACAAGTCAATAAATCTGCACACAGGCATTTTCTGGTTTTGTAACCTACTATACTTTTTGCAGGTGGTAAATCTGTTTATATTAAGTAAAAGGCCTTTAAAAATGACACAGTAAACTTAAAAACCAAATTCTGATGCTAGAATGTCAGAAACTTAGAATGAATTTGGAATCAAATCTGCTGTAAATGATCTCTGATTTAGTGTGCTGGGATCGGTAGAAGGATCTCGTTAAGCATTAAGCATATTAAGCATATATGAATGTAATTAAAGTTTAGAAAATAGTCTCGATGTTTTTTTTTTTTCTCATTTCTTTTATCTTTTGTCTGTGAGACAAAAAAGACACAAGAATTTTCAAAGAATTTTCACATTTTTTCAGCTTCTAGCTGACTTTCTCCTGAAAACAAAATACACTGACAATAATTGTTGAGGCCCTCCACACTGTTGCACGGCCTCCTGGAGGTTGTGTTAAAATGATTCCTCTGCCTTCTGTTCCTTCTCTCCACTGTCTCCTCTGATAACGTGTGGAGGGAGGGAGCGAGTGCCAGAGTCCGTCCGTGTGGTATGCGTTACAGGTATCGGCTACCAGCGTACTTTCACTCAATCTCCATTCGGTGTAAAGATCAGTATCTCTCCCGGGAGCCCTTTTCCCCGCTTCCCCCTCAAGACGTCTTTAGCTTCCTGTCAGAGTTTCAACACGCGGCACCCCCCCCCCCCACTCCCCCCTACTCCCCCGTGCGGTGAATTGATCACTGCATAGACGCTATTTACATCCTCCTCCCACCCCACAACGCGTGCCTGTGCCACTAGCTGTTGTTATTCAGGATGTTATTGCAGAGACATCAGGGTGTGTGTGTGTGTTTGTGTGTGTGTGTGTGTGTGTGTGTGTGTGTGTGTGTGTGTGTGTGTGTGTGGGTTGGGGGGGAGGGGGGATTTTAGCTAGAAACAGCTAAAATCATCGCACAGTAATTAATTGAAACAGTGTAGCGCACAGTCGGTCTTCACTTCACAGTAAACTCTGGAATTTCATTTGTTTGGATTATCATCAGTTGCATCCTGCAGATAATTTAAAGGCGCTATTTCCTCAAAACCGAGTTTCATTCAATTTTTGTGAGAGCCAAATTATTGTGAGCGCTAAATTATTAATGAAAAGGAAAATATAGATTATGCTGGAGGAAGTAAACAAAGAGCTTTGTCTGTTTACTCTTCTTGGACAAAAGTGGTTTTGGTTTTTATGAGCATAATTTGCTCATGAATCTGTGCTGTTAAAAAGTAGATGTGTAAAAATAAATACATATATTTAAGAAATCTGGGACTACAGTATACCCAAAATGGTGTTTTTTGGGAAACAGAAGTGGTTAATGAATTTGGAAACAAAGACTGTATGAAGATTAAAGAATAACAACTTTATCTTCATAAATCAGGAGCCCATTGCAAGGTTTACTACAGTCATAGGTGCTATAGGCATATGCAGAAATGTGGGTTTAATGCAGCCGCAGTCAGTGTGAAGGTAACAACCAATACAATTAGACGAGTTATAGAAAGCAGGTAATTATGCAGCTACTATATAGAAACACTCTACTGTCACAATCAGCAATGGAAATTGCACAAATGCATCTAACTGGAAATGAATAGTTACATGGGGCCTAATCTTGAGAATGCTTGCTTCAAAGGGTTTCAACATGTTTCAAAGGGTATATAAATAAAACTAGTCAATTACTATACTGAAATATGAAACATTCATATTCATCATATTGCATTACTGAAGGGACAACTGAAGATTAACATGGCATGATAGTCGCAACTCAGAAATTCAAGGTGAAAGCAATGCAGGAGAAAACAAAGACAGAATGCACCTGAAAATAGCTTTGCCACATCTTAAATAAGCAGATGCATAACAAGGGAACAGGAAGAACAAAAAAATATATAGCCTTGGAGGGTACAGTTTCACACAGTTTCACACAGTTTACGGATGCTTAAAACTTATTTGACGGCAGTGGCCTATGTTGTTCCCTTGTGACTTTTTTTGCATTGAATGGGCAGTAGGTTCTCTAGAGTATATTTGAAAAAACATTAAGATTCATTTAAGTAAAATATTGAGCATTTATGTCAAAGTTATCATTCATCTGATAACTGACTATGCTTAATCAGATTGTGATTTACAGGGATGCAAAAAATCGATTGCTAAGACCGCCTGGAACAGGATTAACAATTCAAGTAATTAAATGCACAAAGTGGCACAGGTTTTTATTTCTTCCAGGGGAAATACAGCTGTTCAGTACAATACTATTTGCTTTTTAAATCTTTGTTACTATATTTGTTGTCATTTGTTGTCATCAAAAAATACTGATTTCAGGTTTTACAGGTGCCACGTTTTTGAAGGATTTCTGAAGGATATTTGACTGTTTGTCTGTCTGTGTGTAATATGTCTGTGTCTACATTTATGGGTTACAGCCTGTAATGAGTTAAGGCTCATGGTTTGTGATGTTGAGCTATGTTGAAGATCGATTTAGCTTCTTCTTGATGCTCGGCTTATACGACCATATGCTGTGTCCAAAAAAGAGTTGTTAACACCCACTTTCCTTAGAAGTAAAATTTCCACGCAAATATGAGGGTTGCACTTAAATTTAGCTTTAGTGAATTCAGCGGAATACTTAATGGACGATATTTGCAAAATCCCCTCCCAGTTTTATCACTTTCATCCCAGTTATACATATGCATTTGAGAAAATGCATATTTATCAAGGGAGAGTCAGCATGGTGAAGCTATCCCTGAGAAACAGCGCTTAATTGTGAATTTCATCCATTATGACTGCTTAATATATCCCACATACATTTTTTGCAGGCCTTTGCTGCCAAAAAATGAACAAAAAACATACTTCAGTCATACTTCACTGGCCCTCATCCTCCACATCTTCATTTGCTCAATATTAGCATACTGTCATTTAAAGGTAGCAAACATTGCATGCATATGCCCGTTACATAAGTGAGGAGACTACACTTCTGGCTAGATAACTGACACCAGTACTCCAGTGCAGCGGTAGGTCCACTGTGCTGTAAAAGGCAGAATTCTGGATGAGGCTTTGGTCGCTGTGGTCATTAAAGATCCAACTTATAGCAAAGAGTTAGGGTGTTCCCCAGTGTCCTGGTCAGATTTCTTCCTCAGTCTGGCCAATTAAAAATTCCTCAGTTTAATTGGCTGGAAAAAAAAAATCTGGCCTTTCCACCCCAACTGATGTGTGGTGAGAATTGCGGAGCAAAATGGCAGCCATGCACAAGGCAAATGGGGTGGGGGGGGCTACACCTTGGTTCTGTTAAAAGCTTTGAATTCCTTGAAAGGTGCTACATATGTGGAGTTCACTAACCATTACGAGATAGGATGTTGGCTCACTGTGTTCTTAATTCATTTCAACATCAAGCTTTATTGGTACTTGGATTGCTTTGATGAAAAGAATCAGGAATGGTAATATAAGAGAACTACGAGAGACTGAAATGGACAGCTAAAATTAATATTTTTAATGGCATGTATGAATAGAATAGAATAGAATAGAAAACATGCTTAATATGACCGACATAACATGTTATATCAGATGTAATAGAGCACACTAGTTGAAGTCATTGACAAGATGAAATGCTTCTGTGGTGAAGCATTTGTTCTCTCACCCCTGTTTGCGGTTGCCAACTTCTGTCATTCCTGAGCTGTTGATCAAATCTGTGTGTACCTCTCTCAGCACTTGCTCACAGTGCTTGATCCTCCTCACTCCGTATTTTCCACCGCTTACTCAATAGATGTGCCTTCTCCATCCATAAAGGACATTTCTCTGTCATCAGCAGGTTCTATCTCTCCCACTTTCGTTCATCTCGCTATCTGTTGCTTTTGATGCCACAGATGATTCGGGTATTCCCTCTGTCTTCTAATCTTGCGCATCAACCCAGTCTCTGATACAGCTCATGCTTGCTTTTCCTCATATGTTTCCTATTGCTTTTATCAGCTTTCTTGGAGAGGTTCTCACTCTGATCGTTACCTACTGTCTATTGGAGTACCCCAGAGTTCTGCTCTGGGTCTGATCCTGTTTTCCGCTGATACTTTTTTCTGCATGAGATTGTGTTCTTCTCCTCTCAGCACTGGCTCCTCATTTCTCATGGCTTGAATTTTCCTTACCGTCCTTGTTTTTGCTTACAGATATCAAAGCTTACAGTTATCTTATTTTGACCTGCTATTGACCATTGCAATTTTGACCTACTCACTAGGAGTCATCTCCTAAATTACAGCGAATACACTTAGCATAATGCTAAATTCCCCCTTCTTTCTAACGATTCTGCTGTTGATACTTCAGTTTATGTCGTCAGTCTGTTTTTATTCACGTAAATGACAATACTGCTGTTGTTGCTGCTGGTTTTTGGTAATAGCACTGCTACTGCTACTGCTAGTAGTGTTAGTAGTAATAACACTGTAAAGTGGTAAATAATAAGTACTAAAGCTGGGATCATATATGTACATTTTCCCTTCGCAATGCAGCATTTCCATCCTTCAGATTGTTTAAATGTTCCCATCATCTGATGAATGAGGGCAGCCCCGCCTCAGCTGGCTGCTCACGGGAAGCCTCCCCTCCGTAGCATGTGGAGGACAGACAGGGATGGATACGCTTTCAGACTGCGGAGTCCTGGGCCTTGTCCTGACTGCATGCGAACTGACAGGCATGAGAGCCCTGTCATGTTTCTTCTTTTTTATCACTCCCTGCCAAAAGCGGTGGAGAGGTGGAGGAGAGATTTTCGCGTTCCCGCGTCCGCTGGCAGGGGTGAGCGCAAATCCCAGGCTCCGCGCGCTCTCTCTCTCTCTCTCACACACACTCTCTCTCTCTGTCTCCATCCTGGTGGATGTGTGCAACCCGGTTCAGCAGCAACACGTCCTCCACGGCTGTTCCTGGGCTCCTTGGTCGAGCAGATAACAAACAGCACATCAATGTCATTCCGTCATGCCTTCAGACGGACGTGTTAAAAACACACCTACGTACACACACACGCACGCACACACACACACACACACACACACACACACACACACACACACACACACACACACTCTTTATTTGTTTGGTATCCTCTGAATGTGCCATCCTTCCGACACATTTATTTCCGAGAGCTTTTGAGACGGAGCTGTATAAACATTGCCCCAGTATTGGAGGTGTCATTGTGTTGCTTTTAATGAACCTTGTATAAAGAACGCATTCAGCTGAAGAGAATTTCAATACAAAGCTCAAACAGAGTAAACCATGGGGGCATTCGAAAATGACAGTGCCACAGAATGAATGTCAGTGAGGCCTCAGCTGAATTATTTTATTCTCCAGGTACTGCTATGAACGTTCTTTTTTTATGTAACTCCAAATGAGATGTTTTTATTGTTATTACATTTTTTCCAACAAATTGCACACATTGTAGATGAGAACTTGCTGCGGATCAGTAGTCAGTTGTAACCTTGTCAACGTTGCACAGCTTCATTTTATTATTTTTTCCCAAATATGTAACATGTTTCGTAGCCCGTGTTTTCAAGTTTTATTTTAATTTTCATCAATCAAATCTGACATAATCGAATCATAAGAATGAGAGACTATCTTAGATACATGTGGAGCAAAGGGAATTAAACAGTGAAACATAAACTGTCAGAGGAGGCAAAACTTTGTCTTTTCTTTGTTTTTTTGAAGACCCAACTATCGTAAAAATGTATTATTTCTGTTTCACATGCTGGACAGAAAGGATGGACCGTTTGATTAACCGTTGCACTCACTGTCACAGTATTTGCCAGTAATCATGACCTCTTTGGTCACCTGATGCAAGAAGTCAACCGCACGATTTTTGTGAAGCCAGTGTAAACTCATGCTGGCCATCTAGCAAAATGGTTGTATAGATGCATTCTCGGCTACTTGTCACACCTTTTACTTGAGTGAAGTGGGGGTCAGGACCGATGAAAAGCTGCCTGACGTACGTAGTTCAATGTCAAAGGATTTTGGATGACAATGGACAGTAAGCTGTAGTAAAGCAGAAGTAAAATCGAGTCTGTGTTACTGAATCTGAGCCAAACACTTAGCAGAAACCTTGTGAACATGTATGGAGCTGACATTACGAACAACATGTTAACTTCTCATTAGCCCACGGGCTAAAAATAGGCGGCTACAATTGGAAACCGAAACATAAAAAATCTCAACAAACAAAAACAATCTCAGTATCTGAAAAAAAAAACTAGTACTATTAATTTGTGTATTTGTCAGATCTATCTTAGCTCCGGACGGGTCATCTTCATTTGTTACACATAGCCAATTGAGCCATTTATGCTGTGGGAGGATATGTGAGTGGTATACAGTGAAGCAAAGCATGGGGTAAAAAATTGATTTTTTGTTATTTTTACTACAAATATGGTACACCATGCAGAAAAGTGTTCTATATTTTACATTTATGAATGAAGTTAATAAAATTATGTGCTTCAACTAAGCAGTTCTCTGGTTTCTGATTGCATTCATTTGCTGTGGTGGCAACTCAACAGTGTTTATACTCTTGGCCAATTAGAGGCTTTTATGGTGACTGAACAATGTGTACAGTTCACTCTAAATACATTGTTGTGTACAAAAGAGGCAGAGGAAAAACGCTCAGTATATTTCCTCATCTTGTGGAATACAGTTGGAGACACTTCAAGTGTCATGCATTGAGCGTGAGTCTCACGCATTGGTATCATGTCTCACACTCAAACGTAAAAATCTCACACATTCAAAGCTGGAATTTTTTTCCTTCCCAATGTATGCTTATCTTGTTGAAAAGTGTCACTTTCAATGTAAAGATGGTATTTGATACATAAATGCAACGTATATATACTCAAGAGAATTCCATCTGTTTTAAGAGACAGTATCCCAGTGCAGAACTACCTTCACCATCCAGCCCCTTGACTGCAGTTGATTTTTAAGTGAGCACCTTCCCCCAAAAGCTTTGAGACTACCTCATTCTCACCTAACATTTTACCTGCAACTGATGTCGTATTCTGCACATTTATTTTTCCCTGTCTGTAGTAGAGGGGATCATGCCAAAAGGGGTTAATCTTCAACAGCATTCAGCTATTCAGAGTTAACCTCTATGCTTTCCATAACTGTAAATACCTTTATTGTTTCCTTTGGTGCCACTATGGGAAGTCTATGGTAAAGATAAGAGACTGAGTCAAGAAAACAGCGAATGCACACATTGATGTTGGAGGCTTATTAAAATCCGAAAAGGAGATAAGTATGTCTACATCATGAATACATTTTTTTTTCTCTCCCCAAACTTTTGCAACAGAGATTTTTTTAGCACTATTACCATACCTCTCGCCGACATTACTTCCTGTCAAAGGCGTTGCATTGAACCGTGTTACAAAGCAAGAGCTCCAAACACAGTCTCCACCCTCCAGCCCCAGTCTGAGGCAGAATGTTGTCCCCCCAAACTCGGTATTCTAACCCACTGCATCCGCAGCTGACAGCTGACAGAGGGAAATACTTATTCAAAACACAGCCTAAATATATCTCCTCTTCATTTGCCATATCCAGAAAATCTGCTTTATGCTTAAAGTACATATTTCGCCGGAAGATAAAAAAAAACAGTGACATGTTATGTAGCTATACGGTTTCTCATATCTCACACACCTACCTCTTTGTGTATTGCTAGTGGTTGTTTGGTATTGACTAATTGATAAAACTTTTGTCATTCCCCTCAGTATATTTCCGGTTCCAGCTCAGCAGAGGAGTGGGATAAATATGCATGAGCCTCTGCTTGCTAATATATCTCTAACACAATCATATTCTGATCTTGGAATATTGGATTTTAAGATAAACATTAGCTGCACGCAAGGCCATATGTTTCAGAGGCAAACATTATTCTAGATTAAGAATCCATCAATTATGACCTCTCTATTGAGTAAAAATGTAAAATACTGTAACACGCTCGGGAGCAACAATTTGATTTGCAAGCTATTTACATCTGCTACAATGTAACCCTTTATTTAATCTAAATTCGGACCCCCCAAAAATGTGAGACCTCCAATTACCAATGACATTGAGTGTCTAAGTATCTCTAGATGACATAGTTGTTAGATGTATTATGAAAAAATGTGAAATATGACATATCCATTGTGCTATTAGAAATGTCACAAGAGACTCCGCTATGAAGCATGTTCAGAATTTTAAACAGCAGCATAGTGCAAGAAGGCAACCGCTCTAAATGCACAAAGTTTATGGCTGTTCACCTTTCAACATTAAACCACATGTAGAATTACTTTTTGTTGTGTTATGTCAGTCTACTGGCAGTGTGAAGGAATTCAGTTGAACAGTGATTATGCAGTTGCACATGTTCATATTTAGATGCAGTTACGTTAATTTGCTTCGCAGATCATTAATCTATATTCGAATCTCTGTGATGGTGAAAAAAAATGGTTGTGCTTGTTGGTTTTTACCAGCCTGTGGTTTTTTAGCACCATGGCCTGCTTTGGTGCAGCTTTGATAAACCGTTTGCTCGTTTGATAAAGCAAACCGTGTGGTCACACCTGAAGGCCATGTGATATCCATGTGTGTCGTAGCTGTGTCCCGGCTATTGCTTTCCTGGTCCAACCCCCCCCCCCCCCCTTCCCCAGCATAACCCTGATAAAAGGTTGACTGATTTCCCCCCTGTAACAGAGACTAACAAGTTCAGCACGCCTCTCCGTGCCCACAGCAATTAGACGGTATATTCTGCGAATATCGCTGACACTGGCAGCCCCGCTCACACTCGCGTGCGCATGCACACACCCACGTGTGCGTTCAGTGGACGAAACACGAGTGAAATTATATTGATTTCATTTGCATCATCCCCCCCTTGACAAGAAATATATGAGAATATTTTTTTTTTTTGTTAGTGCCATTAATCTGGCATCTGCCATGCACGTTCCATAAATCATCTTACCTCTGCAAAACAACGAGACAGTATTGATCAGTGCGGCACTTTGGCTGGGGAGGAGAGTCTCTAATTACTTTGGCTGACTTTGGATTTTCACGCTGTCTGGGGGAGAGAGAGAGAGAGAGAGAGGGAGAGAGACATCCATGCCGTAGCGCTGCTCAGCCTTCATTTAGAATTAGAGCAGCTGTCTCCTGAGAGATGCTGTTTTCTCTGGGCGAGGGCAGAATGCAGGTTGTTAAAATTGAAGGCAAGGCCCCGGCTCCGCTCCAAGGCACTGCTCCGAACCTCCTCCAGGGCTCCCCTCTGGAGCCCGATAAACCCCCTCCATTTGCCTAGCCTGAGGAGTTCTGACCTTCAATTAAAAGAAATTTGTGTTGTCTTTTGTCCAAGAGCCAGGAAATAATGAACTAATTAAGATGAGGAAAGGCGTATTTAGGCCTTGCAGTCATGGGAACCCATAGTTTTACTAGCAGCCAATAACTCTGAACGCTACACATAAATACTCTTAAACTGTCGTAGACCAGCCCGCTGATGCATTAAGTGTAAATACATTTACATGGCCCAGCCTGCGGTGGCCAGGGACCCAAGCTAATCTACAGCTTCTGAGAAGCCTGAACGCTAGGCAAACGGAGCAGCGCTTTGATGTGGCATTAGCGGAGCAGATAGAAATATCTTTTTGAATGGTATTCCACACAAGACCACCCCCAAAAAATTACTGTGCCCATTATGCAAATGTACAAATATATCTGAGGACACTTGGGAACTATTATTAGAATATTGTATAGATGCTGTAAAAGAATACTGTGAAACACATGGTAACCCTTTACAAAAACATTATGTTATAGCCATTATGTAGATTAAAGGAAACAACTTCTTGTTACACAGTGACTAGGGTAGAATGTATATTGCTTCCTTGAGTGTGTGTCTGTCATAACAGACAATACACAATATTTAATTGTATTTACACAGAATTTCTGAATGGAATGACTGTGAATTCAACATCTATTTCCCACAAAATAAGGTTTAACAAAAGTAGCATTTATATATTCAGTACATACCACTTCTACACTCACTCGATGGCATGGTCTAACATACAGTACATTAGCCTTGTAAAAACAGTTTCACTGGATTATGCTAATATATTCCTTTGTGTGAAAGGACTAATAGCTGTTCTAAAAGTGATTTACAGTGACCTGTCCACCCTTTTCTGACTGCTGTGTTCTGCACTTCTTTTAATGCCCCAGTAAACAGCACGGACACCAATAAATGCTTTCTCTTTTGTTGCGATTGAAAATATTTTACCGTGCTGTTTTTCCCATGTGTGAAATGTCTTGTCATAACCAAGGCTGAATTTATGAGAAACTGGAATGGGTTGAGTTTCATTCCTGCGCAATACTGTCATTCTCAAAGTTTTGTTTTAGAGGAACAGAGATTCATTATTCATTCCCAAAGGGGGATTTTGCTATCACCAGTAGGCTTACCACCAAGCAACAGACATACAAACAAATACAAGCTACCTACAACTGTAATTACAGCAGACTGAAATTGATAATAAATAACTTCCCTTTCCTCTTTCAAAATCACCCCTATAACGTACTGAATTGGTGTAAACACTAATTGATGTCATTCAATCAATAACGTTGGACACTGTAGCCATTCTGTCATTTAAAACCCTTGAAATAACTGTGGTTTTTTTCTGTCTGTGTTCATTTGTGTTTGTGATTTAGGCTCTACTGGACACACAGAATCTACTCCGATCTCAAATCACAAATTTCACATTCAACCTTGGATTTTCTGGAAAGTTCTACCACACCGGTGAGATCCCGCTGGGTGCTGTCTGTTTCCTACACTGAAAATAGGCATTTGTTTTTGTTTTTTTCCCACAGAATGCACCTTCATTGCAAGTTCTCATTATTCAGGTAATGGCAGCGATGACTACAGGTTCCTGGTGGTATTAAGTTCTGATAAAGCCCCCCCCAAATCATTATACAGTACTGCACTATGACTGACAGGAAAAGTGAAGGACAAAAAAGACTGCAGCACTGGAAGAGATGGCATTATTGTAGTATTTGTTGTGTAACAGGGGAATGTCAGGTTATTTGAGGCTGAGAAGAGTATGATGGGGAATATAAAACAGGTATCAATTACCCCTGGATTCTGGAAGCTAATTGAGTTTTCCTTGTAATGTTCATAACCCTTTTGCTCATGCTGGCTTATAGACAATTACTGATAATTCACTTTAAAAGGGGAAGGATATAATTATGAACACACCAGTGCACAGTAAAAAAAAAAGTGTTTGCCTGATAACATTATACTTACATTATACTGTATGAACAACGGTGGGTAAACATTTGGAATTTCTTATGTAAGACTGGATGTTATATTTAAATCTTAACTGTTTAATTAGGGATTAAAGGTCACTTGATATATGCATATCCTGTTGACTACAGTTTATGAAGAGGGATGGATAATGAATTATTTACAAATGCAAGACAGCAAATTAAAGTAGTATGTTGGGTTGAGTACATTACTCAACAAAAATTCTGTTGCCTTTGCCAGAGGTGCTGATGGGAGATGAAGTCCAGAGCTTGAGAAAGCAACTTCTGATCATTTGTCTCTGGGCTTCCCTTCACACCGGGTGTGCTATGAATGTTATTGAATGATTTGTCCATTGAGCTCACTGATGGCAAGTGCTGCTACTGTTATATTTGTCTTATTGCCATGACAACAGCTTTTGAGCACTGCGAGGATCAAAGCTGTGTCGCTCTACATGTGAACAGAGCAGATGCATTATTTTTTTCTTTTTAAAGGCATTTAACCAGAAACTGCAAGCATACATTTCAACTCAGTTTTTGAACCTGCATCACAAAGGACTTCACACTGACTGGACATATTAGGGTGCCAAATGTCAAACTATCCATTTGCAAGCAATTACTTACACATGATAGAGCAGGACTGTTGAATAGTTTTCCAATATGTGCTAGAGGTAGAACATTCCTTGCTATTTTTAAGGGCAACGTAATATGGAACTGACATGGTCTAGACAGTGGAGAATAAGTTATTGCTGCCATAGCTCTCCCCAAACAAGAGAATTTTACGTATGTTATGATTGCCTTGCTGTTATTACCTTTATTCATACAGTTTTATTTTTTATCAGTAATCATGTAACATTGTTTTTCTTGTCTTTTTTGTATTTTGCATCATGCTCTGTGTATTTCCAGATCAGCCATTTTGCTTGTGCCATGTGTAAGACTGCCGTTTGGTCAAATATGTATGCAAAGGAAATGTTGTGAATAAGTAAACGAGTAAGTAACCAATGTCGATCTGTCCTTCCTCAGGCACTGAGGAGGAGGATGCAGGAGACGACCTCCTGCTGAAATACGTAGACGAGTTCTGGTGGTTCCCGCACATGTGGAGCCACATGCAGCCTCACCTCTTCCACAACGAGTCCTCCCTGTTGGAGCAGATGATTCTCAACAAAGAGTTTGCCCTGGTGAGCGAGAGAGAGAGCGCCACCTGCAGCTTGGGTGGTGAAAGTGAGCAGAGTTGATCTTGCTAATCAAACCTTGTCGGAGGAGATTACCAGGGGACAGAGTTTCCTCGTTCTACGTGAGAGGTTCACTTTCATTGATAAAGACTGTTATCAGGCATGATGTCCTTTGGAAGTTGGTTAGTGGAAGTTTGTTTGAAAGTTGCCTTTTTCATCCTCTGTTGACCCCCTGTTATTTGCACAGATAATGTAAACATATATGTGAAACTAAGTGGTGTGTAAATCACACCTGATTTGCAGTGAATTGCAGTCATTGAATAGGTGTCCATAATAATAAATAATAGCAATATGGCATTACGTACTCATGCTTAGAGCCTCTGCCCTTTCCTTGTTCTAATTTCATTCGTGAGATTTTCATCGTAAGTATTTGCACTCCATACCTCGGGATCAGTATGGCTGTGTCGGTCTCTCTGTGCCATATCTTAGGGCATTACGCACCAAACCCACCCAGGGAGCGTGCGCGCTCGAGAGATGAGATACACATCCGTTCTCATCATTCCCGAATCGGCCGGCCATCGCTTACGCTGAGACGAGTGCAAATTGAAGCCAAGCGGAAGGCACCGCGGCACACTCCAGAGGATTTAACGATACTCCGCAAGGTCACGCAGGACCGGGATGCTAACATCTCTGCAGCGCGTCAGACGGCCTGCCGCGGCCGTCAGTGTTAAGATAAGAACGCGGCGAGATAACGTCCGCCGTAACAGCCAGTCATACGTTTTAGATACTATTTACATGTATTATGTGAGGGGAAAAAACAAAGCAGTGGGTGCATCGGAATTGCTGGCCGAGCTGACATCAGATGTAGGCCGCTGCCACTTGTACTGTTACGAAATGAGCTAATCAGTGCCTGCTGAGGGGCGGACAGAAAAGCCGCCACGCACATAATAAAAGGCTGTTATTAAACCATAACAATCGGCCATGTGCGCCCAGTACCTGACCTACATTTCGTAATTACTATCATAACGATATGACTGCTTGATCCTTTGAAGTGTCACACCTTGTCACAGGCATTGACTAAGAGCTAGCCGGCATGACCGGGTGAGAGCAGATTTATCCGCGCTGATTAAACTCTTGCTTGTCGAGGGGTTAATGGGTCCCAGCCGCGGAGCTGGACATCTTGTGGTTGGTCATCCATGTAAACACTTGTCTCTGATGTCATCCGGCCTCAATGAGCCTGTAGACTAGCATCATTATTGTGCCAGAAGTCTTTCAGATTAACACGGAGTCCTGTTGTAGAACACAGTGCTGCATATGTATTTATTTATTTACTTACATAACTATTTAATTTTTTTGCGGACAATCGAGGAAAATAATTCACTAAATAACCTCCCATTGCTTTATAGCTGGGCTTGTCATTGTCACAATGCAAGTTGTTCCTGGGTTTGCTATGTGTACCTGTGTCTATGGCTTTTCTTATACGCAAATACTGCTGATAAAGGGCATATTCAGCAACAATAGGCCTAATTAAAAGAGTCGGCACTGCTCGGCAGGGGTCAGGTGCAGCCCTGTGTACCAGGACGTCCTTAAAGCACTCCAGATGTGGGTTTCATGCAGTCGCTTAATTATTCATTTATTTGGAAAGGCCTTAAAAAGGTTATCCTGAATATTTCATGGTCGAAAAAATCGCTCAGATTTTTTTTTTCACCCTCTTGCGTATAGCAATCCCATCTCCAGGAAGACGAGAATGTGACCCGTCTGGCAGATTGTTTGCCGTCCGGTAAAGGGGGCGGATGGCGATAATGTGCTCTGGACATGATGATGGCATGGCGCGGGCTAATTGAGTCCGAGCGGGAGCGGCCTCGTTCCTTATCGAGGTGCCGGTTGTTAGGAGGGCATCCCTGGAGATTAGCCTTCAGCCCGGCGTGCGATGGAGTCGCATTAACTCTCTGAGTGTCTCTCCTGCTCAAGGTCAAGCTAATGGCGATGCGCTATTCACAAACTCACCTATTTGTTTCGCTTTTCAGTGAGTGTGTGTGCATGTGTGCTTGTGTATGTATGTGTATGTATATATAATGTGTATATAATGTGTATATAATGTATATATAATGTATACATACATTATACATATATATATATATATACATATACATACATAGACATAGAAAGAGAGATTTCTGGATAGAGGAAATAAGGAGGAAGTGTCTAGTTAGATGGTTCACTTCTTGGCACAGACTGCCCTCACAAAACCAACAAGTGGCCAATGTGGGATGACTGATGCCATGAAATAGATGAAAGGTCTCTGTCAGGTTCGTGTACTCCATACCCCATCAAACTAGGGTCAGACGCAGTCATCAGCAGAGAAGAAGAGTCTGCGACGTTGTATTGTCTTGGCATTTCATCATTCTGAGAAAACGAATTCCTCACGGACACTGTGTCCTCTGTGTGCATTATAAAGACATTACTGGTAATAATACTTGAAATGGTCTGTCAGAAGATGACTGTTTAATCATGTTTACAGATGTGTTTTTTCAGATCCCAATGTCAAATGTGATTTTGTCAAATATTTCTAAATTCTGTATGTGTTAACTGTGTCTTTCGCAGGAGCACGGTATCCCGACAGACATGGGCTACGCGGTGGCCCCCCATCACTCGGGCGTGTACCCTGTTCACATACAGCTGTACGAGGCTTGGAAGAGAGCTTGGGGCATCCGCGTGACCAGCACCGAGGAATACCCACACCTCAAACCAGCGCGCTACAGGAAGGGCTTCATACACAATAACATTATGGTGAGCCTCGTACTCCCTGACTGCAGAAACCGTTGGAATTATGGGTATTATTCAAATGCAACCATGGTCTCAAGCATTCTCATGCAGTCCACAAGGCCTCCTGTGAAAATGAGTAGAGCAGCCCACTCACAGTCCAGCCCATACCGTACTAGATGAGGCCAGTTACTGCGATGCAGTGTATTCTCTGTTGGTGCCAGGCCCCACCCACTCCCTCTTTTTGGACGGGACCGTCCCGCTCAGGTGCAAACGGCACCGTTGGCAGCAGTCTTGCCTTCCAGCGAGAAGACGAGCCTGCACGTCTGATCGTTGTCAAAGGCAACGCGCATTTTTCTCTGCACATTACTAATGGGGGCTGCCAGCATCTGAACCAATTTTCCCAAGGCCTAGACAACCATAAAACTGAAACAAATGTATCACCGCTGTCTGCGGATCTGACAGAGAGCAGCTTTTGGTCAATAATATGGGTTGTTTTACTGGGTTTATTTCTGTTACCTGGCATTGCTGATGCAGTACATTTACAATGCTTGAGGTGATAGGGGATTGATGTTTTGATTTACTTCACCCCACATTGATGCGTAATGATGACAGCTATTGGATATAAATATTGCACCTTGCACAGCGAGAGAACAAATGCATCATTAAGGGGACGGCGATGTAGCCTTCTAGAAAGAGCGAGAATAATTCAAAGATCAAAGTGAGTCAGTGGTTCCTGTCCAAGACTGGTAATGGTTTTCTTTTCATTTTCAAGAGCAAGTCCTTATTACAATCTCGAAGGCTTTCACAATTTATTGCAGTAATGGCAATAAGATAACAAATTTTGAAAAAAAAAAAATCCATTCATTTTCAGCGCTGCTGAAAGCCCAGACAAAAGGAGAACAAAGAGTGAAATTGCAATTATTAATGTATTGAAATGGCTGTGGCTCAGGGTTTGATGTCCCCCTCCCCTGCCCGTGTGTACCAGAGTGCAACACGAGAACATCACTAAAAGGCAGTTTCCAATATCTCCTTTCAGTGCCCCTACATGCGACACTCATGAAATATTCAGCCGCGTCTGTTGCTCGGCTGTATGATAAAATCATGTGGTTTGCAGCGCATCCAGCACTCCAAATCAATGTTCAATGGCCGAGTGTATTAATGCATGCGCACTATATGAATGTCTCTATGTAGCCGCACAAACAGAAATCATGAAATACATTACAAAAGGGGCGCCGTGGCCACAAGCTCAAAATCAATTTTCTGTTAAATTGTTTTTTACCAAGCCGTGCGCGAGCACTGTATTGAGTTGTAATGGGGGCGGAGGATCGGAATTCCAATTATTACATAGGAGGGTCCTTGAATTAAACTTTTACTCTTCTATAAATCATCTTACTCTCACAGCCTGTGCAGAAGAGAAATATCAAGGTTGGCTCTTTCCTTCTTAAATCTGAAGGTGATTTGTGTTTCAATATTATTTATCTGTAGCAGTCTTTCTCACAGCAACCAGTCATAACCCTCCTACATACACACACACACACACACACACACACACACACTCTTCTTCCCCATAGTAAAAGACTACGAGCAGCCTCCAATGATGCATTCCCACTTTCAAAAAATGCAAACCAAGCATATCAAAGCAATAAAATATTCCATCCGTTCTAAAAGAAAGAAAAAAACCTCAAATGAAATAAAAAATGTCAGATGCCTGCGTGATAAATTTTTTGCTTTCCTGACAGTACTTTCTCAGCCCCAGGGCTAAAGGCACAGTAAGAATCCTCATCATAAGGGGTCATCCTCCTCTGAACAGAACTTACCATGACAGCAGGACCAATCAACACCTGTAACTAACTCTGTGTTACAGGAGTGTCCAATTAGCTGTGATCAGCTCAGACAGCAGTAATCGGAAGCACTGGCACTGTATTGCTTCCTTGCGCTAATAGGTATTAAGATCATCTTGGGAGATATAGTTTGTTTGTGTGTGTGTGTGTGTGTGTGTGTGTGCGTGTGCTTGTGTGTGTGTGTGTTAGCATGCATGTATGTAATTCAATTAGACGGTCACCTAGGTTAGTGGCGGGCTAGCTGAAGTAACAGTGTAGACACGTCACGGACTGGTTGAAAGTTTTTCTTTTGTATTTGATCAACAGACTTCAGCTCACATGAGTGCATTCTGGGATGCATGATGCATGACATTTTACTAAGAAATTGCATTACAGTACACAACAAAATGAATATCAGACATTTCAAAACCAGTAAGAGGGCAGAAGTCAGGGCTTGTTTAGTAAAAACATTCTAGCTATCTTAGAAAAATGCACTTATTTAACATGCTTTTATCACTGGATCAAAAATATATTCATGGTATATGGAAAACAGCTGGCCACAAATCAGCTCTTATTTTAATTAGATTAGGTATGAAATTACTGGGCATCATCATTGTTCAACTTATTTTTAACAGATGGATCAGTTTTTGATAAAACCTTGTACTCCGGCAAATTCCACAGTAAATAAAGACTGAATGATAGGGAAAAAATTGTGTTTCATAAAGGTGTGATCTAATACCATTAACCTTGAGTTCAGCAAACCGCAGTGTAGACCATTCAGCAGTTACACACGGGATCCTTCTGGAAGTAGCTGGCTGAGAAAGTTGCCTGATGGTCAAAAGCGGTGCCAGTGCCAGTGTCGTTTTGCATATCATGAGCCAAAAAGAAAATATAAACCTCAATTCACATTTTGATTTCAACGGGGGAGTCAAAGTATCCGCCAAAACGCTTTGATAAATCTCTGGCATGGGTTTGGTGTGAAGGATTTAGTGCATTTTGTACGAAATTGAATTTTAGGCCATAGAGGAGATTAAAATATTAAATCAATGCCACATGAAGTTTTTGTACCATTTATAAATCATGAAGCTTGAGTCAGCCATGTAAAGTCAGTACTGTCTTGTGGCCCCGGCTCAACGGCAATTGAATATTAACAACGTCAGCAAAAAATGTGCTGTGGGACTCTGGCAGCGAACAATGGACCAATGAAAGTTTAAGGTGGTGCTGCAACAGCGGGAGGACCAGGGGGATGCTGTATCTGGAGACACAGACAGTAAATGATGTAGGCAGTGTCCCTCTACGCGATGTTTCATGTGACAGACAGGGGAATCTGTCACAGTGTAGCGGTGCCAGCTGAACTAACAAGGTTGCAGGGGGAAAAAAAAAATCACAGGTGGTAGTGCCCTTGAACAAGGTTCTTAACCTGCAGCGTTTCTGCAGTAAATATCCGGCGAAGTGTTTTTTCTCTCTGTTTATTTTTTTAAGTCTACAGTTGTTGGGATCATGCATAGTTAAACGTAGTGGGCTCATTAAACATAGTGCCCATATTCAGTGGAAACTATAGAGTAGTGTCCTTTTACCTAAAAATAATAAATATATAACTGCATCAATAATAATAATAATACTTAAATATATACACACATTTGTATATACATTCATGCATATGTAAATACAAGTAAAGAAAGTGAACACACAAAAAAAGACCCTCCAGAAACATAGACAGTCATCCCTAGGGTTGATTAGTAATATAATGCTTGATACATGTTAAAAAGGAAAGAATAAATCAATCAAATTTAAGTTAGGGAATAAGAGCAGTTGTGGGGTTGAGAGACAAATTTTCTAAAGGAGGAATGTTCTCTACGTAAAAGAGAGAGCTCGAACATTTCCTCATTGGGAATCTGATGCCCTGCGTTTTCCTCTAGAGACCCAGGCCGGGCATAGAGGTCTCAGCCAGCACAGAGAGACAGTTACTTATTGTGTCAGTACATGTGGTTTCCAAATGAAACCCGAATTGATGTGCGCTTGAATATCCTGCGTGACATTGTGTATAAGTTGTGTAAGCCATTTATCCGTGGCTCAACTCCACGCTCCACACTTATCCCCCCTTCAAACGTCGGGAGTCAGATGTGAACGTTTTATGGAACCCTGCTGCTGTTTCAGTGTTTACCAACAGCAGTGTGAGAAATGCTCTAATTAGTGTTTAAAGCACGCTTCATCGGCTCTGTAAACGTAAAGCCGAGGGACAAATATTAGCAGCGGAGACATCTTACCTCACTGTGGTGGTGGTGGTGGTGGTGGTGGTAGGGGGGGTTCGGTTGGATGAGAGAATGATGTTCATATGAGGAGAAGCTTTAAAACAAAAATAAAAACTGCCAACTAAGGGTACTGGAACTTTCTGCCGCAGAAGGCCCGGCTTCGCCACATCAGCCAAAGGCAGAGATGGCGGGGGCGTACTCTGACACCCGTGTGGGAGAGTAGGGGAGCTGGTGTCAGGTTAATCTCCCAGCACTCTCCTTTTTACTCCTGCCCATTTGGCCTGGCTGGGGATGCTGGCCCTCAATGTGAAAAAATGAGATTGCGCTGTGTGTCACAGTGATATACTGGTATTGCGGATTTGCCCGTTGCGAAAAAGGATTCAGCATTGTGTTATGAGGCTCTGTATTGCTTCCAGTGAAATGAATTGCGGTGTGGAAACGGTGGTGTTTTAGTGTCTCTCTACAGTGCGGCGCCCCATCCAGCAGAAATTTACAACCCGCTGGAACGGATTGAAGGCCCTCCCTAGAATTTCAAGAGTATCGAAAGCAAAGCAGGCAAAAATATAGCTGTTAACATAACTGGGGAGATAGGAAAAAAAAACTGAAGGTACTGCATCAATGTATGTCCCTTTGATTGTTTTTGGGGGAGCGGTAGCTTTGTTACATGGCAAAAGCCAATATCCAGTATATCACAGTTGCCCGTTTTCGCTCCCTGAATGTTCTTTAAAGGAACTTGTTTATAGGGAGGGACATGGAATCTCTTCTCCCCACTATCGTACTCCATACTGCAGCTTTCAGTGAATGGCTGACTTACTGAATCTCAGTTTCAAGTTTCTCTTTCTCCCCATCCTCTTAAAGGACACCCATTTTTTCTCTGAAAAAATGAACAGTAGTACACCTTACCATTACCATTCAGTATGGATGGTGTTTAACTTGAGCTTGAAGGTGATTGAGAATGTCATTACTCGGAAGAAGTCTGTAACATGCTTTAAAATGCTCTAATGTTGAGGTGTTTATCTGGATGTACCTAACGGCACCAAATCAATAGCCGTAGCCTTCCATGGCTAATTTATAAATGCTTGGTACATGCAACCAAATACTTTGCCAGGAGGTTTTCGTTTGATATGCCTGGCTTGAGTGTCTTTTAAAGAAAATGGTACTGCTGTTATGGCACCTGAAAAAGTTAGTTTTTCTGTATCATTCTGAGCTCAGTTTTTTCTTCCAACAAGGAAAAGGGCAGGGTGTGTTGTAAGCAATACCCATCTGACTCCTCCCAACAGATCTGAGAAGCATTAAAAGGTAATGATAAGCGACTCTAAAAATAAACAGACGAGGTAAAATAATTCTCTGTTCTTTGCGTTACTCGCGGGGAATATACAGTGTCAAGCATGAGTTTTCCTGGGCAGCTACAGAGCACCGCTCATGTAAACAAGGAGACGTCAACAGCTCACAGAAGAGAGCAACAAGAATTTTTTTTTTTTTTTTGGCTGTTTTCCTCTTGAGGACAGAGACGCGTAATTCCCAGCAGCCTTGACTGCTATTTGGTGTAATTCTCAGTTGTATGATATCCGATTATGCTAAAGGTCTCCACCATTGGGAGGACAGACATGTGATGAAAATCCTGCAATATGGAACAGGAAGGAAGGGGTCTCCAGAGACGCAGTGAGGTGGAGGGTGGTTGCAGGCATTCCAGCTTTCTACTTAAACATCAAATGATGTGACATTTGTGGGCATATTTTCTTTGTAGTTTGTAGTTTTGTACAGATGCATTTCAGATGGGAAAGTAGTGTATATATATATTCTCATATAATTTTGGGTGACTTGTACACAAGAGGAGGAAAGAACAGAGGTTTGTGTGAATCAGAGAAGTTTTAAGCATCTGCTTTCTGTTGGTTCCTGACATCTATTGAATAACAGCAGGTGTGGCGATCTTAGTGAGTCGGTAGCTGCAGTGAGCAGTGAGCTTGTTCGTTTCCCAGGTGGGGCTCCATTGTTCCACACTTCAGCAGGTTACAGAACCTGTATTGCTTATGTAAATATCCTGCTGTATAAGTGGACAATGCGTAAAATATGAGGTTTGGAAATCACCACAGAGAAGAGAGTCATAAACAAATGAATAAATTAATTTGCTAATGTGTTAAAAATAACAAGCTGTGTTAGTTCCAATGAATGAGGAACTTTTATAAGGAAATAAGTCAGAAATCTTAGGAAGAGGAAATAGATTTAATGTCCATATTAATTTGATCTTGAAATAAAACCAAAATGTGTAAGCTGAGCCAAACACTAGCGAAACCATAGTTATTAAAGATTAAGACCAAACTGGTTTGCCGCTTGTCATCTTATAATACAGCCAGGAAATCACATGGAATTGAGATTTGATTACTCTAAGATCAAAAATGTAGAAATGTGATACATTCAGCTCTCTGTATTATAACCCCGATAATACGGACAGACCAGTGATCTGTCCTGAAATAATTTAACATGCTTGTCTTCTGCTCATACAGGTACTGCCCCGTCAAACCTGCGGCTTATTTACACACACCATATTCTACAAGGAGTATCCTGGCGGCCCCAAGGAGCTAGACAAGAGCATAAAGGGTGGAGAACTCTTCCTGACTGTTTTGCTGAATCCGGTAAGTGTCTGCTGGGTTTCATCTTTACCTGTACTGGGCTGTACGGTAGAACATTGAATCCTAATGAAGATATATGCGCCATGTTAACTATATATGGATAACACAGCAGATTTGTAGTTTAGTATGCTTACAGTCATAATTTTACAATAAAGTATGCAATAACAGTAAAATTATGAAAGGCACATGTGTGCAAAATAGAGGAATGTTATAATACCATTAATGTTTGTGGTGATGGCAATGACAGCATTTGAAACATGATATTGATAATATGAATTGCTACACAACAAAGGAAGAAAAGAAAGGAAAATCAGTCACCAGAGTAGAGGAATTTGATGAAAGATGATTTGGATGATGACAATGACAGCACCCATAATGTCATTGCCAGCCAAGGTGTTGCATTTCCCTGATTGCAGTGTGGATTTAAGAGTACAGTTGTGCATTTACAAAAGTAGTGTGTGTTGGAAGGTATTGACATGGCCTAAGTCATAAGTAAACGCCCTAGTGCTCTTACTTGAATGTCCCTTCTTTTCAGCTTTGCCAACTTACAGCCCTTTAAAATGTATTGTTCATATAATAAAAATACCTAGGCACAGATCATAAAAGCTTCTTGACAGCATCTGAGGAAAATGTGAAGACCAGCTCTGAGTGGGTTTCACAATTGGGACGGTGTGTGTGTGTGTGTGTGTGTGTGTGTGTATGTGTGTGTGTGTGTGTGGTGGAAGCCCAGGTGGCTGGTGGGAAACTCACAGAGGAGCTGGGATTTGACTGGACGCAACCGAGACTCTCGGCCCTGTGTATAGGCAGGTCAGAGTAGGAGGAGCCTGTTGGGGCTGCTGTCAGAGTAAGCTGCTTTACTGAGCAGTCCGGGGCAACCATTCTGGGAGATGTCCTACCTCAAAAACAGCACTGTAACAGGTGTGGCAGTGTCAATAGACTCTCATGCTGTTAGGATATACTCCTCTGCTCTGTGGGCTATGAGTGGAGAGATGGCCCTCTGGGGAGCCAGAGGTGCTGACAGATGTCTTCTCCTGGAAAAGGTTTCAGACACGCTACAATGAAGGGTATCTGCAAGTCCTCAAATCGACCTAACTCTGCATATGGTGAAACATAAGTGAATCATCAGTATTCTGATTGTCAACCTGAATGCTTTTTTTTTTTTACTGATCCATTTTGGAGGATTATCAGTCCAAAAATACTATAATTTTCCATAACAGTATGGAAGTGTCAAATTGATGTCACAGCACACTCAGCCTTATTGACAACATCATCAGCTCCCCATCAGGTCTCACCATAGGGGGGCGCTGTCTTTTTGGCAGTCTGATTTTTCCACTGCTCTCTCCAACACTCCTGGTTCAGTTCACATTTATGGAGACAATCTTTCCCTGTTCAGACAGAGTTTATCCATGGTGCTGAAAGATCCTGCTGGATGCGATGTTATTCCTTCTGCTCCGCCATACGTCTCAGTTTTCCGAGACTGCTGGGCAGCTGGAGGTTCAGAGGGGGTTCCTGTGAATTTACGTTTCTCAAAAGTTGAGCTCTCGCAGCTAGAGGTTCTCGCAAGCCCTCCTGCTGATGTTTCACATTCATTTTTATATTTTTAATTAAGCGACGCAGGAAGGGGTGCACTTTATGCGCTCGTCGTTCACGGAGCCATGCTGCGTCGAGCGAGCCTGTGAAAGCAACTGTATGAAAACCCAAACATGTATAGCATGTGTCCTACCACATGTGCTCTATTTTGGTCCATATTACCTCAGTTTTGATATATGGAGCGCTAATTAGCGGCAACCCTCTGAATAGCATTGTCAGTTCTCCTTACCTGAAGTGCCGGTGAGAAAATCATGAGAGCAGCCTGCTGTTTTGATGGTTGGCCTGTAGAGTGACGTTGTGCAAAAGTGAACCCCATGAAAAGTGTTGTGTTGAATGTACTAAGGGCTTGTAATCGGTCTAGCAAAGGCCATTGACCAGCTGTGTACTTACGGCCAATTGTTTTCCCTTTCTGAAGTCCTTACATTTTCCAGAAAGCAAATTTAAAATGAATGAATTTCAAGCGCTAGTAACATGTATGCATTACATGGCAATTGTGAGGGAAAGCACAGATCTTTGCATCAGAGAACATATGTGCCTTCAAGTCGATTTCAAAGTTGATGGTAATGACTTGTAGGATCTCTCAGAACATCAGCAGAGACCGTCAAGATAAGCTGAATTAAAATAAAACATTTCCAAGTGAAAATAATGAGAAGCAATGAGATAACATCTATCTTTTCAGAACTTGAATAATACTCTCCTCTGCCATTCAGCTTTCCTCCTGGGCATCTTCAAAGCGAGTGCGAACTGACAGTGTGTCTGTCTAACTGAAACAGACTTCAATGGAGCTAATATTTTATTGAGCTATGTACATCCTACATTATTTCTGATTTGGATTTACAGTGTGATAGAATGAAAGAAACACACAAATATGAAGCAATTAGTTACTTAGGACCTGAAAATATAATGAAGAGAGGTGCCCTAAAGTTCTACATCTTCAGATTTGTAAAATTAGCAATTCACGTGTCTCTCATTCAAACATAAAAAAGTATATTCAAATGCATTATAAAAAACCTTCCATTGTTTTTGGGGAGTGCCTTGCACTTCTGTGTATTTATTGTATGTCACATGTTTAATGTGAAACTTTGGCGTGTTCTTAAAGGGACAACAAGATATTCCCTGTATGCATTTCTACACACACCTTTGAACCAAAGAGGAAGGTGTTGAAAATGTAAAGAAAAAATGTCAATCTCTGAGGTTAATTGACCATGATAGTATAAGCTTTTTGTGGGGTGGGGGGATTTTTATCTTTTTCTGAAGAGAAAGGTCAAAACTTGCTGGCAAGACTGAGCCATTGCTGACAGTTTTCAAACAGACATAAAGGGTTACTGAAAATACCGCTTCTGAGGTCTTTTAAAGTAAATTGAGAACAGCTAAGCAGACGGACAGAATAGGTATGTTGTGGATATGTAATGTTATATTGTGTAAATTCTTGATTCCTTTTTGTAAAGTACTGGTACTATATGACCAAAGCATTGAGGTTGATTGAATAGTGACCTGTATTGGCATGCATGCTCCACTTGTCTACATTCTCTACAACACGGTTTCATTTATTTTTATGCTTCGCTTGGAATTTTAATCTTCCAGATGATGTTTCCAAATGTCTTACATGTGGTAGAAGCGATTGAGCACTTGATGAAGGTTTATGTAAGGTCTCCAACCTAAATGCTGTCAGATGTCTGGGGTATGTGATAGAGATTGTGTGTGTGTGTGTGTGTGTGTGTGTGGGTGGGTGGTCAAAGAGGAGAAATGTGTAACCTCTGACTGTTCCCTCCTGACATCTGTCAGTATCACATAAAAACATCGATATAATCAGCGCCCGGCCGAGTATTTGGATCCTGTTGGCTTGAGCTGTCCAGGGGCTGGAACGGCCCAAGCTGTAACCTTCCCGATGGGCTGGGGTCTTCTGCCCCCCACCCCTCCCCCCACCCCCCACCTCCTGCAGATCGAAAACCATAAAGCCAGATAAAGACGGACTAAAACCAGCTGCTCGGGTCTGAGCAATTCAGAGGAGTTTGTGACACTGCATATTGTGTCTGTCCCTGGCATATCATCAAATATTTACTGCTGAAACCTTATACTGTTTCATGCACCGAAATCACTGGAATTCCGTCTGCAAAGGGCTGGGAAGGGAAGTTGTTTTTATCCTTTCTTTTTGAACTGAAACATGCTCAAGTTTTTTCTTGTTGAGATCTTTCATGTCTCCTTTTTGGCTCTGATCACTGCTCTTGCCGACAGCACTGTTGTAGTTTCGACAAACTCAATCAACAGTCTCTCTCACACACCCTCCCTCACAGAAAATGAAAGTCCTTCAAGGTGTACATAGTTATTTCGATGGAACCGGGAAAATTCTATTTGCTTTGAACCTCTGTTTCAGACCTATGCTAAAAGCTGTAGTCACTATTGTAGTGTACTCTTTTGTTACAAAACACTATTTCGCCTTTTCATAAGCAGAACAGTTGACATATTCTGTATTATTTTTAAAGAAAATGGTGTCTGTTAACTTGTCTTAGGGGAAATTCCATGTTGAATAGATCCAGTCATAGACCCGACTATTGGGAATATTTGTTATATTAAAAATTTTTCCTGGTACAATTTTTAACTGAATATGTGTTTTAAGATGACAACTGTATCAATGATCAAGATATACATAACAGAAAAAAGTAACTAGGTGTTTGTTACTTTTAAGATTATTTTGGCTAAATCAAAATATTACTCTATAATGAAGGGATGCAAATGAAGTTGTGCAAGTAGCTAAACTGCCGGAAATGTCAAGTAGTCCCAGGGCACTGCTCTGTATTAGTAAAAACGTGTTGGTGCGCACAATTTTCAGTGAGTCAGTGAGAACAAGAAGCCTTAAGTAAGTGTTTTTCCTCATGAGACAGGGGCACAAAAACACATTGCCCCTATTTCACATTTGCTAAGTTATTATTTTGTTACAAAAACCATTCGCTTGCTCATTTAGGTTGATGTCAGTGAGGACATATAGGTCCCTGAGCCACTGTTCAATATAAAACAAACTCCAGAAAAAGTAGGAGCTGTTCTTATCGGAGCACATGTAGTTTATCTTCAAGGACGAGCTGACCTTCTTATAAAAATTTAAGTTGAAGCCTCTCTGAGTGAGCCACAATACATGTAAATGTACAAGAATGAAAATATTCGGATTTTTTTTTTTTTTTTTTTTTTGCCACATAGATTGCCAGATACCATTTTTTGTCCATTTAGATTGCTTTTGAAATATTTTTGTTTGTGTTCTGGTCAGAATACAAACAAACTGTAGATATTAATGAACTTCATAAAAATATCTGTTTAATAGCTTTGTGTTACTAAAGGTATATATATTTGTGATGTTTTTAAAGATATTTATCTCGATTAGCATTCTTCAAGTAGACCTGCAGTGTTGGTATGAAAGCATAATATAAAAATCTAATAGAAAACACCTTTGCATTGTTGTTATTGGTGTATGTCTTTCTTTTATGAATGTTTTAAAAAGTCTTTAAAAAGTCTGTGTAAATGCAAAAATGCTGCCTGGGTGCCTGAAACCTGTTTGGAAGCGAGGTGCATTTATGAAAACCTTAATATTCAATGCTTGCCTGACGAGGAACAAAACGTCAGTGTCATTCTAGCTCTTTCAAGCAGAGAATCAGCTGGTCTCCGTCATTTTTTTTTTTCCATGCAGATTGAAGGCTTTTAGGTTGCTTAAGGGGGTGATTTCACTTTAATGTCACACGAAGTGCCGTACTGTTGGATATTATATTATGCTATGCATTTGTTTGCACCAGACAGCAGAGCAGGACAGCAAGGATAAAGCCTGCTCTCTCTGCATGTGTCAAGAGGTGTGTAGGAACTCCCACACAGACCCCTAAGGGGGAAATGCACACTTCCTCTGCTCCATAGTCTTTAATGTGTTCGGGAGTCTTCTGTGCTAGTGAATGGGACGCAATGAAAGGAGGATTGCATTTTAAAGTTCACTATAACCCTGATTTCCAGCCACGGTCTCTCGCATCTCTCCCTCCATGGGGCAGATCTCCTTTAGCTTACACAAAGCTTTATTAAACAGGAGATGTTTATCTTGTGTACTTTAGTAGTTTTGTCTCGTAAGTCCCCTGGCTTCACGTCTCTCCTTAATGATATTTCAGAATCAATTTGGCTTTTCATAACTGGAGGACCTTAATTAACACAAGCAGGCGTAAGTACACTGGCACAGCAAATAGGCTTGCGCACTTGCGCTCTGGAAGAGTTGAAGTGTACTTACTGCTAGGCAGTCGGATGTTAATGGGTTTTTTAGATTTTTCTCAATCAGCCTAATTTAAGGTGTCACTGTTGCATTATCGTGAGTAACTGATGAAAGCCATTAAACAGACATTCAATTTAACCACTTGGACTGTTAAATGCAGAATTTTTGTTTGAATGCAAATGTAATTAGCACATCCTTTCAACTTTCGATTCAATATTCATGGATGTATGTATATGGCGGCTACATTTTCCCAACAAAAATACAATAATGCATTTTAATTCTACTTTTGTTTTATATTAAATTTCCATTATACAAAAGCTAAGAAGGTTTTTTTTCTGTTGTTTTCCAGTACATTTTTAGGAGCCTGTTCTATAACTGAATGTTATCGTCATACAAGGAGAGGATGGAGATTTCCTTGCCTTTTTAATGTCTGGAAACAGTAATGTCCGGGTTCAGTCTTACCACAGTGCACTTTTTTCCACTTCTTACATGACATCATGTGAAACAAAGGGAGGTTGTTGTGGCAGCAGACAGGTGTGCACCCTGGAAGGCGGCGTGATTTGTAACTGTGTCCCGGGCTGTGTGCGTTTTCTTTGCCAGGAGAGCAGCCGCCATGGAAAACCTTTTCCTCAGGTAAGCCGAGGGGATGGATCTGTGAGAGGAGACTGAGCCTGGTGATGGGATAGGTTTTGGCGTGAGCCAGGGCCCCAGAGTGCCGTGCAAAAGGGCAGCTGGAGCCCAGGCAACATTAACAATCACTGAACAATGTGCTCTTACATTAACCAGCCACGGGATCGATAGCCGTGGCCATGCTGCAGCAGAAATCCAATAGGGTCAGTCATTAGTCAACAAGCCCAAGCAACAGAATGAACTGATTCTTGAAAATGGGAGGGGGGGGCGGGGGGGTCGAATGGGGCAGGGGGCTGTGTGTGTGTGCGTGTGTGTGTGTGTGTGTTGGGGGGGGGGAGTGGAAATGAAATGGCAGGAGGTCTCACCCCAGACAAATCATTACAGCGGTCAAATAAATGTTACTGGATGCTGTGAATCTGTAACCCCTCTGTCGCTGCTTGCCAGGAGTGGGAAAAGTGAGAGAGGATTGAATTTTCCAGGACACCATAGAGTGACAGTCTGATAGCCCGAGCCAAGAGGCAGCACACTAGCCCAGACCGCAGTGCCGGACTCCAGACATGAAGCGCTTTGGTTCTAATGCCAGGAGAGGGTACTGCTGTTTTACTGATTAGGGAGGTACTTTATCACAGTTTCTCTAGTAAACATCCATTTGTGTGTGTTCTAAAACGGTGTGCTCTGGAAGTTGCCCTGGACGAGGAGGGTGTAGGCAGGGGAAAATGACTAATGTAATGTGAACTGACATTATCACATTGATAGCTCCTCAAATCAGACTACTTACCGTACACTGCCAGTCTTTACTGTTTATGCCATTTCTTTTCAAAAGGGGGGAAAAAAGATGTGTATAAGACAGGATCATAGTTGACTGGGAATGGTTTGTTAAGATCAATGGGTGCCACTGTTATTCAACAATCCAGAAGAATAGAGAGGGAAAAAAGGATCTCCTCCACCCCTTCCAGTCAGCCCAAATGCTGTATATTAATGTGAAAGTGCTCTTGTGCTCAGAGCAGAGCTGTGTGAAATAAGTCTCTCCAAGGGGCTCTTTCAGATGGGGTGTTCATGTGGCTGTCAGGAAGGAGCTGTATAAATGAATCAGGGCTGACATTTAATGGTTAGCATTGCTGCCCTGCTTATTAGAAAAATCTAGAATATCAGCAGAAATTTCTCTGCATTAGCTGAGTTTCAGTAATGGCGGGGCGGAGGGGGTTGGGGGGGTGCTCGCTGTAGCAACGGGGCTCACCGCTGTTCGCTAGGCCGTTCGTAGCAAGGTGCACAGAAACAAAAAAAAAAAACAAAATAAATAAATAAATAAAAAAAGTAGAACACTGCACATCTCAAAAGACATTACAGGCTACATGAGAATAATTTACACGGTCATTCATTATTTAAATCACGTCACAAGTGGAGTGTTGGCGGAAGGCGTCCCTTGGCAGAGACACAAGAATGCATTAAGTAAACAGGCCAGAAGTGATGTTAAAGAGACGAGATATTGCAAGAGTTCAATATCTCGCCAACGCCAAATTCACAGTGTGTGCTTCTCTTATTGCCTCTCCACTGGAGGGAAGTCTGCTTTTCGTAGCGTCCTGCGGGGGCGGAGGGGTGGGTGGGGTTGCGTGAGATGAGTGTGAATCCTTTCTGTGGCTCGAACCGGGGCTGCCCACGATGTAAGCAGGCACACTACATCTGTAGTTGAACTACACAGACCCACAGTCTGTAACAAAGTAGAGGATAGCAGCTGACGTCAGGTCTGGCAAGCGCAGGCGATGATTTGATTTCCTTTTCTGCTGTTTTTCCTCTTCCTATCCTTTCGCAATCGCTGGGTGGCATCATAAAAAAAATCTAAATATTCTAATGAAATACTAATTGTTTTTGACAGGGACACAGCCCAGCTGTCGAAGGAAAAGCACCGGTCTAAACACAGTGCTCAGAATGAATGTGTTCGCCGGTGCAAGCGAGACCGCGCAGACATTTACCGAAAGAGGCAGAACAAATTTAACTGACATCATTTGCTCTATTGATGTTCAACTTTCAATTATCCGAGGGAGAATGAACAGAGCAAACAGCATTCCAGACACACTGTGAGAATCGAATGAAGCTTATGCTAAGAAGCAATAAAAATTTCAATCAAAAAGAAATATATCTACAGCTAAGTACTTTGTAATGGGAATATGGTGTCCTATCATTGCTTTTTTTATAAAACTATTGAGGCTCCTATGGCAACCTGCCCAGAATGGGTGTGTGTGTGTCAGAGAGAGAGGGAGATAGAGAAAGAGAGAGAGAAATAACCTTCACCCGAAATAGTTGTTGAAAAACCAAAAAGTAGGCCTAAGGATAGACATTTCTTCATCAAATCATAGAGTAAATGAGGTGATAATTTGAACCCTATTAAGCTCACTTTGCTGCAGGGAAGAAGCAAGTGGTGATACCTTAATAAGTATGTGCAACAGTATATACACAGTGCATGCACAGTGAAAAACTGCTGTAACAACTGTAATGTTGTGTCTTTCACATATGGTAGGTTTATTTATGCTTATAAGGCAGTACCATTTAGCCCTTTATTCTCAATGTGACCCTGGATTCCTTTATGTAGATGAATTCTTGTTTTTCTAAATAAGATGCCACCAGCTAAGCTGGCCCAGATGAATTTTTCAATTTCTTTTTTTCATTGACTCTGGCTTCATGTGTGTGAATTTTTTATCGCAGTGTTATTTCAACTCGGAGCATGGCGCTTATAGAATTTCACATTATTTTCCTCTGACCCTTTGAAGTGTGCATATAAAGCGCTTCCGCCACTGACGAAACCCCATCACATGTCACCGCTGTGATTGAGAAGCGGGGAAATTTTGTAAAGCGGCATCAGCGAGCATCAGCGGGCTAATCCTAAAGGAAGGCTGGCTGATGCCCTGGGATAAAGACACCGCCGGTGTCCTACAAGCGAGGCCATATCGCAAGCGCTGTGATTAACATCACTGCATGTATTGGCCTCATGGTTCGGGAACAAGTAGGTCAAGTGGAGACTGAAGGCAAGGAAATGGAAAGTTTGAGGAGATTTGCGTTAGGAAATTTGGAAAGGCAGTCTACAGCATTTGTGAAGCAGATGCAGGAGAGAAGACCCTCATTGTGGGGCTTAGCTTTACCTGTCGAAGGCTGGAGCCCCTGTAACTTTTGCATTCTGCAGGATGGATTTATTATCCTCAGAACAGTAGATCATCTTCAAATAAGAATTCATAGGCAAAATGACATTGGAATAAGAGGGACATTATTCTTTGCAACCCATTTGTCTTGAAAACCCAGTTTTGGCCAGTTCGCTAAGAAAAATATTCATTTGAAAAGAAAACCTACATTACAAAAATATATTGAAGTAAGATGAAAAATGGGTTTCTGGAAAATGGGAGCTGTGTCGACAATATAAGCCTTGTAATAAGAAATTACTTAAATCTTGTATATCATTACTTTAAGATATTTTTGTCAAACATAAATGGATTGCTTCAAAGAAATAATGCCATCTCAAAAAACTCTTGTTTTTCTCATATTTCTTAATCAGTCCCATAGCTGAATCAGCTAAACAGAGAATCACTTGACCAAGAAAAAAAATCAACCATTTTACTAGTTACTAGTTTATAAGTCTGAGAAAACACTTGCATCAAAGTCTAGATGCAGCCTCAGCCAGTCAGCTTGTACTTCTTGGGATATCAAGAAAACTTCTGCAATCTAGTTTTAACTCAGTGGCTTCCAGATCTAAGCCATGTAATGGTGGGGATATTCATCCGTAGTCAATCCCGTTAACATTTCAGAGGAGGCCCCGGAACATGATTTATTATTCTGTCAGGTCTTGAACTTCCTCCAGGAGGAACAGCTGGTTGGAAACCCTGGAATCCCGGCTGGAGACCCATCAGATTGAACAGGTAGACAAGGACCAAATTGTAATCTCTCTGTTCGCTGTGCCAAAATTAGTCGCAAAGTGGACATCACGTGACCGCCGTTATTCTCCAGCAGACGCGGCAGCAGTGTGAAATAAATGAATTTTGGGGGTCGTGTTGATCCTTCTAGTCCTCGCGAACACAACAATATTAATCACCTCGCATGGCTTTTTTTCTTGCAACACAATAGAGGGCGCGTTTGAAGGAAAAACTGCCATGACAGCAGCAGAACTCGCTTATGAAAATTAGAGAGCTGCATGTTTCTGCACTTCGTCTTCATCAGAAAGGCTGGCTGACTCTTAATTAACCCAACACAGGAAAGCACTAGCATTGGGTGTTTTGACAAAAAGCCAGTGTGATCTTCAGACTTGTGCTTCATTATGGAGTGTGTTTGTTTTCCGAGACAATGGTGTGAAAACAGAATGGCTTAGTAAGCTTAGAGGAGCCAGAGAGGGAAACAGCAATTGTAGCAATTCCTACACAGTAGCTCTGTGCACAAAAAGCTCTATCTGTGATTCAAATTCTAAAAACAATACATTCATGTAAAGATTCTGAAAAACTTTGGGACCAAGATGTTTTTTTTTAATGTAGTAATCTGAATATCCGTAGTTTAATTGGCATCTTTTTATATTGAGAGCATGTCTATTCTTGGGAAGTAGATATAGACAAATTCGCTTTACCATTACCATGGCAAATTTTGTTTTTATTTTTATAAGATTGTGGGAGGCAATCATGTATTTTTGTCGCCATATCAGTTTTTGGCTAACTTTACCATTTTAGAGTGTCACGTTGGGCTTTTGACATTTCAAAACATCTCTGAATCTAAGGAAAAGTCAATGCCCCTTTGTTACCAAAAGTTTGATTAAATTGTGAAAGAGCACTCAAAGTGGAATCAATTTAAGTTCAGATGAACTTCAGTTTGTCTCAAAAGGCAAAAAAATGCAGTATTGATTTGAAAAGCACTTCCCAAGCCATGCCACTGATAAAATCTAGGGATGCGGGGTGAAAATTATATGTATGCATTCATTTGATTTCTAAATCCATCTTTGCAAAGTACACTTCAAAAAATCAAAACTGTTCAAATATTTATAAAGTGTATGTAGATACAGAGATGGATACATACAGTAGATAAATAGTACATGTGGTACATGAATATAATTTCATGTGTGCATAATTGTAAGTAGAAACCCCTAAGAGGTCAAATATTTTAGAGGACAAAAATCATAAATGCTGAGAATTAACCATTAATAATTCTAATAAAACGCAAAGTTGTTGTAGACTCTAAAGACCTCTGAAAGAAAATGCATTATTGATTTTTTTATTGTTAAGTGTAATCTCTGGTATTAATTACATGGTGGTTAATGAAATCAGTTGTGAAATTTCGATCTCACCCCTCAGCGTGAAGGAGCTAGCTTATTCATAGAGGTTAATAAAGTCAGTACCCCATGCAGTGAACAAAATTAGTTTTTTATTTATTATATTTGGGTGGCACCAAATATATCAGCAGCTAAATAAGTAAGTGAGTAAATAAATAAATAAATATGTAGCAGGAGGCCCATAATACTGTGCTGTACGGTCTTGGAAAATGAGATTTTATCAGGAGGGTGTATGGTGGAGACTACACAATTTAGACACAGATAAATCAGAAGGCCCCATCAAACCACAGGCTGCTTTTTCTGTTTTTTTTTTCTTAACACTGGAGAGTTGGAGGCTGATAGCTCTGTGGCAGCTAAATGTGTTTTCTTTCCTGGTATGAAGTTTGAATAAGGTCAGGGTCAGGGATAGGAAATCAATTATAGACAGAGCATTACTTTTTCTTTATTATCTGCAAACTGAGGAGAAGGATGCAGGGAACGCCACCTCTTCATGTGCTGCTTTTTTCTGGGCGTGTGTTGCTGAGTACAAACTGAGATCTTTGAAACCGCTTCAAAGGCGGGTTGAGTATTTTCTTCACATTGTGTCCTTAATTTAAACAAAAGAAAGAATAATACGAAGCCCATGACGTAAGAAGAAGGTGGTTTGCAGTGTTTCTGGTGTACCGTCTTGATGTGATGTGTCACTTCACGGTGTGTACTAATTCAGTGTCTCAGGTAGGTCCTTTGTACAGCACTCACGTATTTGTAATCTGTGACCACAACAGAAAAACAGTTTAAACGTTCAGTGTGTGAGCTATCATAGGTTTTCTTCTGGGTGTGTGGGTGATTTTTATCACTTCTCCTAAATTGCTTCTGTGATATTTCTTTAAATGTTTCTAAACCGATCCCAGACATTTGAACGAATATATCTGATTTTTTTGAGGATATACGCTAGTTTTATGTAATTTATTTTTTAGAAATGTATTTATTTGATGATAAAGTTGATCATTTTTGCATGATTAATAATAAATGATAAATGGTAAACATAATTGACCATAATGAATGGCAAATATAACATGGGAATCAAGTAATATTTCATGCTCCTAGTGAGCAAACACTATTGTCATGTGTATATTTTAATTTGGTTGAGGCTTTCTCTGGTGTCTATATCAATGCTAAGCTATATTGCCTTGAAACTGACTGATTGATTAAGTGATTGATTGGCATTGATCGGTTGAATGCTTGACATTGATTGACTGATTGATTCATGCCTGCCATCATAAACAATATACAATGTCTTTTCGCTCCTTCGCTTGTGAAATGCTGTGTGAAGGGTGTCCTGCCATCTAATAAATATTCAGAGCCGCTCCCTCCCCTGGATGGCAGGAGTGCAGATCAATCAAAGTGCCATCGTTGTATACAGTGTCCGCTACAGCCTTCAGAGCTAAGGGGGGAGTGTGATCGGAGCTTTATTACCAATGACTGGCGCTGCTGAAGTTGCCACTCATTATCTCAAGGAAAATGGAGTGACATTTTAAGTTACATCTGTGAGCGAACGAGCCAAAATGTAATTTCGGTACTATTCCTCCTAAGCACAGATAAATGACATCAAAATATATATTTCCCATGAACCACAGGGAAGAGCGCAATTTGTTGAAGGGCTTTTATCGTAATGGAGAGTAAGAGTCGCATCCAGCGAGAGTGTGTGAAATAAAAATCGCTGTTTTCATTTTCCGTTTTTGCTCAGCCCTGGGAAAGCACAGGGAATGATGTCTGGGAAAAAAATGTTATGAATAGGTGGACAGTTAAGGTACACTTTGTGATACACAAAGTTTACCTCAAACACGATTCAGGAAGTTTATAGGTTTGTTGTGGTTTGGCTTTCTTTTTACTGTGGAGGGGGTTTGAGCTACAGATTTGTTCATTTAAATCCGTGTGGCACAAAGAGGTTACCTGTGCCTGTAGTCAATGAATTACAGCCAGTGTAACACAACCTACTTAAGCATTTAAATTCAAGAGTGATTTTGCTATTTAACCAGCTTCTGCTATTTAACCAGCTTTTGTCACTTAAAACTGTAGCAAGGGAACTCCGCAATGTACATCAGGGGTGAGGTTTGTTGACAACGACCATGAAACCATGGTTTCACATGCAAAAAAAAATTTATTATAAAAGCCACTCAACTCTGATTGGTAGTACATATTATTCAGGAGAGGGTTTCATGTAGAGCATGGCAAGTGATTTTACACACAAATTAAAACTGTCAGGATGGAGTCTGGAATATCGTGCAGTGAGATATTATACAGGCTCATCCGCCCAGACCCCAAAGAAGATTCTACAGCAAGGTCATCTGCTTCTGGACCTGGAACAGCACGGTCCAGTGAATTCTCCTGCTTTCTTTAAATGACGTAAGTCTCAGAGCTGGGAGGAATGCAGCAATTAATTGATCCAAATACCCTAAGTGCCTTAGTCAAGGAGACTTATATTAAGAAAAATAAGTCTCCTTACCAGACACCGTCTGAATTGGGCACCCCTGTCTGTCTGTCCTGTCGGTGTTTTGAAAACACCGCACTGAATCGCTGCCCACATTGCTATGGCACAGCGGTATTGTAAATGTGTCATTTCCCTAATTATTCACATTTTAATGGCTTCTGTTAACGTCCCCTCTTTTGCTCCCTAAGGCGTATCTTTTGGCATTATCAAACTGTGGAAAAAAAACTTTCGGGCTTGACACTTCACCACAAATCCCAGAGCTGTGAGGATGGGCTGTCAGATGCAAGCAGCCTCAACTACAGTATATCGACAGGAAAAGTTAAGGGGAGCCACAAGGAGAGGCAACACAATGCTGGTGCATTCAAACCCCACCAGCTGACGTGGAAAACGTCTCTGCGTTTGATAGCTGTCATCCTGACACATCTAGCTATTTTAAACTGAGTGTAATCTGCACTAGAAAAGATCTCTTTTAAAGTTGGCCTTAGCCTTATTTCTAACCAGAGAAGTTATTTGATACTTCTTCCCTGAACAACCTACAAAATTACTGAGGCGTAGAGGCTGGCCTGAAACAAAGGCTCTTTTCTTACAGGCTCAAAGACACTTGTTTTTTTTGTTTTTTTTTTCTTCTCTTCAAATCGAAAGTGAATTGCCACTCAAATAAAAAAAGGCTGTTCACCTTTCTATCACTGTGTCTGATCTAGACCAAGGCGATTGTCATGGAAAGCCGTTTTCGTTTGATGTCAGTCAGCGGGGCCTGGCTGAATTCGAGTGAATCAAAACTCGGGCGTCTCAAAAGAACAAGTTGAGAGCTGGGATGGAATATTCATGGTCTCCAAACCCAAGAATGTGCAGGCATTGTCAGCCAGAAAACACTTTGTTAAAGGACTCTCAACCACAGCAGAGCTGCTCAGGGATCCAAATGGACTGACACGATGAGTGAAATGATGAGGGTGGTTTCCCAGAAGTAAATAGTTGTTTACCCTGATTTGTTTTACGCGTAAGAAATGAATATGTTTCAAACAGCTGTAGTTGTTGAAAGGTTTGTATTATGAATGCAGTGTGCTATACTACCTGATATCCCTTAATTTAAACGCAGAAATTTCCTCTCAGATATATGGCAGCAATTCACATGGGGGTTTTGAGGTTACCTGAGTTGAAAGTGTCTTCTGACATGATAATATGCTTCAGTCGCCATATACAGCTAATGCATTAAGGGCATTATTGAAAGTGTATCTGTTGCAATCGTATGGATTAATTCATTCCCACCTACATTTTATTAAAGCATTGAAAAACTGTTCTATATAACTGTCTTGATAGAAGGTTTGACATGAGTTCATGCAAGCAGTAAGAACGCTTTTCAAATTCTGTGAGATTACCCTCCATAGTGGCTGGCAATATAAATCAATGTGTTGTTAAATTTAGTTGACATGTTCTCCACATTCTTCAGTTAAATTGAGGCAAACATTTTCACAAATAACTCCACAATGAAATTGTTGGAATTGATTTCAGATCTCAAAAGCAATTTTTAAAATCCAATTATGTCACTGACTGACATGTAGAAAGTACTGATTTAAGATGAGTGCTCTAAAAACACAGCAATCAATCCCTACATAGCGAGTGCTGTTGTTATGCCAACAGGTTGCTCTGTGGTGTTTTTTTCCTCTTGCAAATAAACACTTCAGTAGGTGTACGTGTTGTATATTGGACATTACAGCTGGCTGCGCTGACACAGAAATCTTTGAATCTAATGATATGTTTTCTGCAGTACTTTAGAAATCGGATTATTGCAGTCAGGGTGTTAAGATGAGCGCTCTGATCAGTGTGAAGGCTGACAGCATCACAGTCAAGGCTTGACTTTGTGAGCGCTGTTCAGAGATGGGCGGTGGTCACGTCTGCGGTTCTGCTCAGAGAGACCCCTGGGCAACCTCCCTGCCGGCTGCTGTTTCTCCCAGCCCCGAACAGCTTCCAACCGCCACCCCCCCATCTCCCACAACCCCCCCCCCCCCCCCCCCCCCCAATGACTGCATCTCATCCCCCCCGCCCCCCCATGCTCGCATCCATCACCTTCATCTGTCAGAGCGCTGTCAATCTGACCGTCAGCGCTCCAGACCGCCTCCAGATATCCCTTCCCAAATCAGCTCTGCCCCGGTACCTCAGCTCCGTGCGTCAAACGCGCGCCCGGGTCATGGCCAGAGGGATTGCGTAAACAGCTGGCCAGAAGCTGAGGAAAAATTTCTTGACTGGAAAGGCACCCTGAGAAGGATTGAAAAATGCGAAGCAGCCAAACATTTTCTTCAAGGCCAAAGAGAGATAAAATAAACAAGTGCTCCGTGAACCAGAAAGGGCCGTTTCAGACCCGAACCATCAAAGAGAACACTTTAGTGGAACGTGTCATTAGCATTTTTACCTGCTTGAAGGTCAAACTAAGCTGAGATGGAATTTATTCCGCACAGTGAAAGTGATACGGCTAATTGTAGACGCAACTGAGAGGTGATTGTATTAGAAGCATCTTATTCTACATATCCTGAATCCATATCAATATCACTGAAAATGAAACCGTTATTGTCTGTTATTTCATGTCTGTCTAGTATCAGTCATCCCTATGTGTTTGAATATAAATAGCAAAATGCAGTTACTGTATTTATATACTGTTCATTTGCACATAAATTAATATTTGGAATCACTCTAAAATAAAACCTCTGTGTATATAGTTCTTTAAGGAGAAATAGTTTTGGGGGGAGATATTTTTGCTGTTAGCAGTGTTACAACATGACCTTCCTATATGATTTCCATATCACATACATTGTACAGCTATATGGGTTGTTCATGCAAGGCCAGAGGAAAGATTCTTGATATTCAGGAGATTAATTGTTAAAAGCCCAATGAACAAATACATAATATAACTTGAATTTCAGAAGAAAGGGAATTCCTCTGCCAGTTCTCTGGTCCTGTGTTACTACACTGCGTTCTTATTCTACTAACTTTTACTTTTACTCCCAAAAACAGGTTTAAATTTTAGAGCTGTAATCTGTACATTTACAGCATTTTGGCTGTGGCTTTAAATTTCTCCCTCCTCAGCAGGTAAAACAGAATGACATATAATGAAATATTCTAAACACTCAGTTAAGGCAAGGCAATTTGTTCTAACGGTGATGAATTATAAAACTGTTACCACCCATATGCCTGGTTCAGGAAATCCTAATGCTGCCATCTAAAGGTAGCAAGTGGAAGTTCTTTTGTGCAGTTTCTAAGGTATGTATTCTCTCTCTCTCTCTTTCTCTCGCTCTTTTTTCTTTATATATAGATAAGCATCTTCATGACCCATTTATCCAACTACGGGAACGACCGGCTGGGCCTTTACACGTTTGTGAACCTGGCAAACTTTGTTCGGTGCTGGACCAACCTAAACCTGCACACCCTGCCTCCACTCCAGCTGGCCCACAAGTATTTCCAGCTGTTCCCCGAGCAGAGGCATCCGCTTTGGCAGGTCAGCCGCATGTGCAGGGAGAACGAGGGTTTGGCTGTACAGTAGCTCCTGGAGCCAGGCCCATCGCTCTGCTTGCTTCTGTCATTACCTTGAGCCTCCCTGTGCTTGTACGCTCACACTCACACTCACACTCACACTCACACACACACGCACACGCACACACACACACACCCATGGGGAAATCACAGTGGAAGAGGTATCTGGGGTCATTCTGTGGTTAAAGTTTTAAACTCAGGGAAAGCGTTTATTGGGACGCACCAGGCATTCGTACAGGCCATGGGCTTAATGTGTTCTTGGACCATCCATACAAAACAAAAAAAAAATAAACAAAACAATTGTTACAATTCAGGTTAAACTCTAAATACAGTATTTGCATATGTTTGTTTTCCTTACATGGAGTGCACTGCATATTTATTCATACCCCTGTCTAAACAGATGTGAATAAATGTTTTCTGGAATATAATCCATTAATCCATTTTGAAAAATCTGTTATATGCTGTTAGGATTAAGGTATATTATTTTTTTAAATAATTTTTTAAATTTATTAAATAATCTTGTACCATATTTTTTACTCTTATTTAGTTAATGATATGAATAAATATAAAGGGCTTTCAGACTTTCAGACACTGCCATTTTCATCTGTTGCCCAATGTCTGTATCTTGCATAATTTTGATTAAGGTGGATTCCATATACTCTATACGTTTCATGACAGCTATGATTGATAAGTGATTCTGTGTGTGTGTGTGTGTGTGTGTGTGTGTGTGTGTGTGTGTGTGTGTGTGTGTGTGTGTGTGTGTGCACGCATATGTGTTGGGGGATGTGTGGAGATGACCTAAAGCACACTCTCATGATTAATTACGCTTGCCTTCAGAACCCTTGTGATGACAAGAGACACAAGGACATTTGGTCGAAGGAGAAGACCTGTGACCGTCTCCCCAAGTTCATGGTGATTGGTCCACAGAAGACTGGTATGTACACAGTGTATGCTGGTGATTTCCACCTCTAAGAGGGAATAAGAGGGAAAAATGTTGCCCTGTATTTCCAGAAGAGGCTTTGGTGATATCAGTAATCCTGCTTCTTGTTTTTATCTTGTTTTCCCCCATCTCTTTTCTTCCTTGATATGGCATGTGGGTTTGTATATATTCTCAACAGTGGGAGAGACTGTGAGAGAGTGCGAGAGAGAGAGAGAGAGATTGACATAACAAGACAGAAATCTTGATCTGTGCACTTGCTTGGAGGTGTTAGGAGTCAGGCATGACCTGTAATAAGGGGAGAAACAGAGCACTTAGCAGTTATTTTTCCCAGGGCAGAGGTCCTGCTTAATTGCCTTTGGCAACGAGCACACCAGGATGTGTTTTTATGTATTGAAGACAAGGACGTGTAATATGAGAAAACTCAACCAGACCGGTTTCTCTGCAGGTCTTTTCTTTTGTCATCATTTTCCTTTTTTTTTCATCCGCTGGTTTAACATAAATTATTTTTTAGCAAGTGGCATTGATTCAAAAGGCATTGTTGTTGACAAAAGTCATTGTAGTCAAGCGGAGAGAGGAGACGACTGAGCCTTCAAACGGATCAGAGGCTGTGAAGCTGCCTTTGACTTTCTACTGTGCTGCCTCTGTCTGTGCCCCACCGTTACAAAACAAGAAACCTCCGGCTCAGTTTGGATTTAACTTTAATGTCTTACATTCTATAGTCAGGTAGCCCCATCATCCATAATGCATTTTGGCTGTGTGTTATGATTCTGCAATGAGGCCAATCCTTAGTCAAAACTCAGCCTGCTTCATGTAAAACAGAAAAATGTATCTCTGCGTTTCGCTCATGTGAGTCTTTGCTAGCAGAAGCCAGGGATGTGAAAGCTATCCAATGAGAATGACTCAGGGAGAGATCTTTTTTGGTGTTTCTGTTAAAAATAGTTGATTGGTGTCAAAGATAGCTGCCTTGTTAGAAAGTAGATCTTACAGCAGAAAGTGAAAGTAGAAAAAGGGAGGGAAAACTTCAGAATCCATATGTGTACTGTGGGGAATGTTTTGGTGACAAAAATAGGGCAATGATGTCATCCAGTATAGATCTTTCAGTGGCAATGTATGTTATTTTTCACTGTTAAACTAGCTGTTCCTTGCATGTGTGTTTGGGCTCCTCTCCTGGTTCCAATAGGTAGAAATTTGGAAAGTCGTACTTAGTAAAAATAGTTTTATTGTATGTGTTTGGCAGATATACTGTGCTGAACCAACTTTGCACAAAAATCTCTACCAGTATATAAACATAAGAAAAAAGTCAGTGTACAATACAGACTATGAGAGTAGGAAAGTGCATATTAGTATTGAACATCTGACCTCCATTCTACACATTCTACTCCTGACTTCCTGCCGGTCTAAAGTATTTGAGTTGATAACGTATTTGACAGATCTCTGGCATAGTAGCAACAGTATGTCTGTGCAGGGCCTGTCATTGTCATTATTATCATTAACAGAAACTGTTTTTCCCTCTCCAAACCTGTCTTTTTCAGGGACCACAGCCTTGTATCTCTTCCTCATAATGCATCCCTCCATATCAAGCAACTTCCCCAGTTTGAAGACTTTTGAGGAAGTCCAATTCTTCAACACTAACAACTACCATAAAGGCATTGACTGGTAAGAGACAATTTAATGCATGCCCTCAAACAGATTGAATTTACTAGCTTTTGCCATCCATTCTGTCCATGTGTATCTACATGTGATAAGAGCCAATAAGAGATTAGCCTGGTAGAGCCATTGCACAACCTCAGAAATTCCTTTGGATGCAATTAAAATGATTTTGTGACTGGGGGACATATCCATATTTGAGATAAAGTGTATAAGGAAAGCTTTTTATATAGCCAGAGATAAGGTCTTATCGTTCTTTTCCAATGTGCTTTACATAGAGGGGAAATGAGAACAGGTTATTCAATGCTAGACAGCAATATTGTTGTTGCACTAAGATCCAGGAAGTAAGCGGTCATTAGCGGAAAGGTTATATGAAGCAACAATCAGCTTCACAGTTTTAATTGTCTACAGCCAATGTTCTGAATTTTCACTGTGATGAATGTATATTCAGTGTTACCAGGAAAGCAAGGTGCATCTCAGTCCTCTAGACTTTCAGTGAAGAAAATGTGTATTTCTGTGTGTATGTGTGTGTGTGTATGTGTGTGTGTGTGTGTGGGTGTGTGGGTGCGTACGCGCACATGCCTGTACACCTGTGAGTGTAAATGCATACATGCGTAAGCAGACATCTGTGTGTATGCGTGCGTCTGCGTACATGTGTATGTGTGTGTGTGTGTGATGGATCAGTCAAAGTGATGACTGATTTCTTTTTTTGTTTCCGTAATGTCAGAGCAGGAGTCATGCATTCATATTAGACTGAAATTAGTTTCTTTCAAGGTCTCACATTGGGCAAATTTGCTTTTGCTCATGCCCTTGGCAAAAATGGAGGCAATTGAAGGATAAGTACTCCAGGTCATTTTATTCACTTTGCACACATTGTTATTATCAGTCCACTTGCCTGTGCTGAAAAGTGACGTGCCTAGGATTTTTCATTTTTCTTGGCAGATTTGGGTCAAAAATTTATATGTATGAGATATCGGGGTACCTGGGAATTTTTTTTCATTTGTCCCACCCCCAATCTCACCCCTGTCCCCCCTCCAAAAATGTATTCTAACAAAATATTTTAGAACAATTGTGTCAGTATTAAAGCTGGTGCAGGTACAAACGCGGCATCCATCTTCAGATGTGTAAAGCGGTAAACGTATCCCGTGTTCCAGAAATGTGACCATCTTCACTTCAGAACTGAGGGGAATCTTACCATCTTGGAATTGTAGTTTTGCAAATTTATATTCCAAAATGTGCTGCAGCGGTCTTGAAAGTAAGTGGAGAATAGCACATCTACTTACCATACGGATGTATGACATGCACATGCAGAACCACAAACAGCCAGCTGACCAATCATTGACTTGAAAATGATCTGATCAAATAATATCCCATGTTGCTAATTTGGTTTAGAAATGGAAAGCATGTTTAAAAGTCCAAAATGGCAGTAATTTTCTCAATCAGTATATTATACCTATATTTTCAAAGATATAATATATGCAACATACACATTGTAGAATACCCCAGGATTAAGTTCATATTTTACTTTTCAAAGCCTGCGTATGAATACACTTATTGCTTGATTTCCCATGCACCCTTATTCTCAGCATACCCTACAAGAATACTGAATACTGGTACGGCTGAATTCAGCATGAGGCTGAAGTGTAGAATGGTAGTGCTGTGCCTGGGAGTTGACCCTCTCACCTATGGGTTACAGGCCTAGCTGCTTAACCACTGTGCCACCCTCTTCAAAAAAGTCAAGAACAGCGCAATAGCTCTTGACTCTGTTTACTCTTTTTTTTTTTTTTTAAAAGTCCTTTGTTTCTTCTGCAGGTACATGGAGTTCTTTCCTGTTCCCTCAAATGTAACCACAGACTTCCTGTTTGAAAAGAGTGCAAATTACTTTCCCTCCGAGGACTCGCCCAAGCGCGCGGCGGCCTTGCTGCCGAAAGCGAAGATCATCACCCTGCTGATCAACCCGTCAGACCGGGCTTACTCCTGGTACCAGGTAAGCGCACCCCTGCAAGGGGCAGAGCCCCAGAGGCCTGTGGCCCTCCACGGCCAACTCCATTACCCAGCTACAGGACATTTCCTGTTTACTTTTGCACAACATCAGGCGGAGAGTGGATAGGCGGTAGAATGATGTTTGGCAGCTCACAGGTATGCATTAGTAATTATAGTCACGCAAAATCTGTTGTCAGCATATTTTTATAACAATGATGCTAAAGATTCAACTGTTTTGGCATATTCCCTTTGCTTTATACATACAGTGTTATACATTTAGCAATATTTTTATGCCTAACCCAAAATGTCATCACAGCTGTATGGGTTAATTATTGTGCTTTGTTGTCATTTATTGCTTTTGTCTTATTATTTCTTGTAAGTCGCTTTGGATAAAAGTGTAAATGTAAATGTAAAACTGTGAATAAATGTAATGTAAAACTGAGTTTTGTATGTGAATATATGTAAATGTAAAATTGAGGCGTGTGTGTGTGTGTGTGTGTGTGTGTGTGTGTGTGTGTGTGTGTGTGTGAGCATATGTATGCTAGTGGGTGTGTATGTTTATGTATTCTTGCATGTCTCTTTGTGTAATACCCATGGTGCAGTCCCCTGTAAAACCACCTCTGCAAATCATTTTAATAGATAAATGGTGTACCCAGCATGAGCATGGAGGACAATAGAACAGAACTGACCTCACCTTCAACTTCCATTTCCTGTTCTATATATCCGTCTGACTTCCAGTCTCAGAATTCACCAGGCCTGAAATATGAAGTCTATAGGTCTGTGTAGGGAAGAGGTGTATTCTCCTGGGAGTCGCCTGAAATGGCAGGCTTTCTCTCTCAAAGTGAACTTTTAATGTCAAGAGAGTAAACCTCAGTCTATCTGAGGATTTTTCTGAGGAAAGGTATTACATTGCCGGGTGTGGAATTTCAGACCCATTGCAGTGGAATTCTGTAGGCAAAGTACACAAAGTACTCCATTTTTCTTTTTTTTCCCTGAATTCTGGCTATGCATTTTGATATATATTGTATGAATATATTGAATTAAGAAGTAAAGTGGGCATTCCAATAACTGAGAACTGTCTTAAGAAAAGTCCTTCAAATATGGAACAAAATGTGTTTGAAGTGTTCAGTATTGCTACAGTGTTATCTATATAATACAATCCTTTTTTAAAGAATTCATAAAAAACATGACCACTTGATATCTGGCACTGTGCCTGAACTGAACAGAAATTAAATTAATGACTAAAACAGAAAATAGTCATTTGATTCACGTTACTTATTTTTGAGTGTCTCCATGATAATTGCCACCAGGGTGCCTCGCTGGTTTGCATTTGTTTTCAGGATGTGACATCTTCCTTCCTCATGGAATCTTAAACAGTTTAGGCTGTGGAATGACCAATATCTCAGCTCCATTCTTCTCAGTGCTCTTAAGACTTTCGCAAGACAGACGGCTGTGTTTTTCATCAGTAGAAAGCATTTTTCTTATTCCTGCCATGTTGACTGGCATCCAGGCAGTTAGCCAAACTGCGAAACTTTTCCATCTTTATGTGCTAGGTACTTTGTATTTTATGTGCTAGGTACATTGGTAATTGCCAGGAAATAAGATACCCTGTTTTGAAACTGCAACAGCCTTTTCACTAACTGTGCACCATTGCACTACAGCAGGTGCCATATTACATGTTGAAAATGAGCCCGAATTGATTGTTAAAACTATTTGGCTTGATTCTTAGTTTTTTAAACAGTGTTAGTATAGGATTTTTTAAATCACTATATGCAGTTAATTCTTATATCAGTATTTCTGGAGTTCACTGTAAAACAGAACACATGCTTAACTGTTACTCAATTTGAAACGCATAGATTACTTATTACATATTTGAAACTATGTAAAGTAGGAGAGGATGGTTGTAAATATAGTGTAGTGACTATATTCTCTATTTATAACTGTTCAAAATCAACAGGTTATTCTCTAAATGATTTACTTACCTTTGATGTACTACCTATTTACTTTTTGTCAAACGAGACAACAAATACACTCCGGATGCATAAGGATGCGTATCAGTAAAGCAGAATGACTTGAGAGGCTCCTGTGTACAGCTGTCCTGATTTAAAATAGGAATGTTATTTTCCTTTCGGGGGCGATTCCTTGTGCGTGTTTGCGGGTGCCGTGGAGCACTGTGTCGCAGTCAGCGCTGTCAGCGGGTGGGCCGCGAGGTGGGAGTGCTGAGACGAGAGAAATCTCATCAGCAGCAACATCCTCGGGGCCCCGGGTGCGGTTATTACCGGGGAGAGAGCGGGGAAGAGAGAGATGCTCTCTCGCCCGAGCTGTCCCTTTAATTTCCTCTATTAATAGATGAGGCTTCATTTGAAATGAATTTTATCAGTCCCTGGGAAGTGGAGAGAAGGTGCCGGTGTGTAGTGTTAATTGACTCGCTCGTTCCCTTACGATTTTTTCCCCCCTCCTCATCCCGGCGGTTCTTAATTGCACGGGTTTGAATTAACACCTGCAAGAGGCAATATTGATTTGTAAACGTGGCGAGCACAAGGCGGATTATGACACGGCTGGACCTTTCTTGTCGTCGTAGTTGTTGCTGTTGTTTTTTCGAAGTGGGGAAGCACCGTCTCAGATGAAAAATCACCAGAAAAAAAGTGTAAAAGCGGCTTTGTCTTTCGTTAAGGTGATAAGGAATATCATTACCCGGGAATTTTATCCGCAGTGCAAACACACTAAATTCTCCATAGCTGTAGTCTCGGCTTGTATTAATCTCTTGTGACCGAGGATGCTATCATACAGGCTTGGTAAACAGCTGCATTTTTTTGCTGTATTGTATTTTAACAGTGCACCTAAGTGTGTGTGTGTGTGTGTGTGGATGTTTGTGGGTGGTTGTGGATGGGTGGGTCTGCGAGAGTGTGTGTGGGTGTTTGTGTGTATTTTCATAAAAAAGGTAGGAAAGGTTTTTGCCCATAAGAAATTTTAATTCTGCCTTTTAATTGCATTCTCCATGATGTGTGTTAGGTACATCAAACAACCCCCTTTCCCCGGGGTTAACTTTCAGTTTATCTATTTACTTGGAACAAAAAAGACAATAAAGAAAATTTAATTTCAGCTTTTGATTTAAAAGGTATGAGAAAAGTTTGTAGAAATTTTAAGGTACTGGTTTATGAAGAGAGCACAGTATTCCCTTAAATGAACACGTCGGTATTGTGTGTGGATGTTCCTCCAGCACCAGCGAGCCCATGAAGACCCAGCTGCCCTGAGGTACAGCTTCTATGAGGTGATCTCCGCAGGCCACCACGCCCCAGCCGAGCTGCGGTCCCTGCAGAACCGCTGTCTGATACCGGGCCTGTACGCTGTCCACATCGAGAGGTGGCTCAGCTACTTTCCCCCAAGTCAGGTACAGAGCCCCCCCCCCCCCCCCCCCCCCCCTCCCCCCCCACCACCACCACCACCACCACCACCACCACCAGCCCATCTTTAAATAAGAGAATATATATCATGTCATTTTTTTTTCTTATAATGAAAAACCACTATAAAAAACATAGCAGAGATCAGTTTATCAAATGCATCCATTTTATGGTGACCTGCTGAAGTGTTAGAGGAAATTGCTGTGTTCCCAATAGAAACATTATCTGTTTCAGCCATGCTCGGCTATATACACATGAATTTGACTATAGCATGCAATAATCGTTGCAATAATCTCATGCCACACTGTTTAAATATTTTATTATTTACTTGCTAAGCCAGCACACCTTATCAAGCAATGCTCACACAGTTTATAGTCCATGAATGGTTTGCTGGACATGTTTATTCAAGCAATTCAAGTTGAATACTTGATCGTCAGTGGGACAGCAGCACCAGACATTCAAGCGCACAACCTTCTGGTTGCTGGCACAGCTGCTTTACCCCTGTGGTGTCTCTCTCCTCAGCTCCTGATCATAGACGGACAGCAGCTGAGGACCGACCCCGCGGCCGTCATGGACGAGGTCCAGAAGTTTCTGGGAGTCTCTCCATACTATAATTATTCTCAGGCCTTAACGTGAGTTATCGTCGTGGAAAGGGGATTATCTTACTGGCCTCGGTAATTAAAAGGGCTCGTTTACCATCCCGAGGTTGCTCTCCACATTTAATTAAGGACCATTAGGAAACAGCGGAGCCCCCCAATACAACATTTCAATCTGATATGAAGGAAGCTGAGGCTTATCAGCCGGGTGGACAAAGAGGAGCTCCGTCACTGCTGAAGACACAGTATAATTTATGCATCCATATCAACCGCAGCCCCAAAAGCGCACTTGTTGCCATCTCTCAGAGCACTTGAAATGTGTCGCCAGGGACGACGACCAGTGGGGCTGACGGGGGAGGGAGGGGTGGGGGGGGTCTCGCCTCTGGCGTTCGGAAAAGTGCTGTGCCGAAACGGCGATATAAATATCAGAAATCGGCTCATCTTAATGCCAAGAGGCCTCCTCATCCTGAACGCAGCTGAGAGGGGGGCCTCGGCGTGTTCCGCCCGGCCGACAGGTCCATCAATCACCGAGCCGGAGACGGGCGGGGTTAATCTCTGCTGCGGTTCTCCTGCTGAGGCGCGCGCGAAAGCGGCCTTCCGCCCGCAGCCCCCTCCCCGGCGCACGCGGTCAAGGACATCTTACCCCCCCATCTCCTTCCTCCAGTCTCCGAACAGCAGAGACCCTTTCTTCTCTGCTTCGCTTAGAGGGGCTCATTCTTTTTCTAATAGACCCCCCAAAGCTGAAAGGAGAGATTTAAAATAGATACGATATGACCGCATGTATTCCGTCTGTCCTTTTTTAGTTTAAATCAAGTGTTCTGCCAAGCAGGGAGTTCTTCAGACAGGTTTTCTTGGCTCTACAGTTCCTTAGAGACCACTGAAGGAGTAGGGGGGTACAGCGTACCCCTGGGCCTTCCGGGCTCAAATTAAAATCTTTGAAGATTTATTACAGAACAAGTCTCTAAACAAAGGTATAAAAGAACACAGCAACCGGATGTAGCAGTTTGCAGCACCTGCCACAATGGCAGTAATCCCATGTTTGCGATATGAATCATCACCACAGCATTCTCTGTGCAGGATGCAACAGCACCCACACTGATGTTAATGGTTATCAGAGCAAAAGTGTGATGAGTTATACTAATGTTAGAGGATTTTTATGTTCACTGTTACTTAGGTGTTAACTCCAACAGGCTTTATAGAAAGCCATGCTCCTCCAGTGAGAATGAGTTTCCCTTATGATACAATGGCGATAGGGTTAGGAAAACGGCAGGGCCCCACAGGGTGTTATTGGTGCTGTGTGTATTTGGGCATTTCCTGGTCCTGTCTGTGCAGAGTGAGGATGGAGCTGGCTTTGTGGTTTTCCAGGTTTGACCCTCAGAAGGGATTCTGGTGTCAGCTGCTGGAAGGCGGGAGAACCAAATGCCTGGGGAAGAGCAAAGGGAGGAAGTACCCGTCCATGGACGCTGAGGTAACTCGCTCTTTCTCTTCATTGCCACTGTAGGGAGGAAAGGGAAAAACGTCTACTTTACAGGCCTTAATTACAGACATAAAACAGGTATTTAAGTGCAATTATTAGCCACCTCCATTGTGTATTACAGTGTTTGGCCCAGGGGAGCATAACTGAAAATTTAATTCAAGGTCTGGTGGACCAATAGTTTGCATTTTGTGTTCAGAATCATGAACAATAAATTGCTGCCCTCCCTTCTGCTGGTGAGCTAAGGTAATGCTGTGAATCTTTTATATTGTATAAATCTTTGTAATATATTTTATATTATCATTTATATTCAAAAGGGAGGTAGAGCAAAGGAAGGCTATACCCTAAAGCAGTTAAAAAGGGCCACACATCAATGGGTTAATAGATTGCAGGATGTGAATAAACATTGCCCTAAATTTGAGGTATCTGCTAAGCAACAAAACAATTATCTTAAATAGCTGAGGAGCTAATTCGAATATAAATCGCACTTTAATGTCAACGGAATGAATGCCTGAGCTTCTATTGCAGGTTGTGGTGGGTAATTGCAGACATTGTCTGCATACCTGTAGCCACCACATTTGAAAGACCAACTATTGTAGCAGAAATCGTTGGAAAACAAGCACTGCACTTTGGAAATAATAATGTAGAGTTTAAAAGGCTTCCTAGACGTTATTGATTATCACAAGCACAATGCTCCACTGGGTACTGAAGTGGCAAAACATTTTTAGCAGTAATGGACTTATTTCCTCCTAAACTCAGCTGAATTCATTTTACTGTCAATAGACTACATAAGTAGCATTGCAACAATGTTTTTGCCGTATGCTGCATGTTTAATGTGTTAAATATTTTTTAAAATATCAAAAACAGACCAGTCAATAATGTGGCGGTTGCGTAACGGTCGTATTTCAACGATCTGCTTTCCGCAGCAGCGAGCTGACATGATATCATTCACTGACACTCCACCCATCGTTCACAGAGGTGACTTATGCCATAAGGAGATACAGCTTGTCTGATCAAAGCTGCTGAAAACATGGAGCGGTGAAGCCAGGAGAGCACTGCATCTTTTTTGACTTCTGCTTACTCATTCTGCCTATCATATTTTGTATCTCTATTATCTGTTCTCTCCCGGCCCTTTCATCCTCAGGGGGGTTGCGACACCTATTGTTTCCTTTGAATAATTTATCTACGTCTTTGCGTTTAATCTTGTGTATTCACCTCTCCGAAGTATGTTTTACACAGCATTAAGCACGTCTCTATGCAGTCCACTCTTCTAAGTCCAACTTTATTTGTCGACTGATAAATATTCTGTCAAGAAGAAACAAAGGCGACACACTTGGTTGTCGTGCCGAAAGGAATTGAAAGGTTTCGATTTTTTTGTGTCTTAATTGTTGATGCGTCGGTTCAGGGTTTCCCAGCATGCTTTGCAGCAGATGCACCTAGGTGAGTGAGGGGGCTTGTGCCACATAGGGAAATTCCATCTGGTTCTCACCATGGTGTCATTTTACAAGCCATTTTTCTTTATCTCTGATAATTCAGCGCTTCCACCAAGTGTCCACCGTATCATAATTCTGGGAAGAGTGGCCGTTTTACCCTGCCCTCTGTCACACATTTCACTTTAAAAGCACCCATGGTGACTCTGTGAAAGGATTAAACCCAGGGAAAGTGTTTGGCTGGACATCCCAAGCGTATATAAATCAGCTATCTTAGGGCCATTGTCTTGACATGTGCTTTGTGCATACAACAAAGCGCTTCCCCTGATGTTTAGCTCCAAATGCTCATAAACTTTGTACAGATAAATACAAATTAATGTCAAGTTCCTGTCAGATGTACCTGTCCAATTAATTATGCATGCATGTTTCTGATCATTTCCTGATCATCAATATTGTATTATGCTCTTAGAAGAAATATATAGACACTGAAAATTTGCCAGATATCTATTCATCTATATAGAAAAATAAACATAAAAGTGTGTTTAATTAAATACCATGGAATTACTTTCAAAAAATAGTTCCCAGGTTCTGTTTGACTTTTGACAATGCTGGAATGTGACATCAGGGCATCGTCATGGTGACAGTTCCCAACGGAGGCGAGGATCTGGCAGAAGATCAGATACACCGAGGAAGTTACAACCTAATTATAAGGATTCATATTGCCTCTAGGACACCAGCCCTGGACCAGGCTGGCTTTAGATAGGGATCGGTCCCTGGGCAGAGGCAGCCATTCCAATGTATAAATCAGCACTCCTGGGCTGCCTGCCTGTGTGAAGGACACAGGCATGAAAAATCCTGCTAGGATTGTGGAGAAATGACCGCGGGGACTCCAGCTATCTGCCTCAGATCCATGGCCTGTTTGAGAGGAGACAGACGCCCGCAGTCAGATAAGCCGTACGGGACTCCCGTCAGCCGCGCTGCCAATGCCCCCTCCCCCCCCCCCCCCCGATCCCGGCTCAGTCTCTGCGCCACCCCGTAATTAAAGCGCACCGGGGCTCTCACAAAGCCGGAGGTGTGGAGGGAGCGCGGCTTCCGGGCGTTGCTTTGTGTAACCTCCCCCACTCTCCCACCTCCAACCAACCCCCGCCCCCCCCAAACCCTCATCTCGTCTTTCTCTCCTCCGCCGCGGCGTTCTTACCTC